>NC_140313.1:5401454-5858580 GCF_964211825.1 Aythya ferina | reverse complement strand
GTGTGGAAAGGAAAGGAAAGGTGTGGAAAGGTGTGGAAAGGTGTGGAAAGGTGTGGAAAGGTATGGAAAGGTGTGGAAAGGTGTGGAAAGGAAAGGAAAGGTGTGGAAAGGAAAGGTGTGGAAAGGAAAGGTTTGGAAAGGAAAGGAAAGGTGTGGAAAGGAAAGGAAAGGTGTGGAAAGGAAAGGTGTGGAAAGGAAAGGTGTGGAAAGGAAAGGTGTGGAAAGGTGTGGAAAGGTGTGGAAAGGTGTGGAAAGATTTGGAAAGGTGTGGAAAGGTGTGGAAAGGAAAGGAAAGGAAAGGAAAGGAAAGGAAAGGAAAGGAAAGGAAAGGAAAGGAAAGGAAAGGAAAGGAAAGGAAAGGAAAGGAAAGGAAAGGAAAGGTGTGGTAAGGAAAGGTGTGGAAAGGAAAGGTGTGGAAAGGAAAGGAAAGGTGTGGAAAGGAAAGGAAAGGTGTGGAAAGGAAAGGTGTGGAAAGGAAAGGTGTGGAAAGGAAAGGTGTGGAAAGGAAAGGTGTGGAAAGGAAAGGAAAGGAAAGGAAAGGTGTGGAAAGGAAAGGAAAGGTGTGTAAAGGAAAGGAAAGGTGTGGAAAGGTGTGGAAAGGAAAGGAAAGGTGTGGAAAGGAAAGGTGTGGAAAGGAAAGGTGTGGAAAGGAAAGGTGTGGAAAGGAAAGGAAAGGTGTGGAAAGGAAAGGTGTGGAAAGGAAAGGAAAGGTGTGGAAAGGAAAGGAAAGGTGTGGAAAGGTGTGGAAAGGAAAGGAAAGGTGTGGAAAGGAAAGGTGTGGAAAGGAAAGGTGTGGAAAGGAAAGGAAAGGTGTGGAAAGGAAAGGAAAGGTGTGGAAAGGAAAGGTGTGGAAAGGAAAGGAAAGGTGTGGAAAGGAAAGGTGTGGAAAGGAAAGGTGTGGAAAGGTGTGGAAAGGTGTGGAAAGGTGTGGAAAGGTGTGGAAAGGTGTGGAAAGGTGTGGAAAGGTGTGGAAGGTTTGGAAAGGAAAGGAAAGGAAAGGAAAGGAAAGGAAAGGAAAGGAAAGGAAAGGAAAGGAAAGGAAAGGAAAGGAAAGGAAAGGAAAGGAAAGGAAAGGAGAGGAGAGGAAAGGAGAGGAGAGGAAAGGAGAGGAAAGGAGAGGAAAGGAGAGGAAAGGAGAGGAAAGGAAAGCAACCTTCTTTTTTCCCTAATGAATACTGACTTGAAATGATGCTGGGAAAAGAGCTTTTTGCTTTTTTATGCTACAAAGTCCACCAGATCTGCTCATGAGAAAGGGAGGTAGAGTCAATTAGCTTTTCTTAATTTCTAAACTACCAAGACATCATGGGTTTGAACATCTCAGCTCAATCTCTAAAGCTACTGAGTTCATGTCCTGATTAAGAGAGGCAGCGAACAAAGGAGCAGAGAGTACAGGGGAAGGAGGTAAAAGGGTAAACTAGCACAGTGAAAAGTGAGGCAGTGAAAAATATATCAAGACTGAAAAAAAAGACGCTTAGAAATGTGGAAAGAGAAAAAAATGTTCCAGAAAAAAAAAAAAAAATATCTACTGTACCTACCTAACAGTTCCCCCTAATCTTATCTGCCATGCTAATTACCAGATTGAGGTGTTGGTACGTTATGCAAAGACGAGGGTGTGTGTGAGAGCACGTGTGCACAGCTCCTGACAACTCACACGTACAACCCACTGATTTCCCCCTTTAACTAGAGGATTTTTTTATTTTAATTGAATCACTGTCAGAATGAGCTGAATTACAGGAAAGACAGGTTAGGCAGCTCATGTAGCTTTTGAGAGATCCAATAAAAAAATCCAAAGGATTCCCCAAATCCCAGAACTCCAGGAAATGTGCTAGTTCCTGTGTATATGATAGTGTTTCCTTCCTAACATATTAATATCCAATATGTGTCAATATGCAATGGCATGCTCTGCTTTACCTTTTCTTCCCAAGGCTTTCACTCTGCCTGCAGCTCTGCATGATTTTATGCACCCATCTGAAGTTGCACAGAGTTTTGCACCTCTATTCATCTCACCCGCACCCCCAAAATGTCTGGCTGGGGCTGAGCTATGCTTCAGGACTGAAATGGGGCTTATGTGGGGACAGGTGAGCAGAGGGCAGTGAGAGGGCAGTGGCTGTTGGCTTGGTAATGCCAAGTGACAACTCCTCATTAGCAACTAATCCAATCACTCCTGCTAATCCAGTCAGCCTGGGGAACTGGAGATGATGCTTTGCAGGGTGGGCATTTTGCTCTCCCAAACGTCCCAGGAAGGTACACGAGGGATGAAGGTGAGCAGAGCTGACCTGGGGGCACTGGGGGGTCACCCCCAACATAGCTTAGGTTCCACGGGGCAAAACGGTGACGAGCCCCAAGTCAGGACACCCCTTAGCATCCCTTTGCAGCACCACACACAAATGAGTGCCAGGGCTAGAAGCTGGCTGGGATAGGAGGGGGAGAAGAAGGGCAAGGTTAAGACACTGCCCGGTGCCCCCCCTCCAGCCAGCAAACTGTAATCCTGAGCTGAGATTTGTCAGCAGACACGTCGGTATCATGCCACCATGCCTTCGTTACCTCCTGGTCTCTAAATAAGGGCCAGCTGGGCTCAGAAAACATTACGCAATGCTGTTAGGACTGAGATAAACCAGCAAAGTGGCATTCTTCAGATGAGAGAAATGAGCAAAAACCCTGCAAAATCCTCTGCAGTTGGGTTTAAATGAGGGCTGTAACTTCTCATACATGTCCTGCTCCCAGTGTACAGGAAGATTAATGTACATTAATCCTGCATGTGTTCAGCTGGAATATTGCATTTCTGGAAGCAAAGAAACACCTTAATTATATTGCTGGTTATGCCAGAGGTCTGTTATCTCTCAAGTGCATCACATTAAGAGCCTGGGCTACAGAACTGTCCCAAGCTATTTTTTGGGTTTCAGCACTACAGGCAGGGTATTTTGTTGTTGTTTTTGTTCTGGTTTTGTTTCAGTGGCTGGTGACTGGCTGGGCTGTGGTTAATCTTCAAATAACCACAAATGCTGTGGATGTTTTTGAGGGGAGAGGGAGACGGGATGTTGCCACCTCTGATCTCCATGAGAAGTTCTGACCTGCAAAGAGCCTCGCTCCTAACCTCCCTCTGCTGTCTGCTCTAAAGGCAGGGGAAGGGAAGGGCTGATGCCATATGCACGATGCAAGTGGTACTCTCTGTCTCTCTCCCCCTTTTCCACCCTAGAGGAAGAGAATTTCACAGGGAGGACTGCGGTCTGCACCTCCACCCTGTTTTGGGGGCACAGTTCAGTCCTGATGAGCTGTGTGCTGGCTGACAGGGCATCCTCCCAGTCGTTCCCTCGTTCCTTCCAACATTACTCACTTGTTAGACTGGAGCTTTGGGAGTCTGTAATTCCTCCCTAAGTCCATTATGGGAGTGGATAGGGAAGGGAACAAAGCTGTCTTGCCTCTAGGAAGCCCAGAGAAGTGGGCAAGGAACACAGATGTCTTCTGGGATGGTGCACCACATCTCTATCTCAGTTCCCTCTCCCCACACGCCTGCAGAGAAACACTTCTCTGTACTGAGGAATAAAGGAATTCCTTCTGATACCACTGGAAAGGCCTTGTTCTGTGTTTTAGCACAGAGCTCAGGTTCAAAATTGCACCCATGACTGATTTTGTGTAAAAGAAGGAAAAAAAAACACACAAGAAAAAATCCCCCTTTTCCCCGCTAGGACATTTTCAGAGGTCCAAAAAAAACAAATAAAACAACCCAACCAGTACAGGAAGTCCTGGCAGCAGCTTCAACTGTTGCAAACACGTAGACAAGACCCGTGACAATAAACAGTGTCCCACAAAGCGTGAAACTAAGCAGAAATGTCCTTGGGGAAGGCTGATTATTGCACCGAACCCCAGAGAGGAAAAGGTGACAGAAGGAAAAGAGCCTTTGTTTGTACAAGCCACTTTGGACTTCCCCTCTGAATAGGGCATGGGGGCTCTGAGTCTTACAGCCTTTTTAATAGGAGCATCTGCTCCCATCCTCATTCCAGCTGGACGGCGCCTCTGTGTGTTTGCTGTGAGCAAGTTGTGCCATGTGTCACGAGGGGGAGTGTATCCTGGGCACATGCATGCCTTGGAGGCCTTTACACCACAGCAGTAGGTTCATTTGTTTGGCCTGGGCACTTGCTTGGGGGCAGCAGCTGCATTCTCCAGCTTCTGTGGGATTTCCAAATTGTTAACCCCCCCCAAGGGTGGATGTTGCTATCAGGGTAATGCCTGTGCGAGTGAGGGTGTGTAGGGAGAGGGTTTTGTGGGCACCTTGCACTTTATCTTATTTTATTTTACTTTATTTTTCCTTCCACTGACATCTGGAAATGAGAGTCATCTCACTGCTACAGACTCTGTGAACTCAGGCCATCTGTGAGACCATCTTTTCCTCTCCCTCAGTTATGACCTGCCCTGCAGGAGATTGATGGTGATAGACACAGGGTGCAGGAAATGTCACAGGGATGCCCACATGGTCAATAGCAAATCTGACAAAATGGGATTTCTGTCTAGTTCAGGGGCCTGTTACACAGCTCTTAACACTTGAGTTCACAGGGACAGAAATGCCAAATCAACCCTATTTATTTGCCTCACATTCCCCTCTTCCTCTATGCCCTTTCCCTTTGGAAACATCCTTCCACAATATTTAAAAGGCTCACATTTATAGGGTAAATGGGGCAGATGGAAGAGTTCATCCCATCCCATTTCTTCTAAAGGACTTCAGGAGCCACATGGAAACCTGCAGCAGCCTCTCTCTGCCCATGAGCAGCCCTCCAACAGCACATAAAACAGGCCAGCCCTTCCAGCGAAAGGCCAGATCATGCACAAACTACCATATGCAGTGGTTTTGTGTTTAGTCCAAATGACTTGCATGCAAAAGCAGTCCTAGCATGATCAATCCCCAAATTTGAAGGAAGAGCCGCCAAAGAAATGCACGAGAAATTCTGTTTTGTAAAGGAAACTTGGCCAAAGAAAGCTTACTATAAGGCTTGTAAGCGGAGCCTGCATTGATTTGAGCTGGGTGTTAATAATAAAAGCAAAGAGCTACAGCACTGGCTCCCCGCCACCAACCTCAGTGAACCCGGCTGAACCTAGCAGACGCAAATGCAAGTCAAACTCTGTAGGCTGGATGCACAACACAAGCCTGTTGTCCCATCTGTAGCCATGCACATGCCAGTGAAGATTAGGTTAACACAAGGCAAGGAGATACACAGGGAAGCGACCGATTTCCTCCTCCCTTCCCACTTTTTTCTGCTCTGAGCCAGGAAGGGAATATGGAAGTTGGTGCCACATCTGTGTTGCTCCCAGTAGACTGGCTTGGGTACAGCAAGCAGAAGAGGATGTATGACATATGCTCTGTGCTGTGACACAGGGACACTGGATATAGGATGGAAGTAAGCATTAACGGAGATGCTGACACCCCAAAGTGCCCACAGTGCTGTAAGACACCGATTCACCAGGCTTCTGCCATAAAACACAAGTGGTGCATTTTGTTCTGGAGTCCCCAGCACCCACGCCAGGACCAAAGCTCTGCAAGGGCCAGTGGGCAACTTGCTGGCCATGACCTGGTTCTTGTCCTTGAGGCCTAATTGGCATCTTGTGCAATAGGTCTGGCTTCAGCTGCCAGGAGAGAGTAAATTGTCTCCTCCTTTCATGGATGGGATTGGGGAAGGGGTGACTACCACATGTCTGTTTCGGTGTCAGGGGATGGCAACAAAGGATGTCAAGAAAATGGTGCTGCCGAGGCACTCTCCTATTTGGCTTCTCACCTGACGAGCGCAAGGCTGGTGACAGAGTCTATGTCATGCCCCGTAGGGAGTGTGGAGGCAAGGGAAAGAAAGGAGTTAAAAATAAGACTGGTGCAGATGGGAAGTGTCAGCTCTTCTCACTGGAGCAGAGCTGCTCAATGGGGAAACCCAGCCAGAGAAACTTCAGAGAACTGGGAGGGAGAGAGCAGAGTTGGTCAGTGTCAGCAAGCATCACCTGAACCTCTCCTGCAGCCACCTTGCATTTCAACGGGAAAATAAGTAAAGCCCACAGTTAAAAAAAAAAAGGAAAATAAGAAAAAAATCATAGATTTTAAGTAAGTCATGGATATGTGTGTGCACAAAAAAAGAGAGGAAGAGAGACAGATTTAGGAAAAAAAAATTATTGGAACAAAACACACACAGGCCAATGCCAAAAACTTGAAAACTTGAGAAGGAGAGTGGATACACACTAATTTAATTTTCTAATCCCTCTACTCCTGTCACTGTTTACTCACTGATAAATGAGCAGTAGCTTCAGCAAGACAGCCATATTTGCAGAAACTGACAGCCTGACTCAGAGACTATTTACCTAAAGACCATGAAACAGGTTTCCAAAAGGGCCCCGTCTTGAAGGAGAAGATTAGCATGGGGCTTCTTGTTGACAGACTCTTCCCTCTCCACCCCTCCTTCCCCCACTCCGTGATGCATCTCTTGTGCAAACACTCGAGAAGTATCACCTAGCTAAAGAACTGAAATGTTGGAGCGATGCCCTGGAGCTGTGCATTCAGCTTTAGCCTGACAGCGAAAATACCCATCCATCCAAGACAGAAGTTGGGGTTAGGGTTTTGCTTTATTTTTTGCTTTATTTTTTCTCCCAGTAATTAAAACCAAAATTCAAACCCAAATCTTTTCATTCTCCCACCCCCCTTCCCTTCTCTCCCCACTCTAGAAGGTGAACTATGAGCACAGGGTGTTTTCATAGATTTAACAAGGGAATAAAATTATACTCCAAAGTCCAGATCCTTAAAGAATTTGGATCTGTCTCCTAGGATGACTCATGGGATTGACCAGAAAGATGGAAAAAGATAGAACCAGAAAGGGCAGAGCAAAGGATGGCTGTAAAGATCAGAGGGAAGGAATGGCTTCCATAAGGTGGGAAAGAGGAAATGAGACAACGGAGTGGAAATCAAAGCAGTGTGCCCAAAGCATGAATGGTGTCAAAGGGAATATTGAAGGGACATTAAATGGTCATTTATGGGGTTTAAAAAACAAACAAACAAACAAAAACAAAACAAAACAAAACAAAACAAAAAAACAACCTCCACCTGGGAAGAAGTTTGAAACCAAAACAGGAGGGTTTTGTATGTGCAACATATATTTTACTGTAGGAAATTCTTTGCCACAGAATCTACTGATGACCAAAATTATACACAGATCTTAGAAAAACTTAAGACAGTGTATAAGGTGCTTTCCAATGCAACGATGCAGAAGCAATCATAGATTGCTAGAATGTTATAAATGGCTCAGGATTCAAATTAGGATTAAATAAAAAAATAGGATTTATTAAAAGAATATAAAGTAATAGAGGTAAGCAAACAGCGCTGGGTGCACCGGGAGTCTCCGCTCCACCAGGACGCACACCAGTTACATCAAGCAGCTGATTTTTATGCTCCTAGACTAATACATATTCATTACTACTTCTAAAAAAAACAGGTTATTATAATTAGCTTCCGGGGTCCAGTCCCTCCTACTGGAGCATGCGCATCAGTCTCCGGTGGTCCCTCTGGGGGTCTCTAGGGGTCTTTCATGCTGAAGGCTCGTAGTCTTCCTCTCCAAGTCCTTCCCCTTTGTACTCCTTTGGCACCGTACCAAGTTTATAGAACATTTTCTGCAGGTCTTGTCTCCTAGCCGTCCTTCAGCTTCTTTTTTCTTCTTCTTAATCTCTTGGCCACCTGGCCAGATACCAGAGGTTTGCATAGTATCCCATAACAGTCACTAGTTGTTATCAGTTGTTCTGAAACCCCCAGACATCAAACACAAATAGCTTTCTTATTGACACTTCGCGAGTAATTAAAACGTTCTTCACCAGCCATTCACAGGGACAGTCACACCTATAGCAGTGTTAATTTAATCTCGAAGAAGACAAAAAAAAGGCTGTAACTGTTAGAAATAGAAGTCCGGAATAACAAAAGCAAACAGGTTCATAAATTTGAGGAGTATTTTCTGAAGACTTGATAAATTGACTAGAATGAGGGGGAGACTGGGACACACTGCATCTGTGGTTCAAGAATTAAATTGCCAGTGCAGGGCCCAGAGGCAGACAGGACTGTTCTTTATGGACACAAATTGTTAAAACATTCCTAACAGAAGAGAGACTGCAGCAGAAGAACAACATTGTACCTGCCCTTCGCTGGCACCTTTCCCCAGCCCACCTGCCACTGTCCCATGAATGCAAGATGCTCCCTAAGATGGACCTTCAGGCTAGTCACAGGGACCTTTTAATATCCTTCCCACAACATTCTGCTCAAGAAACTAGCTGCTCGTGGCTTGGACTGGCATACGCTTCATTGGGTTAGAAACTGGCTAGATAGCCGGGCCCAAAGAGTTGTGGTGAATGGAGTCAAATCCAGTTGGAGGCCGGTCACTAGTGGCGTTCCCCAGGGCTCAGTACTGGGGCCAGTTCTCTTCAATATCTTTATCGATGATCTGGATGAGGGGATCGAGTGCACCCTCAGTAAGTTTGCAGGTGACACCAAGTTAGGTGCATGTGTCGATCTGCTTGAGGGTAGGAAGGCTCTGCAGGAGGATCTGGATAGGCTGGACCAATGGGCTGAGGTCAGCTGTATGAAGTTCAACAAGGCCAAGTGCTGGGTCCTGCACCTGGGGCGCAACAACCCCAAGCAGAGCTACAGGCTGGGAAAAGAGCTACAGTGGTTGGAAAGCTGCCAGGCAGAGAAGGACCTGGGAGTGATGGTTGATAGTCGGCTGAATATGAGCCAGCAGTGTGCTCAGGTGGCCAAGAAGGCCAACAGCATCCTGGCTTGTATCAGAAACAGTGTGGCCAGCAGGTCTAGGGAAGTGATTGTCCCCCTGTACTCGGCTCTGGTGAGGCCGCACCTCGAGTACTGTGTTCAGTTTTGGGCCCCTCGCTACAAGAAGGATATGGAGGTGCTTGAGCGAGTCCAGAGAAGGGCGACGAAGCTGGTGAGTCTCCCTGCAAACACACTGAAGGCTACTGAAAGACACCTCTTGTCCTCCGGGGATGGAGAGGGGCAGGAGTCAAAGTGAATGGAAATGTCACCTAATACAAACAGAAATCCTTGATGAACATTTCTTGCAGGTTGGATTTGTTATCTTGTTAAAGGAAGAGTTTAATTATAACCAAACTACCATAATGAACAAACAAAGATGGACTATTAGGAAATCCTCCTGGAGGCAGAAAGGCACTGTGTACAGAGGAAGCAAAAGTCCCTCTGGCCTCAGCATTTGGCCCCAGAGCAGAACAGCTTCCTCCAGCTTCACTTCACAGTGCCTTCCTCTGCAAAACCTCCTTCTAGCACCTGAACACACCTCACTTTCTTTGCACACCTTAGGCCTTTAACAGAAGCTGTGGAGTTCTGTCATGACCCTAAGTATACAATTACATGGACAAATCAAACCTGCTTCAGGTCCAATTCTAAATGCAGGCTTTAGTGCGAGCTCTAAAGTTAAAGAACAAATGTTTTGAACCTTAAAAGGTGTAAGAAGTTTTTCTTGATGATCTCACAGCATCCATTTGGCTTTCTGGGACACTTTAGAAGGGTTTTGAAAGCTGCTTGGCTAAGTGATTGCCAGAGCTTTGGAGTGGGTTAATGCTGGCAATAGTCACTCCATGCAACATTTGTTTCTTAAATTCTTCTTCTAGCCATTCTTTTTTAGATCTTTGAACAGATGGGGCTTGGGTCTCTCTTTCCCAAGGAGGCTTATCAGGTATGGTTTTCTGTATTGACTGATGTCTCCTTGTGGACTTAATCATTTGGGAAGCTTCCAAAATTGCCTTAATTTTACAGGTTGGCAGAGGGAAAATGAGTAACCCAAGACATGTAACGGGCCCAACAGAAAAAATAAGGGAACAGAAACCAGGTTTCCTATTTCTTAGATTTAGCCTCACTTTCTATGCTATACTGTGTCCTGTAATTCTGGCAATCATTTTAAAAATCAGTAACAATATAGGCTTGAGAAAAGAACTGGGAGGCTTTTTCAGATATTTTTAACAGACGCTATTGCCAAATTGTTTTTGAGTAGCTACTGTCTCTCTCTTTTTCTTTTTTAAGTTATTCACAAAGGAACATGGATAAGCCACTCATTACTCCACAGCTGGATTGCAGCTACTCATAGCAAGGCAAGACCCTCAGCACGCAGTCGTAGGGTCTGATTTTGATCAGACAAGGAGTTTAGCTGGAAGAATGGAGACAGTTTTAGATTCGAGTTCAATTCCCAGCTCAGCCAAATTTTCCGTCCTGCGTCTAATTGCAAATACCTAGGCCACTGAGTTAATATTTTCCAGCATCTCCAAAGTTTTTGAGGCAGTAAGTCAAGTAATGAGCAAGAGGCACTCCGCAGTCTGACACAGGGAGTACAAGCACCTAGGCAGGCAGATAAATTGTTTCTGTTCTCTGCCTGGAAGAGCATAACTTTGCAGTTGTGTGTTTCCAGTAGGAGCATTCATAATGATGAATTCAGCAAGTCACCACACTGTGCATGTTCTCATGGAGAAATCATTGTCTGTGAAAAAAGCTCCTGCTTAACGTGTTTGCTGCAACAAACATAAAACTTGAGCACAAACTGGCCATGAACATGCAGAACAAATTCAATTTGGGAGTCATAGGGCTATTGTGTCCTACACAATGGTCTGCTGTCACAGAGCTCTGCATAGGATCCAGAGACAGACATAGGAAACTTGGATTCAATTTTCAAATTATTTTTTAATTTGGTTTCCTAAAGAAATGAGGTATTCTGCGATCATTCTTAATGTCTTAATGTCTATTTACATCTCCCTCACTTTTTTCCTCTCCCCTCAATAACTTTGAACTAATTGGCACAAGAGGTTTTGTCTGCAGCTGGATAGGAATGTTTTAACAATTCGTGTCCATAAAGAACAGTCCTGTCTGCCTCTGGGCCCTGCACTGGCAATTTAATTCTTGAACCACAGATGCAGTGTGTCCCAGTCTCCCCCTCATTCTAGTCAATTTATCAAGTCTTCAGAAAATACTCCTCAAATTTATGAACCTGTTTGCTTTTGTTATTCCGGACTTCTATTTCTAACAGTTACAGCCTTTTTTTTGTCTTCTTCGAGATTAACACTGCTATAGGTGTGACAGTCACTGTGAATGGCTGGTGAAGAATGTTTTAATTACTCATGAAGTGTCAATAAGAAAGCTATTTGTGTTTGTATGAAATCTTTGATGTCTGGGGGTTTCAGAACAACTGATAACAACTAGTGACTGTTATGGGATACTATGCAGGCCTCTGATATATGGGCAGGTGGCCAAGAGATTAAGAAGAAGAAAAAAGAAGCTGAAGGACGGCTAGGAGACAAGACCTGCAGGGGATGTTATATACACTTGACACGGTGCCAAGGAGTACAAAGGGGAAGGACAAGAAAAAAACTTGGAGAGGAAGACTACGAGCCTTCAGAATGAAAGACCCCTAGAGACCCCCAGAGGGACCACCGGAGACTGATGCGCATGCTCCAGTAGGAGGGACTGGACCCCGGAAGCTAATTATAATAACCTGTTTTTTTTAGAAGTAGTAATGAATATGTATTAGTCTAGGAGCATAAAAATCAGCTACTTGATGTAACTGGTGTTCGTCCTGGTGGAGTGGAGACTCCCAGTGCACCCAGCGTTGTTTGCTTACCTCTATTCTTTTAATAAATCCTATTTTTTTATTTAATCCTATTTTGAAGATTGAGCCATTTCTAAGAATCTGGGGGCTCGTCCGGGATGGCTATGGTTCCTGAATTCTGATTTAATCTAGGAGAGGCGCCCCACCATTTGGTGGCTCCTGTTTGAGTCGGAGCGAGACTAATGCCATCCTGAACCTGAATAAAGGTAAGCAAAGAATTTGATTTTTTTTTGAGCTCCCTGTTTGTTTTTTTTTTCCCGTAATTCTGTGCGCGAAGATCCGGACGAAGACGACAGGATACCGTTTGTGGATACCGTTCGGTTGGATTCCGGACGAAGACGACAGTTGTTTGTGGATACCGTCCGGTTCGATCCCGGACGAAGATGGCAGGGACGTTTGTGGATACCGTCCGGTTGGATTCTGGACGAAGATGACGGAGTCGTAAGTGGATACCGTCCGGTTGGGTAAAGGTGCGGTTGACAGTGTTTGTGTGTGAGAGTGTAACTGAGACTTCTAAAGTCAGCGTGGAGGTCTTTTTGTTTTCTTACTGGTTCTAATCTCCTGTGGGGGGGTTTGGCCGGTGAAGGGAGTGATACTATAGAAGTGGTTCCTATAGAATTCGGGGATACGTGGGTGGGTGACAGGTCCTAAACCCCCTGCAAGACACTCTCACTGAGGGCAACCAAGGGCTGTGGGAATTGCCACAAGTAAAATTCCCAGATGGGTCAGAGAAAATCGAAGACAAAGGACCAGGAAGAAGGGAGCAAAAAGTCCATTATGAATAATGATTAGAAATTGGAACAATAGGGGCCCCAGAAAATTAAACAGTAAATTAAAAATGATCCAGTATTATATGATAGAATGACCAAAAGAACCCTTAAGACCCCATGTATTTTGATCCACGGAGGACGGGGTCTGTCAGGCTTTGAACATTAATAGTGGAATACCTGTGGATCTGGAAAAGAGCAAGCTGAAACACTGGAATTAGAAATTAGAGAGCAATTGATTAAGAATGAATATGTGCTACATTTGTGCCTGTGCTGCACTTATACCTCCAGATAACAGGAGCCTCTCGGACCCTGAGAACCAGATCAAAAACAACCTCATGGTTCGGACTTTAATCAAGGGGTCTGAGATAAGGAGGACTGTTCACAAAGGGACAGGTTATGCATATGTATAGGAATGTTCATGTATATGTAACTCTTTACTAAAGCAATTTGCCACGTTAGGAGTGCACGACTTTGGTGGGACTACCCGCCCCGTGCCGCCCAGAACTGAGTAAACTTTACAATCTTACTGATTGTGGAGTCAGCTTTCTGTGAGTCATTTTGGTGAGCCAGGCAGGAGACACTCTGCTTGGCTGCAGGATCGGCTGCAGCGCGGACGCCCCTAGGTGTACCCTGAGCGTTTTTGCAGTATGTTTTCGGCTGCTGGAGGGATACTAACTGGAGTGTTAATAATTGTATGTGTTTTTATGTATGTATGTGTTTTTATGTATGTATTTTATGTATGTATGTATTTTTATGTATGTATTTTGTGTTGACATTTTGTATATTGTAATATTTGCATATTGTATGTATTTTGTGTTCAAAGTATTTGTGTAAATGTAAGGGTTTGAAACAGTGTTACAAGTCACTTCACAAAGAACACAGTCAAAGACAATACTTGTTTGGTTGGTTATCATTCTAAATTATATTCCTGTGGTATGAATGAGATGTGCTGGAGGCCTCTGTGTGCGATTGTGCTGTGTGAGTGAGATGCAGCGTTGCTGCAAAGCGAGTGCAGAGTTCTGATCCGTGGTTTCGTACTCTCTGCAAGGGGAGTGGGCGGAGACGAACAAAGTGCTTGACAGACTGAAAAGAAGTGCTGTTTTATCCAAGTTTTAAGTGGTGGTGCCTAATATATGGGCCTGGCGGTGTATCTTGTGATTCTATTTTTGCTCTTAAATGCTTTGAGTGTGACAAGAAAAAGGCAGGAGCATGATCTGACTCTACCGGTGCTTTCAGCCGTGCTTCCTGCAACATATGAGGCCCGAGCAGGGACTTGACCCGAACAGGCTGAGGCCCGCACAGGCCGAGACCTGGACTCGCTGAGACCCAGACTCACTGAGACCTGAACAGGCCGAGAGCCCGGAGCGGCGCCGAGAGACCGGAGCGGCGCAGGAAAACGCGGGGAATTGAAGTAATCGCGGTGCGATGTGGGACATCCAAGATCGAGTTGTTACAGGAGACCAGAGGCGTCAGTGGACACCGGTAGCTGACCCTCACCGTGTGGTAAGTCGGCACATAGCAGAGGGGCGGAGATCAGGACCCTGCAGCCTGTCTGACATAACCATGGAGGCAGCAGCGGCTGTGCTGCTTCATTCTAACATTCTTTTTATAAGAGGTTTATCTTGCAATGCAAAAAAGACTATTCGTCCACAGATCGGTGTTATAACTATTACTAATGACGACTTAGCTCTATTGCAGGGCAGGAGTGCAGAGACGCAGATTACACTAACAAATGACCACCGGCAGGCTCTTTCACAATCCGCTTCTAAGGTTGCAGCTGGCACTGCCTGCAGCCGTATAGCAGACGTTACACTCTCTTTCCTAACTAGTAATCATGTGTCTCATCCATTTGTGGTGAATGGTCAGTGGCAAAAAGAAAAGGGGGAGAGTAAGGGGCGACAAAGGCAGAAATGGTACCAGGAGGATGCCACTGACACTAACAGCACGGGTAATAGGAGTAGTATAAGTGACACAGGTGACAGTGCGGGGCGGCGATGAGCGCTGCCGCACTGCGGGGCACTCTGCCTGCTGTTCGCCCCCGCCTGCCTGTGCACTGCTGAGCTGTGTCATATGAGAACATGCCAGGTAAATGAAATCAGCTGTGGTCCTCAGTCAACCCAGTGTATCCCAGTGTCCTGGAAATGTGATGGTGAAAAAGACTGTGACAGAGATCCTGATTGCAAGGATGGAAGTGATGAAATTAACTGCCCTTCGCGGACCTGCAGGCCAGACCAGTTCAGATGTGAAGATGGGAACTGTGTCCATAGGAGTAGGCAGTGCAGTGGTGTGAGAGACTGGATGGCACTGATGAAGCAAACTGTAACAATGTTATTCAGTGCTCTGGACCTGGCAAATTCAAGTGCAGAAGTGGAGAATGCATAGATATCAATAAAGTGTGTAACCAGCAGAGAGACTGCAAGGACTGGGGTGATGAGCCCCTGAAGGAATGCATCATAAATGAATGTGACTGTCCAGCTGGGAAACTGTGGAGATATTGATGAATGCCAAAACCCTGGTATCTGTAGTCAAATCTGTATCAACCTGAAAGGTGGCTACAAATGTGAATGTAGCCGTGGCTATCAGATGAATCCTGCTACAAGAACCTGGAAAGGGCCATACCGCAAAGCAAATTACATAACTGTTGCTTAACTTGTCAGAAGATAAAAAAGAAAGTGTTTCAACAAGCAGCCACGGGAGGGAAGAATCACTGAACCCTCGATGTGAGGGACTGTTTTACTGACTACTGAAACAGCTGTGAGAACTGCAGAAAGGGACCCACGCATCCAGAATAAAAGGACCAGTAACTACTGAAACTTGGAGGGTTGAGTCCGCTCCTGGGAAACTGAAACTCAAGCTAAGGAAAAACTAATATTCTGGCAACGAGGCTCTGCATGAATTAAGGATGCCAAATAAAGGGGACAAGCCTAAAGGGAGAAAAGGGAGAAGGCAAGACCAGGGCAGGACCCTCCACTGTGGTGTGTATGGTCTACCGAGGGAGGCAACCCCTATGAGTATTGACTGCCGAGTGAGAGGGCCTCGACCAGACTTCTCCCACACTAAGGTCAGGTTGTCCCGAGAAAATAACATAAGAACCTCTTTTCTTTAAACCTATATAAAATTGTGATTCGTTTTCCAGGAGCTGGATCACCCTGATAGGCCGAACGGTAACACAAGCCTGAATCGACCCTGAAAGAAGGCCCAACCCCTTGACTGAAGGCGTTTGCCTATTATGATCCAGCTATGTGGGCAGAAGACAGATCCTGGGGCTATAGGACCCCAGAATATATACTTAATAGAATAATTAGGTTATTAGCTGTAATAGAAATAGTTATAAATAAAACCAGAGATGCACTTGGATTAATTGCAAAGCAAAATACCAAGATGAGAACTGCTTTGTATCAAAATTGCCTAGCTTTGGATTATTTACTAGCACAAGAAGGAGAAGTCTGTGGAAAATTTAGCTTTAGTAATTGCTGTTTAAAGATTGATGAAAAGGGTGTTTCTTCCTAGTGGCTGATAGAATGTTGTGTTCTGGTTTAGGATGAGAAGAATGCTAATAATATGCTGATATTTTAATTGTTACAGAGCAGTGATTACACCAAGCCAAGGATGTTTCAAATTCTCACTGTCCTGCCAGCAGGCAGGCTGGGAGGAGGGCCGGACTGCTCGGGGTTAGGCTGGACATCGGACAGCAGGTGGTGAGCAATTGCATTGTGCATCACTTGTTTCGTACACATTATTACTAATAGTACTATTATCATCATTATTGTTATTGTTATTATTGCTATTATTTTCTTGTTTTTATCTCAACTCACAGGCTTCACTTTCCCATTTCTCTCTCCCATCCCAGAGAAGGAGGGGGGGAGGTGAGCGAGCGGCTGTGTGTTGTTTAGCTGCCCACATTTCTAACAGATAGATAGGATGATAGATAGGATAAGATGAAATGCTATGGGGGAAATGGGCTCTGCTTTTTCACTTTCCAAGTAGTGCATGATTTTGAAAAAAACTTTCTTGGGGGAGTAGATGTGTTTTGGAATATTGTCCTCTCTCACCATTAAAAAGGTAGTAAATAAGCTGAAATCCATAGTTGAAATTATTTCTAAGCTGAGACAGCTGTTATCCATGATTTACTTTGTTTACATGGCACAGAGCAGAAGTAATCCAGCTCTTGGGTGACCCAAGCATAGAGCAAGTAATGTCTCCAGTGCTTGGTCTTTACCTTTAAACCACCACTGCTCAGGCTAATGTTGAGGGGTCTGAAAGGCAACAGACTGAGCTCAGGCTTAGGAACTGCTGGCCTAAACTCCTCTGAAAGTCACCCATCAGGCAGTCATGTCTACTGCTCTACTGCAAGTCGGTCAAAAAATCAGACTGGCTCCAGAAATTCATTTTGTGATTTAGGGCCAGTTTTGCAGCCACCTTTGTAACTTGCTTAGGCTTCCCTATATCTTGTAATTTCCTAAGGCTAATATAAATAACAGTAGCCTTCATGCTGTTCTGACTTTTATGGGGGAACTGATTCAGCCAATGCCCAGTATAAAGGATCCACACAGCCCACCTCTTCCCTTGTCTCTGCCTACTCTTTGCTGACAGGTCAAGCCTGACTTTGCAACACAAAGTGTCAGTGGGTGAAGAGCCAGCATGGGACTGAGCCGCAAGCAAGTCCTTTAGCTGTTTTCATCTGCAAGCTCATTTATTTCCAAAGCTGCCTAAATAATTCCCAAGATCTGGACTGCCATACATCTGTTTCTTGGTTTGCCCCCTACCAGAGGGTAAAAAAAATAGCACCATTGTGCCTCACAGAAGCGTGGTGAGGACAGATTTCAGCAATGAATGGCTGTTTTGTGATGCCCAGGTACTAACGAAATGCCATCACTACTTAGCACCAGTAACAGTCACATACACCCTTGCAGATCCTCTCTTTGTCCATAGGATAATATTCACCCAGGACAAAACAGACTAGGCTTGAATCTGAGCTCGAGTAAATTGCGGTGGTCCCAAAGAACCTGTGTAAGCTAGGAGCTCCTCCACACTCCTAGCAAAACTAGTTAAGCAAGAATTCAGACTAAGGTGCATGCACAAATGTTTTCTTAATAATAATTAATATATGATTAATAGGAACAAATTCTGAAAATAAATTATTATAAGTTGTCTCTATAACATGCCACCAAGATGATGGGGATAAATGATACCGAGGTACCTGGAAGCTGAGAGCCCATTACTAAGCATTTATAATTGGGAATGCATAAAAATATTTATCCATGTCTTTCTGAAACATGCTCTAATGTGTCTTCAAGCAATTTATCAGCTAAAAAGTAATTTTCATTAATCACTTATTAATTATTAATAAAGTGTTTGTAAGTGTCACCTTAATTTAAAGTGCTTCTGACTCAAGGTGCACTTCCAGACTTTCATTCTTGAAGATCTTGACTCTCAGATGAGTTCTTCAGACTCAAGCGACCTTGATACATCCTCCTTCACCCAACCCACCCTAGGTCTCCACATCTGTTAGGCTTGCAAATGGGACTAAGTCATGTTTCTGGAAATCACAGTTTGTCATTTCAGAAGGAAACTTGATCAGATCCTCTCTCCCCGCTCACAAAGCTGTATGTCCAGACCTGGGAACACAGCATTCAGGTGTTTCAATTTATCATTACAATGGAACCCTGAAGAGATCACATCTGCTAGGACCATAAATTAGATAAGATCCCAATTCAGAAGGAGCAGGCTCAGCTCAATATTCCTATTCTTGAACAAGGGACCATTTAGGCAGGTTTATTTACCTGCCATAAAATAAGATGTTAGCCAGTGGGGGAAGTCACTTAAGGACAAAAACAACAAAAAGTCTTTCTGATCTCTCTGTTAGAAATGGCCAGCTTAAGAAACAGAAGCTCTTCATGATCTCACTTCCACCTGTATGTATTCCTTCTGTTCCTCCTGCTTCTTCATGACTCCTTTAAAGTCAGTTTCCTGCCCCTCTCTGCCTTTTCCCCTTTATCTTACACATTTTATCTTCCTCCCCATCCCTTCTCTCTTTTTTCCCTCTTCACTGTTCTTTTTCTTAATTGTTTCTCCTCATTTTATATATATATATATATATACATATTATTTCTTTTACACATGCACACATTCAGTTAAGAATTTTGAGCTTTGCTACTGAACAAGTAATCAAAAAGGTCTTACATCTCAAAATAGAACCTGGGCTACAAAATGAACAGAATGCTCACACCACCTTCCCTTCATAAGGTTTTGCACTGAGGAATAGATCTTCCACTTGCCAAAAACTGAATTCAGGCCCCCAAGAGATGGTAAAGGAGAAATCTTTAGGCTCAAAAGTGGCATTTTCTGCTTCTACTCATAGTGTTAATTCAGCTTCTAGATTAGATGGAGAGATGCAAGAGCATCCAGAGTGGAAGCAGAGAGAAGCAGATGCACACCTGTCAGGGATGGTCTGTGTATATTGTCCTGGTTTCAGTTAAAACAGAATTAATTTTCTTCCTAGTAGCTGGTGGAATGCTGTGTTTTGGCTTAGAATGAGAAGAGTGCTGATAACACCCCGATGTTTTAATTGTTGCAGAGCAGTGCTTATACCAAGCCAAGGACACCTCAGACTTTTGCTCTGTCCTGCCAACAGGCAGGCTGGGGGTGCAGTAAGAGCTGGGAGGGGACAGACCCAGGACAGGTGACCCAAACTAGCCAAAGGGGTATTCCATACCATCTGACGTCATGCTAAACAATATATAGGGGTGGCTAGCCGGGGGGAGGGGGCCGGACTGCTCGGGGTTAGGCTGGGCATCGGTCAGCGGGTGGTGAGCAATTGCATTGTGCATCACTTGTTTGTACATATTATTATTATTTTCCTATTATCACCATTGTAACATTATTGTTATTATTGTTATTATTATTTTGTTATTATTATTTTCCTGTCTTATTAAACTGTCTTTATCTCAACTCACGGGCTTCACTTTCCATTTCTCTCCCCCGTCCCAGAGAGGGAGGGGGGAGGGTGAGCGAACGGCTGCGTGGTATTTAGCTGCCAGCCGGGTTAAACCACGACAGTCTTTTTTGGCGCCCAACGTGGGGCCCGAAAGGTTGAGATAACGGCAGATCTGACCACAGTGTGTTAAACTAAAATTTGTGTAAGTATTAGACCTGCTTAATAGTCACTTGTCATAATGCTGATTGCTTTAATCTCAACTCTGCTGCGCCTGTTTTCCAAATTGAGTATTATAGTACATTATAATAACAGCATTCCACCAGCTACTAGGAAGAAAATTAATTCTGTTTTAACTGAAACCAGGACAATATTTATCCTGCCTCCATGCTGGGGGATGGACAAGATGACCTTTCAAGGTCCCTTCCAGATGTACTCATCTATGAGTCCATGATTAATTGCCTTCATGATCTGCAGTTTATCTATCCAAAGAAATAAGCCTTAAAATCTCCTCCAAATACATATCCCGTGGACTGCCTGAGCAGATCAGCCCTCCTTCCCTGGAGTGCTGCACCTTAATTTAGACTCCACAGAGGGGATGTGTCCCTGCCGATCCACGCAGAAATATAGCCCCTTTCACATCCTCTAATAGCAAAGGAATTAAAGAATAAAGCTGATTTATCTCAATAGAGAAAAGAAGGGAAATACAGCCTCTAAATGGGAAATAAAATTCCTATGCTCAGCTTCCCCTGAAGACAGAGACAGGGAACCAAAGCTCAGTGAGAGCTGCTGATGGCACATCATTGTGGTTTCCCAGTACTCTCTTTCCTCCAGCAGGAGCAGGAGCAACTTGTGGCTGCCTTCCCAGGGTAACGAGAAGTGGGGTAGCACACAGCCTTGCTGTCTGTGCGGGAGAGAGGCCACATGAGAGGAGCCCATGACGCCTCCTTTTTTCAGTCAGACGTGGTCTTTTGCTCACACTGAAGCAAGGCTTCATTAGCTAAGGATGAACATAATCAAGGCCAGACACATTTTACCAAAATGTGCCAAAAGGAGGAGAAGATATAATAGAGAAAAGGAAAGGAAAGATGACAATGAAGGCAGGGAGGGATGAAAATCTAAGAGGAATATCTTATGAAAGGGAGATGCAACAAATGGGAACCTCTTACCCATGTGATGATGCTACCCATGTGATCATGACTACGGTCACGAGCATCATATGAACTACACTGGCCACCTCCAGCTGATTTATTCCCAGTATTTATTTAAGAGTGAGACAGAATTAACCTTAAAGTTATCTTGTTCTCTTCACAGACTATTATGGACTAGCTCAAATGGAGATCTTTACAGTACTGAAATTTGATCAGATATATTCTACCCAAGGAGAATTCAAACTGAGCCTTCACTACAGCAGATCCTCCTGGAAACTTTGCTAAGGCCCATGGAAAGTAAGGAAAAGATTGGTGACAGCCAGCATGGCTTCACTAAGGGCAGATCGTGCTGGACAAATCTGGTGGCCTTCTGTGTTGGGGTTACAGTGTTGGTGGATAGGGGAAGAGCAACTGATGTCATCTACCTGGACTTGTGCAAAGCATTTCAGCATTTGGCACTGTTCTGCATGATATCCTTGTCTAAATTAGAGAAATGGATGTGAAATATGTTCATCTGATTTGTGTCAATATGGAACAATGTTAGGGCCGCATGATGAAATGTGACCTTCTGTCTTACATCCCCTTGTATAACAAGTCTAAGAGAAACAGAGTGGTTAATGGATATAGTTCTTGTATCTTGTAAAAGAATGGTCTAGCAGTCAATAGAGGGTTTGAAGAGTAAACCTTGAGACTCGGGTCTAGGGGATAAGAGAACAAAGGAGTTTCCAAAAACTGCTGACTTTTGCATGGGACAAGTCTTTGATATCTGGGATAAGGGAACAAAGGGGTTTCAAAATAACTGCTAACTATTGCATGGGGCGCTGCACGGGTCTCTGATATCCAGCTAAGAGATGACCAAATAAGGAGAAGGGGGGAAGATGAAGAACGACCGAAGGACAAAGCCTGGAAGGAAGACTATGAGCCTTCAGTACGAGCAACCCCCCAGAAGGACCACCGGAGACCGATATGCATGCGTCCATGGGATGGTTCGGATCCCGGGAAACTAATTATAATAACCCTGCCTTTTCCAAAAAGTGGTGTGGAATATGTATTAGCCTAGGAGCATAAAAACTAGCCACCTGATGTAATAGGTGTGTGTCTTTGTGGAGCAGAGACTCCCAGTGCACCCAGCGCTGTTTGCTTCACAGAATCACAGAATCACAGAATTTTCTAGGTTGGAAGAGACCTCAAGGTCATCGAGTCCAACCTCCAACCTAACGCTAACAGCCCTCCACTAAACCATATCCCTAAGCTCTACATCTAAGCGTCTTTTGAAGACTTCCAGGGATGGTGACTCCACCACTTCCCTGGGCAGCCTGTTCCAATGCCTCACAACCCTTTCTGTAAAGAAGTTCTTCCTAACATCTAACCTAAAACTCCCCTGGCTCAACTTAAGCCCATTCCCCCTCGTCCTGTCACCAGGCACGTGGGAGAACAGGCCAACCCCCACCTCGCTACAGCGAACAGGCCAACCCCCACCTCGCTACAGCAGGAGGTTATTAATAACACTATAGCTTGCCTCTATTCATTTAATAAATTGTAAACTTTAATTGCAATCCTATTTGGGACTCAATCATTTATTACATGGATGTGACGGATGCACCACTCAATGGGTAAGGAGGTGGCTGGGTGGTCGCACTCAAAGAGTTGTGGTCAATGGCTCGATGTCTAGGTGGAGATCTGTAATGAGTGGTGCTCCTCAGGGGTCAGTATCGGGACCAGCAGTTTAACATCTTTGTTGGTGAAATGAACAGTAAAATTGAGTGCACCCTCAGCAAGTCTGCTGATGACACTGACCTGTGTGGTGTGAAAGCCACACTGGAGGGAAGGGATGCTATCCAGAGGGACCTGGACAGGCCTCAGAGGTCGGCCTGTGCGAACATCATGAGGTTCAACAAGGGCCCCATCCTTGGAAGTGCTCAAGGCCAGGCTGAATGGCTCTTTGGACAACTGTGGGAGTGTGGTCATGGGGGTCGACAAGCCCCATGGTCAGTGTGACAACATCGGACTCTTAATGATGAGGCCATCAGGAATGTAAAGAGTTTAGAGGGAAAAAAGAAGGGTGATTGATGAAACGCCTTGCTGTCTTGGGTTGCTTGTTCTCCAGCCCTTAAGACATAGAAGTTGCTGGGTGTTTGGGTTGCCAGGCAAACTTGTTGACCAATGAATGGTTAGTGAAAAAGTACTGCTGTGGGGCGAATGGTATAAAAAGGGAGCCTGTCCTCAACATGGGGAGGCAACATGATATATAATGAAGTTATGTCATCAATAAAGTAGTAGCAGTTACTGATCCTAAAAGAATCCTGGTGTCTGTGTGGTCATTATGCCACAGACAACCTGGTCTAGTGGAGGTGTCCCTGCCCATGGCAGGGGGCTGGAATTGGATGGTCTTTATGGTCCCTTGCAACCCAAACCATTCGATGATTCTATGAGTCTTGTAAATAGAAGAGCAGATCTTCATGGAGAAGCTGGTCATGCAGCACAGATTTACTGAAAAGGTGCCTGGTTAATGAATGTAATGCATAATAAAAATATTAAGGACTTAATCTTGCATATTTGGGCTGGCTAGATCTAGGCTGAGGAGTTTATATTAGCCTACTGTTATAAATGAAGGCTCAACTTGTTGCAGGAAGCACGGCCGAAAGCACGACAGACACCAGCAGAGTCAGATCATGCTCCATTTTATTGCCCGAATAGCCTAACTTTTATAGAGAACTTAACAGGGGTGGACAGTGTTTCACACAAGATTATTGGTCAAAAGCACTCAGACAAACAGCTACAAGAAAGCAACCCCACCTGCAAGAAAACAACCCCCTTGTGATTAGCAGTCACATAGACCTTGTCCTTGAGGCCAGCTACTGGTAACAATATTTTCCTGAATTCCTCAATTGGGCGATGTGGGAACACTGTCATGGGAACTTCTCATAGTTGCCCTGGTAGCTTGGTTTGCTCAGCTACAGCAAGCCATGGGATTTTTGCTGTTTCAAGAAATCCCTCAACACTCAACTCAATCTGAATTTAGTAATATTTATAAAAGGCATATTTATAAAAGGCAAGTAGACAATGCTGGGTGCACGGCTTCCCACATCTCTCCAGTCTCTGAACCTCTAGGTGGGGGCTGGGGGAGCAGAGTCCCTCCCACTGTAAGCAAAGAGCAGGTTTGGGGCCTCCTGATGTAACAGCTACAAGTCTATGGGGACTGATGACATCCATTCCAGGGTTCTGAGGGAATTGTCTGATGTAGTCATCAAGCTACTCTCCATGATATTTGAAAAATCATGGCAGTCAGGCAAAGTCCCCAGTGACTGGAAAAAGTGAAACAACACTCCCGTTTTTAAAAAGGGTAGAAAGGAAGACCTGGAGAACTACAGATCAGTGAGCCTCACCTCTGTGCCTGGCAAGATCATGGAACAGATCCTCCTGGAAGCACTGTTAAGGCACATGCAAGACCAGGAGGTGATCTGATACAGCCAGCATGGCTTCACCAAGGATCACCAATCTGGTGGCCTTCTATGATGGAGTGACAGCATCAGTTGACAAAGGAAGACCAACTGATGTCATCTACCTGGAGTTCTGTAAGGCTTTTGACACGGTCCCACATGACATCCTGATTTCTAAATTGGAGAGAGATGGATTTGAAGGGTGGACCATTCAGTGGATAAAGACGGTCGCACCCAAAGAGTAGTGGTCAATGGCTCTATGTCCAGGTGGAGGCCGGTGACAAGCGATAACCCTCAGGGGTCTGTCTTGGGACCAGTGCTGTTCAATATCTTCATCAATGACATAGATGATGGGATTGAGTGCACCCTCAGCAAGTTTGCAGATGACACCAAGCAGAATGGTGCAGTTGATACAACAGAAGGAAGGGATGCCATCCAGAGGGACCTGGATAAGCTTGAGAAGTGGACCCACATGAACCAAATGCAGTTCAACAAGTCCAAGTGCAGGGTGCTGTACCTGAGACAGGGCAATCCCAGGCATGAGTACAGACTGGGAGAAGAACCTATTGAGAGCAGCCCTGTGGAGAGGGATTTGGGGGTTCTGGTAGGTGAGAAGCTCGACGTGAGTCAGCAGTGTGTGCTTGCAGCCCAGAAGGCCAACCGTATCCTGGGCTGCATTGAGAGAGGCGTGGCCAGCAGGTCAAGGGAGGTGATTGTCCCTCTCTCCTCTGCCCTCGTGAGGCCCCACTTGGAGTACTGCATCCAGGTCTGGGGCCCCCAGTACAAGAAAGATTTGGACCTGTTAGAATGCATCCAGAGGAGGGCCACAAGGATGATCAGAGGATGGGAGCACCTCTCCTATGAAGAAAGGCTGAAAGAGCTGAGGCTGTTAAGTCTGGAGGCTCCAGGGAGACCTCATTGTGGCCTTTCAATACTTAAAGGGTTCTTATGAAAAGGATGGAGAGGGACTCTACTCGTGTAGATAATGATAGGACAAGGGGGAATGGTTTTAAACTGAAAAAGGGGAGATTTAGATTGGATGTTAGGAAGAAGTTTTTTACTCAGAGGGTGGTGAGGCACTGGAACAGGTTGCCCAGAGAAGCTGTGGATGCCCCATCCCTGGAGGTGTTTAAGACCAGGCTGGATGGGGCCCTGGCAAACCTGATCTAGTGGGTGGCATCCCTGCCTATGGCAGGGAGGTTGGAATTAGATGATCTTTAAGGTCCCTTCCAACCCAAGCCATTCTATGATTCTATGAAAATAGCATCACCTCTATGATTTCCTCTCTTTCAGAACTACAGAGCAGAGAGAATTATTTTCTACTGAATATTTCCTGATAACGGGAAAAAAATACAAATTTGACTTTTTTTTTTTTTAATTAAACTGTCCTGACCAATTTTCCATTACTGTTCTTATTTAGTTTTCTCTGTCTCTTCCTAACAATCTCACCACTTGTTTCTTTACTTCCTTTTCATCTTGAATACAAAGAACAGGTTGATCCCAGCTCTGGCCCTGGAAATGTCAGGCTGAAAATGTTACTCTTGGAGTTATTTGCATGCATTACAAAGTGACAGGTGACAGGAGCACACAACCTTGGCTAATAGATGATTAATGATGTGATGTTGGACAGCACTGTTGACTCGTTTTTCTGCTCTTTGGGAAACTTCAAAGGCAGCTGGCATTTCTGTTGCCTTATGACAGGCTCATAAGTGAGTGTAATTGTTTAGTCCATATGTACCTAGCACAGAAGTAGCCATGAGCATGTTCATGGAGCACGTTTATTTATATGTGTGTGTGTGTGGCAATGTGCGGAATCGTATGCATGAGCTCCTGGGTGTTTCTGTGTGCATACAAGCTCCTCGTATACAAACCACGTGGTTTCAGTGGGTTGCTGAGAGCATCATTATCCAGCTACTACATCCTGAATAAAATACCATGGCCCATTTGGGGTTACAGTCTAAAGGAATGAAAGAAACTCACTGGAATTGTAATCTGGGTGGAGAAAAATCAGCCCTAAAGTAAACAGCACATTTGGAAGGGAGCCCAGTAACTAGCAACCAGAACAGGATTAGAAATAGGTCAGGGCTGTAAACTTGGATCTTTCTTTCACACCCCTTTTTTTTTTCTCAGCAAAATTTGTGAGGGTTTAGGTCATTATAGAGATTAAGGACAGTGGTAAAATGTGAGTTTATGTTTCAACCACACCCAAAATTCAAGGCACAGGCTCAGTTCTGAAGGATGTATTATCAGTCCGGAGTCCACTTGACTGGAGTTTTCTAGGAGAATATTCTTAGCCAGAATCCTCCTAACACATACAGATGCCAATCTCTTCTGTGTTCTCTGGATTTAAAGCCCTTGTGCTTGGTAAAGGTGAAGCAAATCTCATTTCCTACTCTACACATGAACACTTCTGCCTCCTGCCCTGGGTTTCCCATCCCCCGACACTCTCTATTCAGGAATTGCTTTCAAAGTTGCTCAGCATTAGTGGAAAAGCAAACAACAGAAATTGCAGATTAGGTCTGAGGTTATGAACAAGGATCAGACAAATTGGTCTTTTCTAATAGAAACTTATAGATTGCTGAATCAAAATTCTGCACCAAAAATTTTGTTGTTTCACTTTCCTGCAGATGGAGAAGAACAAAATTTGGTCTCTCTTGAGCAACACCAAGTTGCTCAAGAGCCAATACTGCATGAAGATGCTGTAGCATAAAGGAAGCTTTTCTTTAAGGAGAGCTTAAAACAGAAATGTTTTGTCACTGTTCTTCCAATAGCTATCACTTGGAAAAGCACAATATAGATGTCAAAAGCTGAAAATATATGTTCCTAAAACTAGAGACAAATGGCTGGAGGAGGCCTTGAAAGATTTATATCTTCTATTGATTAAAAGGGGAACATACAAGAGTTACTGACCACTGGCTAAGATAAATCTCCTGCACAGTCACATAAAATGTGATTTGAAAAGCCCTGGAGAAAACAGCTGGGTCCTGGGCGCTGAGCATGGCCCCAGCGTAGGGCAGTTTCTCGTCTCTCTAGCTTGGATATGGATGGAGGGAAAACAGCTAGCTGCTGACAGCCTAAGGCACCCAGCTCTGGTGCTTCTGAAGCTCTCACATTTTTGTCTTTCTTTGCCTTACAGACTGTTCAGTTTGTTAACTCAATCTAAAAATTTGTCCACTTCATCTTTCCCAGCCCTCACTAACCCTTCAGTTTAAAGGACATCACCCAGTCCAACTCCAAAGCTGCTCCAGAGAGGACAAGACACAAAGTACCAGGACACCGAGAAGGCAGGAGAAAGGAAGAGCTGGGAGTGCTCACATCTGTTTCAGACCTGTCAAATTAAGCAGGTCTGGAGGTTCAGGTGATGGTACCATGCCTCATGCTTGCTTAAGCTGAATTGCCTTAAAAAGCTGAGCTTTTTCCACTGCTAATGAGAGGAATTCAATGGAAGTGGATGAGGCCAGATTTTCTGAATCCCTCTCCCTGCTCCATGTATTGGTAGCACCTACAAGTCGTACAAAGGAGTTCCTCAGCCTAGCCTCAGCAGGACGATTGGTCTGCTTTGACCTAGATGGCAGACAGAGGCAGGCATCTCCTACAAGCAGCGGCAAAAGAAGCCTCAGTACTTTGCGCTTGTGACAATATCCATCTCCTATTTGTGACATTTGTGATATTCATGTAACAGACTTTCAGGTTAACCTGGGTAGGTACTACAAATGGTGAGCGTTGTTTCTAGTGCTTCTGGAATTAAGCCCATTCTGCAGATTTGATTCCAAGTCTATTGCATAACATGTGTGTGCATGCATTTGTGTGTGAATGTGTCAAAGGGGGACAGAAATAAAGGTAAAGGTCAACCCTCAAAAATAAATGTTAACTTTTTAATATTGTTATAGTACATTAAAATATAGGTATTATAATGGTAACGATAGGATCATATACACATATAGACTAAGGAACAGAGAGATAAAGGGAAGTGGCCATTGACCAGTGGTGCTGACATTTTTAAGTGACACAAGAACTGGCACCTTTCTTGTTTCTTAGCACTTCAAAAAACTGCTTTGAACATTTTTTCCCCAAATTATTGACAAGCACTAACTTCGGGTATCAGTACCACACTGCTAGCTTTAAAAGCTTCAAAATTTGAAATTACAAAAATCAGTTTCTACCATATGACCTTTGTGAAGATTTGTGAAGAAAAAAAAGGAAAAACAGAAAGAAAGCTTAAAGTTTCTTTCTGGCTCACCCTTTCTTTTTTAGAAATTAGTACCAATAACTATGGAAATTCGTTTCTTCAATGTAGTCAAGAATTTGGCCTTCTGTTTTAAGCAAAATTTGGATGGCAACATTTAAGAACAGTAGCTGGTTTGTTCATTTTATTGTCTTCCCTAAGCTTATGCTAAACAAATGAAGCAGGTTTGGTTCCACACAATATTTCTGGCTGACACTAAGAATGAAAATTTGCAATAAAAATGAAATTGTCTTGAGGAAGCATAAAAGGGAGCATTTTGGAGGGAAGTTGGTAACTGGTTGTCCTGGTTTCAGTTAGAACAGAATTAATTTTCTTCCTAGTAGCTGGTGGAATGCTGTGTTTTGGCTTAGGATGAGAAGAGTGCTGATAACACCCCGATGTTTTAATTGTTGCAGAGCAGTGCTTATACCAAGCCAAGGACATCTCAGCCTTTTGCTCTGTCCTGCCAACAGGCAGGCTGGGGGTGCAGTAAGAGCTGGGAGGGGACAGACCCAGGGCAGGTGACCCAAACTAGCCAAGGGATATTCCATACCATCTGACGTCATGCTAAACAATATATAGGGGTGGCTAGCCGGGGGGAGGGGGCCGGACTGCTCGGGGTTAGGCTGGGCATCGGTCAGCGGGTGGTGAGCAATTGCATTGTGCATCACTTGTTTGTACATATTATTATTACTTTCCTATTATCATCATTGTATTATTATTATTATTATTGTTGTTGTTGTTATTATTATTTTTGTTATTATTATTTTCCTGTCTTATTAAACTGTCTTTATCTCAACTCACGGGCTTCACTTTCCATTTCTCTCCCCCGTCCCAGAGAGGGAGGGGGGAGGGTGAGCGAACGGCTGCGTGGTGTTTAGCTGCCAGCCGGGTTAAACCACGACACTGGTGATTGCTACTGACACTTGCTATAGTACTGGAGTCATTGCTTACCTACTACAGAATTACAGCCACCTCAGGGTGGAACATACTACCTGCTGTAAGTCCCAGTCCTGTCATTGAAGACAGCAGGAGTTTTGGCATGTCCTTGGTGGAATCAGGATTAGTTACTTATACCATACAGATAAGCTGAGTACAGGAGAAACAAAATATATTTTTTTAAATATTTATAAGTCTTATGCTAACTGAAAAATAGGAGAAAGCTACACTTGAAAATGTAGACTCATGTTGCTTCACCCTTCAAAATGGAAAACCTAATTAATAGCAAAACCCATAAAGTTGTAGCAACTGTGGATAACCTAACTTAAGGTTATGGGTCAATCCAGTCCAAGTCTGAATGTTTTTTACTGGCCAGCCTTTGTGAACCCAGGTGGGGTGACAATTTCTGCACCTGACTCTTGGTGGAACACAAGCGTTTCACTTCATATGGCTCTCTGCTGGTAAAGGCCTGCTATGTAAAAATGTTAATAGTAAATAAGAAGCAGAAAGTTCATGGTGTGCTCTAAGGCTGAAAGGTTTCCACTCTAAAAAGCCTTTTGCTGCTGTGTTGGATGCTCCCAAGACCAAGCCCCCTTCCCCTGGCTGGCACAATTTCAAGAGTGAAAGTGGCATCACTATGAAACAGTGGAAGCAATAAATGTTTCTCTAAAACATATTCTGCAGTCTTTGCATAATCGTGTCATTCAGTTTCCTAGAATTTTCATTCACCTTCAAGAATCACCACATAATGTGTGAAATTAAGAAAAACAGCAGATATCCTTACATTGACTTTGGTACGGCAGTGCTAATTTTTGAACCTTCAGAAAGATCAATGCAATCTTAGTTTCAAACACACCAGGAAAGTATCCTTGAAGGGGAAACGGAGATATGCAAGTGGGTCTTTCTCATTGAATAGGGGAGTTAGCACAAAGAAATTTTGGGCTATCACCATAGCTGAAGTGTATGGTAGGCTCAGGATGAGAAGAAATGTCTCACGTCTGCACAAACACTGCAGTTCCACCCTTCCCTGACATCTTTACTGACATATTTTGTGTCTTAGGATCTGTTATGACAACATGTGTTCAAAGAGACTCATTTAAAAATATTTCCAACAATAGTGTTGCTTATACACAAAAGAGAAGAGGATCAATAAGAAAAATGCATCCTACTGAATCAGCAAAAATAATTTATTTTTCTCTATGAAAAAAAAAAGTAGCAGTATCGTGCTTATCCAGGGCACTGGATGGATACACAGTAAGAAGCATATGTGTTTAGCATATCAATCTTTTCACATCAGTCAACCCTAACTTTAACAGGAGAGCATCTGGTTTGACCTAATCATTCCGGCTACTTCCATGGTCAAATAATGAGAAACGAATGCCTCTAAAGAGAGATTTCTTTTGTTCTTAGGCATAGTTTGAGGACGTAGTGGACAAACTTATTTTGGGGATACTCGTCTTTCTGCACTGACTATAGGGAGGTTCTAGATAGCCAGACAAACCTCAGCACCCGACTTTCAGACATCTAGAGGCTGTGCATGTTGAATGCAACCACTGACATCTCTTACTTCAACCTGAAGTGGCTAAGATAACAGTGGTTGAAAAGCATCTGGAAGAGCATATATGTTGTTTTTTTTTAAATGCACTAGTGAAGGAAGTAGATGGCCTGTATGTAATTTCTGATTTGTATTTTGGTGCTAACAGGAAGCATAAGCTGCCTGAAGTCTTACAGTGTAAGCTGATATGACAGATAGGAAAGGATGGAAATTTACAGGAATTCTAGTTCAGAGATCAAGTGACTTAAGGTCAAAACATCTATCTTGTCTATGGAGAAGATAGGAATAGGAGCTGGACTGATTGGAAACTCAGCCCGGGGGCCTAACTGCAAAACCCTTCTTTCCTCTTGGAATTGAGCTGAACTAGTTAACGTAGAACAATTCCTCGTGTATGAGCTGCAAATCACAATGGCCTCAAAACGCGTACAAGCATGATCGTGAGCCTACCAAAAATCTGTCTCTGGCTGAGACACACAGTGAACCCACAAACCTGAAAGTGAAAAGCCCAGGAGAAGAGCCTCACATGGGAAGAGCATCAGCTCCTAAGTCAGGAACATATGTTCCTTCAGATGAGCAGTTTTTCCACCTTAGAACTGTGAAGGTATGGATAGAAATAATATATCAATGGGTAGCTGGAGAGGAAATGGAGAGCATTGGATGCGGACTCCTGCTCCCCTAAGGATTTGAGTTTCATCCCAGTTTTCATTAGGGAACACACCTAAATTACTTGTATCAGGTTCCCTCTGCAGTCACCTTAAAAAACAATGGCAGCTTCTGAGAATTATTCAAATTTTCAGGGCACTGAATTGTCCCCTGCAGTGCCCTTTCTATGCAGCAACTGTAAATAAATCTAGTATTCACTCCACTTAGAAATACTTAACTTTGATGCGAATCAAGTACCTGTGGAGATCAGATGAATGGAAGAACAACCATATAATGTGGATATGCATATGTTATAAATGAAGTCTCAACTCAATCTGAATTTTGTAATATTTATAAAACAAATATTCATAAAAGGCAAGTAAACAGCGCTGGGTGTGCGGGGAGTCTACGCTCCACCAACATGCACACACGAACATCAAACTTTCTAAATATACAGAATACTGCTTTTACATACTAAACCCGAGTACACCTATACATATGTACAATCAGAAAAGGTAACAAACAATCCTCCAAGTTCCACGACTCAACAGTCTCCATTTTCCATTCCTTTTCTTGATTACAAACAACTCTCCATTTTCCATTCTTTTTGAACAATATGTCTCACTTTAAGTTGTCAAGCAACTTGGCCTTCGGGGCCTTATGTATCCCGTTCTACCCAGATCGAAGAAAAGCATATCCACCTCCTTTTCAAGGCCAATAGGCCTGGGTCAAAAGGCACGTCCAGGTCAACAGGGGGCATAACAGAAAAGGCCTTGGGCACTGCCAGGGCATCCACAGCTTCTCTGGGTAGCCTGGGCCAGCGCCTCACTGCTCTCTGAATGAATAATTTCTTCCAAATATGTAATAAAAATTTACCCTCTTTTGGTTTAAAGCCATTACCCCTTTTCCTATCACTACATGTCCTTTTAAAAAGTCCCTTTTTAGCTTTCTTGCAGGCCCCCTTTAGGTACAGGAAGGATTCAATTTTTCAGGATATTTCCACCAAAAGTATGCAAAAAAATCATGTCCACCAACAGCTTTTAACTAAATCAGAAAGACTAAGACACACACAGTAAAAAGAACAAAGTAACTTTTACCTTTTTTTTTTTTTTTTTTTTTTTTTTCACAGCACTGATCATAATAGGGTTTAGGTTTTTGGTGGGAGCACTATGTTGTAAGGCTTTTGACACCGTTTCCCACAACATTGAACTCAAGAAACTGGCTGCTCGTGGCTTGGACTGGCATACGCTTTGTTTTGTTGGGTTAAAAACTGGCTGGATAGCTGGGCCCAAAGAGTCGTGGTGAATGGAGTCAAATCCAGTTGGAGGCCGGTCACTAGTGGTGTTCCCCAGGGCTCGTTACTGGGGCCAGTTCTCTTTAATATCTTTATCGATGATCTGGATGAGGGCATTGAGTGCACCCTCAGTAAGTTCGCTGATGACACCAAGTTAGGTGCGTGTGTCGATCTGTTTGAGGGTAGGAAGGCTCTGCAGAATGATCTGGATTGGATGGACCAATGGGCTGAGGCCAACTGCATGAAGTTCAACAAGGCCAAGTGCCGGGTCCTACACCTGGGACACAACAACCCCAAGCAGCGCTAGAGGATAGGAGATGAGTTGTTACAAAGCTGCCTGGCAGAGAAGGACTTGGGAGTATTGGTTGATAGTGTTATAAATGAAGTCTCAACTCAATCTGAATTTAGTAATATTTATAAAATGAATATTTATAAAAGGCAAGTAAACAGCACTGGGTGTGCGGGAGTCTATGCTCCACCAAAAAGCACACATGAACATCAAACATTCTAACTATACAGAACATTGCTTTTGCATTCTAAACCCAAGTATGCCTATACGTATGTACAATCAGGAAAGGTAACAAACAATCCTTTAAGTTCCATGACTTAACAGTCTCCATATTCCATTCCTTTTGAACAATATGTCTTGCTTTAAGTTGTCAAGCAACTCAGCCTTCGGGCTTTATGTATCCCGTTCTTCCCGGATCGAAGAAAAACATATCCATCTCCTTTTCAAGGCCAATAGGGCCTGGGTCAAAAGGCACGTCCAGGTCAGCAGGGGGCATAATAGTAAAAGCCTTCGATGGCCTTTGAAGTCCTACGAGGCGCTGCTGAGGGAGCTGGGATTGTTTAGCCTGGAGAAAAGGAGGCTCAGGGGTGACCTTATTGCTGTCTATTGGTACATTGAAGGAGGCTGTAGCGAGGTGGGGATTGGTCTATTCTCCCATATGCCCTGTGATAGGATGAGGGGGGAATGGGCTAAAATTGTGCCAGGGGACATTTAGGTTGGATATTAGGAAGAACTTCTTTACTGAGAGGGTTGTGAGGCATTGGAATGGGCTGCCCAGGGAAGTGGTGGAGTCACCATCCCTGGAGGTCTTTAAAAGAAGACGTTTAGATGTAGAGCTTAGTGATGTGGTTTAGTGGAGGATTTTTTAGTGTTAGGTCAGAGGTTGGACTACGTGATCTTGGAGGTCTCTTCCAACTTGTATGATTCTGTGTGATTCTGTGTGTTCTTCTGATGCAAAACTTTAGTGTTTTTTTTTGTTTGTTTGTTTAATTAGGCTCAATTAACCCTCTGTCCCTTAGTTTTCCAGTCTGTAAAACCGAGCTAGTAAATATCTCCCACTTACAGAACTACTATTCAGAATTAACATTTGCACCACTGCTTTGCGAAGATAAAAGCCCTTTGCAAGTGCAAAGTAATTATTGAAGATGCATTTACAGATACATTATGATAGACAACTGTATATGAAAATCCAGCTGCAAATCCTAAATGCAGCTGTGCAGTATGCAATAGCACACTTGTTCAGTAAACTTTATGGATTAAGGAACCAAAGGGGATTTGGATTTGGAATGGATCAAGCCCCTCCAAGTTTCCTATTGGCCAAGTATTTCCAATATAATCTCGCTATCATTACTGTATTTTTATGTTGAGCTTGAAAAACAACATTCATTTTCCTGTCTCTTCAAAGATCCCTGGACTGCAAAGGGGTTGATTACAATTCCGATGTTAATTGAGGAACTGGAGGATAAGGGTGCTTTTTTACAGTGGAATTCTTTTTTTTTTTTTCCTTTTTCTTTTTTGCTTGAGAAAAGAGGTGTCAAATGGCCATTTGCCGAGGCGATCGGCTCCGGGGCAGACGCGTTCTGCAGCGGAGCGGGGGATTGGGCCAGGCAGGGCTAATTTTTTCCGGCATCGAGCCTACTTGAGGGAGCCGCCAGGACCCGGCAGCCCTCGTGAGGGAGGCTGACGAGGCGAAGGCGGAGCCAGCAGCGTCCCCTCCCCAGCCATTCAAAAGCAGCCCTTAGGGAGCACGAGCGACCAGGAGCGCGGCAACCAGGGCGGGCAAACAGGGCGTGGCGCGTCAGAAGGGAGTGGCGCGGCAGTTAGCGCGGCAGTTCGCGCAGGAAGGGCAGAGCGCTCCCCCTACACACAAACAACACCTCGTTAACAACAGCCGTAACTAGGCGATAATGGTCGCCACCAGGCACGGCGCGCTCTCCAGAAAGTCGGTACACACGCAGACCGACTACCCGTTAAAAAATGCCGCAGTTCAGGTCACCGGATGCATGGAGTGTCTGAGCCTGTTGCTGCCATCGGCGGGAGGCAGAGAAACTGCGTGCGTGAGGTGTGAGCAGGTGGATGATCTGGTCCGCATGGTGGCGGAGCTCAAGGAGGAGGTGGAGAGGTTGAGGGCCATCAGGGAGTGTGAGCGGGAGATAGACTTCTGGAGTAACTCCCTGCAGGGCCTCAAGGGGAGGTGCCGAGGTGAGACTCCCCAAATGGGGGCGGACCCCCTGCCCTGTCCCCGTCGGGCAGAGGGAGGGGATCTGGGAGCTGAGGAGGAATGGAAACAGGTCCCTGCTCGACATCGCAGGCGATGCTCTCCCCTTCCGGCCCCACCTTCCCAGGTGCCCTTACACAACAGGTTTGAGGCCCTAGAGATTGAGAGGTCGGTGTGTGAGGAAGAGGTAGCAAATGTTCCCAGGAGGATGCCTGGGGCGAGGAGGTCCACTCCGCGCCTCAGGACTGCCTCCACCAAGAAAGACAGGAGGGTTATTGTTGTTGGTGACTCGATTCTTAGGGGAACAGAGGGCCCTATTTGTCGGCCTGACCCTACCCGTAGGGAAGTCTGCTGTCTCCCTGGGGCCAGGGTCAGGGACGTTGCCAGGAAGCTTCCTAACCTGGTACGCCCCTCTGACTACTACCCCCTTTTGATAGTCCAGGCGGGCAGTGATAACATCGAAGAGAGAAGCCTCAAGGCTATCAAAAGGGACTTTAGGGGAATGGGTCGGTTAGTGGATGGAGCGGGAGTGCAGGTGGTGTTTTCGTCCATCCCTATGGTGGCAGGGAGGGGTTCAGAGAGGACACGGAAAGCCCACCTGTTAAACACGTGGCTCCGGGGCTGGTGCCAACGCAGAAATCTTGGGTTTTTTGATCATGGGGCACTTTACTCAGCACCTGGCCTGATGGCCGCAGACGGGTCCCTATCTTTTAGGGGAAAAAGGATCCTGGGCCAGGAACTGGCAGGGCTCATTGAGAGGGCTTTAAACTAGGTAGGAAGGGGGATGGGGCTGAGGCTAGGATTGTTGGGGCTGTGCCAGGGGGAACAATGGCAAGGCCGGAGGATAAGGCAATGGCCCAGCTGAAGTGCATCTACACCAATGCACGCAGCATGGGTAACAAACAGGAGGAGCTGGAAGCCATCGTGCGGCAGGCAGGCTACGACTTGGTTGCCATCACGGAGACGTGGTGGGACCAGTCTCATGACTGGAGTGCTGCAATGCCTGGCTATAAGCTCTATAGAAGGGACAGGCAGCATAGAAGGGGTGGTGGTGTGGCTCTCTATATTAGAGAGTCTTTCGAGGTTGTAGAACTCGAGGTTGGGAATGACAAGGTCGAGTCCCTTTGGGTTAGGATCGGCAGGGACAACAAGGCTAGTGTCCTGGTCGGGGTCTGCTATAGACCGCCGAACCAGGATGAGGAGACGGATGAGGAATTCTACAGGCAGCTGACAGAGGTTGCAAAATCATCAGCTCTTGTACTCGTGGGGGACTTAAACTTCCCTGACATATCCTGGAAGCACAACACAGCCCTGAGAAAGCAGTCTAGGAGGTTTCTGGAGAGCGTGGAAGATAGCTTCCTGACACAGCTGGTTAGTGAGCCTACCAGGGGAGGTGCCCCGCTAGACCTTCTCTTCACAAACAGAGAAGGACTGGTGGAGGACGTGATCGTCGGGAGCTGTCTCGGGCAGAGTGACCACGCAATGGTGGAGTTCACTATTCTTGGCGAGGCCAGGAAGGGGACCAGTAAAACCGCTGTATTGGACTTTCGGAGGGCTGACTTTGAACTGCTCAGGACACTGGTTGGTGGAGTCCCTTGGGAGGCGGTTCTGAAGGGCAGAGGGGTCCAGGAAGGCTGGGCGATCTTCAAGAGGGAAGTCTTCATGGCGCAGGAACGGTCTGTACCCACGTGCCCAAAGACAAGCTGGCGGGGAAGAAGACCGGCCTGGCTCAACAGAGAATTGTGGCTTGATCTTAGGAGGAAAAAGAGGGTTTATAAGCTTTGGAAAAGTGGGCAGGCCACTAAGGAAGACTTTAAAGAAGTAGCGAGGCTGTGCAGGGACAAAATTAGGAAGGCCAAAGCTCATCTGGAGCTCAATCTGGCTACTGCCGTTAAAGATAACAAAAAATGTTTCTATAAATACATCAACACAAAAAGGAGGACTAAGGAGAATCTCCATCCTTTACTGGATGCGGGGGGAAACTTAGTTACAAGAGATGAGGAAAAGGCGGAGGTGCTCAATGCCTTCTTTGCCTCAGTCTTTAGCGGCAATACCGGATGTTCTCTGGATACCCAGTACCCTGAGCTGGTGGAAGGGGATGGGGAACAGGATGTGGCCCTCATTATCCATGAAGAACTGGTTGGTGACCTGCTACGGCACTTAGATGTGCACAAGTCGATGGGGCCGGATGGGATCCACCCAAGGGTACTGAGGGAACTGGCAGAGGAGCTGGCCAAGCCACTGTCCATCATTTATCAACAGTCCTGGCTATCGGGGGAGGTCCCAGTTGACTGGCGGCTAGCAAACGTGACGCCCATCTACAAGAAGGGCCGGAGGGCAGACCCGGGAAACTACAGGCCTGTCAGTTTGACCTCAGTGCCAGGAAAGCTCATGGAGCAGATCCTCCTGAGAGTCATCACGCAGCCCTTGCAGGGGAAGCAGGCGATCAGGCCCAGTCAGCATGGGTTTATGAAAGGCAGGTCATGCCTGACGAACCTGATCTCCTTCTATGACAGAGTGACACGCTGGGTGGATGAGGGAAAGGCTGTGGATGTGGTCTACCTTGACTTCAGCAAGGCTTTTGACACTGTTTCCCACAGCATTCTCCTCAAGAAACTGGCTGCTCTTGGCTTGGACTGGCGCACGCTTCGTTGGGTTAGAAACTGGCTGGATAGCCGGGCCCAAAGAGTCGTGGTGAATGGAGCCAAGTCCAGTTGGAGGCCAGTCACTAGTGGTGTCCCCCAGGGCTCGGTGCTGGGGCCGGTCCTCTTTAATATCTTCATCGATGATCTGGACGAGGGCATCGAGTGCACCCTCAGTAAGTTCGCAGATGACACCAAGTTAGGTGCGTGTGTCGATCTGCTCGAGGGTAGGAAAGCTCTGCAGGAGGATCTGGATAGGCTGCACCGATGGGCTGAGGTCAACTGCATGAAGTTTAACAAGGCCAAGTGCCGGGTCCTGCACCTGGGGCGCAATAACCCCAAGCAGAGCTACAGACTGGGAGAGGAATGGTTGGAAAGCTGCCAGGCAGAGAAGGACCTGGGAGTGATGGTTGATAGTCGGCTGAATATGAGCCAGCAGTGTGCTCAGGTGGCCAAGAAGGCCAACGGCATCCTGGCTTGTATTAGGAACAGCGTGACCAGCAGGGCTAGGGAGGTGATCGTCCCCCTGTACTCAGCTCTGGTGAGGCCGCACCTCGAGTACTGTGTTCAGTTTTGGGCCCCTCGCTACAAGAAGGACATCGAGGTGCTTGAGCGGGTGCAGAGAAGGGCGACGAAGCTGGTGAGGGGCCTGGAGAACAAGTCCTACGAGGAGCGGCTGAGGGAGCTGGGCTTGTTCAGCCTGGAGAAGAGGAGGCTCAGGGGTGACCTTATCGCTCTTTTTAGGTACCTCAAGGGAGGCTGTAGCGAGGTGGGGGTTGGCCTGTTCTCCCACGTGCCTGGTGACAGGACAAGGGGGAATGGGTTTAAGTTGAGCCAGGGGAGTTTTAGGTTAGATGTTAGGAAGAACTTCTTCACTGAAAGGGTTGTGAGGCACTGGAACAGGCTGCCCAGGGAAGTGGTGGAGTCACCATCCCTGGAAGTCTTCAAAAGACGTTTAGATGTAGAGCTTAGGGATATGGTTTAGTGGAGGGCTGTTAGCGTTAGGTTGGAGGTTGGACTCGATGACCTTGAGGTCTCTTCCAACCTAGGAAATTCTGTGAAATGATGTTTTTGACAAATAGATGCCAATTTAATGCTGCTACACATGCTATTCCTACTCTCCCCTGCAGGGGCTTCCTTTTGCAGTCCCACAATGTGCTGGTTTCCAGAGGTAATGCCTCTGATTATCTCAAAGTTGACAGCATTTCAGTCAGCAACCCTGTTTTAAACTAAGCTGTGGTAATTGGTTGAAAAAGACAGCCTGAAGGCCTCCTGATCCAGGAAGCCACTTACATATATGACATCTTCCTCATATCCTCACTTCTTCAGATCCACTCAATACCAGTTTCTACCACGACAGTGCCCTCGGGAAATCAAAGAATCAATTATGGCTGAGAAAAATATGACATTAATTGATGCTTGTTTTATTATTAAATGAAATCTGCAGTTGTCCATGATAGATCTGCAACAGTACTCTTCCTCCTGTATCCTCACTTTTGACACTGTGAAACTTTGGGGTCAGAAAAAGTGATTCTCTTATGTATTTGGTAAGTCTGCTCTAAATGAACAGTTCCTTTGCAACAAGAAGAGCTTTCCCCTTAGTGTGTGCATATATACGCATATGCTTCATATAATAAATATGCCTTATAGAAAAAATAAAGTTGGTTTAAAGATTTTAAGACTGTTATAAATGAAATCTCAATTCAATCTGAATTTTGTTATATTTATAAAACAAATATTTCTAAAAGGTATAAAAACTATAAAAGGTATAAAAGGCAAGTAAACAGTGCTGGGTGTGCGGGGAGTCTACGCTCCACCAACACACACACACGAACATCAAACATTCTAAATACATGTATACATAACATTGCTTTACATAATAACCCAAGTATGCCTATACGTACTTGACCTAACGGACAAGTTTTTTCCCTGGAAGCCTTCTGTGGCACCCATTGATGAAGCAGGAAATTGATGGATGTATTTAGAAATAACTCTTCATTTTCAGTGCCTAAATTAAGTGACTGAGATCCCAAACTGATATGATAAGTTGGACAATGCCAATGATTTTGAGATGAAGTTCCAGTCCTTGTGGACCCTGGTAAATTGTACTTATGATCCCATTGCTAACATGGCTACTGCCTTCATGCTTACTATACATAATGCCACAGTTTATGTTATCCACCTGATCATTGCACTAGGATTAAACCATGGGAAGAGAGTGCTCTATCCTTCGGAGCATAGAACATGGGCACGGATGGAGACTGGGAAATGGCAGTCTGTAAATCTAGAATCATGTGTTACCGGGGAACAACAAGGATTTATTTGTGAAAGCAATACAATTGAGGCTCAGGATGCATGTTTTGACATGGAGCAAGGTATCTGTCACTTTGAAATTCATCCAAATACTAGTCAAAAGACTGCGCTTGTATATGTTGGTCAAAGGTGTTTGTGTTTAAGAACTGCTTGTGATTTTGTAGAAGTAGATAAGGAGAACATAACTCTCCATAGCAAAAATCATTCTAATTTCTGTATTTGTAACTTTGTTAGAATCGTCGGGTGTGATATTCTATATTTGGCACCAGTGGTATCCCATCAGCTGATCAAGTCTAACAACACAATGTATCGTAACTTATTACCTACCCTCACACTAGTGAAGCAACTAGTTAAAAAACAAGACACAAGTCACAACTGGTGGGATACACTCTTTGATGGTCACCAACTGCAACTGGGATTTTGAACACATTGAGTCACCCAATTATTGTTTAATTGATATTAGTTGGTATAAGTTTAATATTGTCTTTTGTATTACTTATTTGGAATTGGAAATTGTTACAACAAATGTCCATGTTAGCCTCCTTGACAATTGTGCATGGCAAGATATTGAGGGGTACATATCATAAGACTGGGAAGAAAATTTTCGTATTAAGTAAAAGAATTTACTAGATTTTCCAGAAAAGGGGGGAATGATATTGTATAAACTCACTTTAGGATAGAATAAAACTCGTGGTTAAAAGTTAGCGAGAACAAAGTAAACGACATCTTGTTATCTGTTGACCTTCCATTATGTTGAAGCATCTTGTTATTTGAAAACATCCCGTTATCTGTTAACCCTCAGTCAGGCTGAGACTTGAGATAACTTGAGTCAACTGTCCGTTAGGTCTTGTTAACTGAGACATCCTGTTATCTGCCAACCCTCAGTTAAAACGAAAGCCAACTCAGCATTTTTACAGCTTGGAAAACAACTGATTAGCAAAGGTGAAAAGTGCATCACGAGGAAGACCTACGGCCTTCCTCCCAAAGACCACTGCCCACGTCCCGAAGACCCCGGCCCACAATTCTTGGAAGGCTTTGTGCAAGCGCAAGGACTGATAAGCTAATTAGCATACGAAGCGAGAGTAGGCGGGGTTAGGTAATGAATATGTATAGGCGCTAATAGAATATTCATTGTTTCACTGTATAAATATGAGATAGTTTGTCACTTCGAACATGCACGATAGGCGGAAAGATCCCCCGTGCATCCAGCTCTGCAATAAAGAATATACCACTTAAGGAAATTTCGGCTTTGATCTTTAAACCAATGGATTTCCTTCAAATCTCACTTGAATTTTTCTTTTTCCCTACAATAATGGGACTAGACTCAGAGGTCCTGAGACTCAATTTATGCTCAATCTGTTAAGGATGCTTCACTTTCTCACTGCCCTCATCTTGAGGAAGCTGATATTTCATTCACCTGAAGTGTGACAATTTTTAGCTATTCTGGGAAACTCACTTGGAACAGCTTGGAAACTGTTCTGCAAAGTGTTTTGTATTTTAAAGTGCAGATTATTGTTTCCCTTGTCGAAGCATCAGGCACCTTAAATGAGCTCATTCTACTCATAAGAACTGCAGTCTCATTTTACTGCAATAAGTCCATTGGGTCCAACCTTTGCTGATCCTATTGATCCACTCTGGCAGCCTGAAGTAACTTTATGATGGGTGGAAATCCCTGCTGCAGAAATTCCTCATCCCTCTGATAGGAGGAATGTAGTGTGCCCGTGCAGCTCTTTCAGCTGCTCCTGACAGAGGCATGGGAAGCAGAACCCAAGCTAAAGTCAGTGGGAGGTTGCTCTAGACTAGTTCAGGCATGCTCCACCCTAGTCTTAATAATCTAGGCAAACAAAGATAAGTAGTTTTAATCCTATCCTTCCCTTCTCTATGATCTCCCTTCTTAACATGGCAATAGGAACAATGAACTTTGTTTCTTGGCTGAGACTAAAGCCGATGCATAATACCAGGCCTCTGGAGATCACTGTTCCAAAAGCTTTAACTCGCCTTTCCTTAGGACTCTCCCACATCCTTGTAGTCCTTATCGAAAAGGAGAATGAATGGGTTAATGCTCCAATACACTCTGTTAGGTCATCCTGTGCACATACTGGGTTAAGAGTTTTGGATAACTCTTCCCATCCCTTTTTATTGGATGGCATGTTCCAGTCTGCCAAAGAAGAGTAAGACCCAAAACCAGAAAGCAACAGGATGGCTCACTGATTTCTGCTGCCAGGGAAGAGCTGAACAGAAGACACCTGTAAGCTACCTGCTGCTGTCTGTAGCCAGGAGAGGGAAAGGAGAGCTAAGAGACTCACCAGTAAATCCAGACCTAGTTCACCAGGAGATCTCATACAGTTAATGGCATTCTAGGTCACCTTTGCATTTTCTGCCTCAGTTGCCCTATCTGAAAAAAATAAAAGCAAAGATAAACTGAGATTGTTTTGTGGCTTCAAGAAAAATAATACTGGCTTCCTTTGGAGGCCCCAGATCGGAACTTGCTTACTGGACAATATAACTGCCTCAAAGCAGATCCTAGTCTTGAGGTGTGTATCATCAGTTCAACAGCTCCCAGTACTGTGAGACCTTGACCTCAATTAAATCCATATCCTATGGAATTTAGTGGGAATAGCATGGGTATGCCTTATATGGAATTCAATCAGGTTTATAGTTTAATAAACAAATCCGTGTGAAAAGGGGCTAATAAATAAGAGAATTACTGGAAGAGCAAGCTGCCTTTCATAGACAGAAAAGGGCTCTAAAATTATCCAGAATTTTAGTTATGGTAGCTACAAAAAGGGGATTTTTAAGTAAAAGACAAAAATACACCTTTAGCAGCACGTTATTTACCCATTTAATTGATATTCACTCTCTGAGCTGATGCATTCTAGTATCAGAGTGGGATAATCTATTGCTTAGTAAACAGAATGATCTAAAATAGAGGTGGAAGAGATCTACCGGGACAGATTTTCAAGGAATTTACATGCTTCTTTATATATACAAAATATGAGCACCGTTGCACACATTCTGCAAATCTGCATCAATTCATATGCAAATCAGGCTATTGTGCAGGGTATTATGCCCATTCAGTGATTCAATTGGTGCAATTAACCAATTTCTACTCCTGTAACTGGGCATGCAAATGAATGCAACTGCATGCAAAGCTTACACCAGCATTTACATACTTAAATGTTCTGTGTATCTAGTCCATTAAATAAGGGTCTGTTTTAATTAGACTGTGTAATTCAAGCCAGACCAGATCATAATGTACTTGGAAGTCCAGTACATAAAAACAAAAACATATTTTCTGATATGCTATGTTGTTCAAAACCATCAAGAGCTCTCCACTGCTTCCCTTGGATTATGAAATTGCAATCACACCCTATCAGACTTTAACACAGGAAAGTCATTTCTCCTGATGCTCAGTCAATTTTTTTCCTTGCTTAACTTTATCTTATTTCCCGTAGTCATCCTCCCACTCTAAACACCATCTCCTACAGAATCATAAAGTGGCTGCTGTGTTTGCTTAACTCAGTTGCAATATTTCTAGGAAATTAATTGCATCTGTATGAAGAAAACAGGAGATCAACATATATAGAAAGAGGATCATATTCTAGGAGTCTTGTTGGTGACAAGAGACCTATTTTGGCAAGTCTAGACACAAACATGTCCTAGTAAAAGCAAACCTTGAGCAGCATCTTTCCTGTTACTCATTAGACCTTGTATAATAACACACGACGTGTTTCCTCAGTACATCTCAAAGCCATGCTCACAGAGGCCCTATTTTACAGACAGAGAAGGTAAGGCAGAGAAGAGCATGCATCTTTCACAGGCTGTCACAATAAATCAGTAACCAAGCAAGGATAAAGTCTGGATCTCCTGAGACCAAGGCCAGAAGTGAAACTGCAAGAGGAGGCACTTTCCAAACAATCAGATCCAAAACCCTTTTTCTCCAGCTGGACATGCCGTGGTATCTCACTGCAAGCTTAAGATGTGCTCAGACACAGGGGACCGATCTCTGAATTCAATGCATTAGTCCTTAAAGTAGTACAATTCAGCCTTCAGCATTGCCAAAATCATGGAGGCACTAAGATTGGAAGGGGGTCATCTGGTGCAGGCTCCATCTAGAGCTGTGCCAGCTTAGATCAGGGTCCCTTCCTTCTTAACACACATATATTTCTGTAATATAAAGAAGATTTTTATATAGTTTTAGTCCTTTGATAAATATATTCTTTTTATAAGTACAGAATGTTTATTTTCATAATGCAACCATGTCATGACAAAAGAGGAAAAAATAAAGCCTATAAAGGTCAAAATTTGTTTAGCTTCAAAGATGAGGGTTATCTACAGCTTTCTTTATATGGGTGATAGTGCTAAACCAGTATAAACTCATGGTACTTTACTGAGTTAACCCCCCCTAGTTACAAAATCTGCTTTGATGAATGGCTTATAAACATTTTGCTTTATCAGACTTACGTAATACTATATTTTGCAGATCACATATCTTAGAGCTATACTAGAAGCACTTACTCTGTGCTCAAGGTCCCCTTTCCTATATATCAAACAAGAAAATAATGAAGAATTATACTGAGTTGCTAAAATATTAGAGAGAGAGGAGGAGGGAGAAACACATTTTTGCAATATTTTAAACCTAGTGTCACTGGGATTTTTTTAATGCATAAGAGGCAGAGTAATTTTGCTCTAGTTCGACATTAATTCCTTCACAATATGCATTGGGGATATTATTTTTTTTACAAGATGTTTTAAAACCAGGCCTGAAAATGATCAAAATCCATTACTGACTTACAGTAAATTCTTAAAGGATTCTTGTACTTCTGTTCCTACTTCAAAATGGTTATACACACACACACAAACAGGTTCAGCAAACATGGCAGAATATTTTAAGATTCACTATCATGAAGAAAATAAGACAAGAAACAGTAGACCCTATTCAGCAATTTTATTGTACACCCTTAGTTTCCAAACCTCAAAAGCACAATGGGTGCTTACAGCACATGATCATTTTTAATTCCTAGGAAGTGATTTAAGACGGGAACATTCCTAACGACAACTTCCAACAACCCATTCCAACATGGCCCTGTTCCTAGATTTAAACACTCTGGTAAGGCTTGTAGCCTTATTAATGCTTCATATTTAATATGAAGTAGAATTAAACTTTTAAAACTATTCTATGCTGTTAAGTCAGGAAAAGTTAGTAGCTGAACTGTAAATCTGTGACCATATATGCATGTGTGTATGCATGTATATACACACAGGCTGCATAATACTACAATAACAGAAAAGACAAGTGATGAATCTGGTTTCCCTTAACTAGAAAGGGATGGGGAAAATGAAAGGAAAGATAGTGTTATACTGAATATTATACAGATAGGGAAGAAAAACAGGAGATCTTAGATGTCTGGACAGAATATATAAACATGACTATTGAAGCTGCTCCTTAGAATTAAAGGGGTTTTGACCTTATCCTAAACATATTTCTGGTTGCAAAACTGGAAAACAAGTTGGAAGACTGATGAATGAACTTCAGACCTTCAAAAGACTGAGTAGTTGACTTTATATACCGAAAGCCCTCAATGCGATACAAAAACTAAAAATACCACAAAAGTTTTCATTAGCTAACAATAGTCATTTTCCAAGCCCATGACACTTTGTAGTGCTGTTACATCTGGAAAGATGTGTGTAGGTAAGCACAAAATGGCACAGAAATTGGATGTCAGCACTGTCTAGCTCTTTCCCTACATGATTTGTCTCAGGCTGAGGATTGGCCAGGTAACTGAACTTGCATCACACTGCTACGGCTCCTACTCTGCTTTCAACAGCCAGGGCAGTGAACAGCACAATTTGCCAGCACTGTCACATAATGAAAGGCATGTTAGACAAGTGAGCTTTAGAAGCCTTATTTGGACATCACAGATGGGCAATTGAGGCCAGGAGAGTTAATTTTTGAGGTTTTGCAAAGAGATTGCACTTTTTTCCAATTTGAGCCTTCTAGGGTAAAACCAGTGCTTATCCTGACTCCTCTCTGAGATCAGATTCCTGTTGCTTCACAAAATCTCACATTATCTTCGTTTTGTGGTAGTTTATGTTGTGTTCCTTTCACCTCAAGCATCTCACCACAAAGCACACAGAATTGAGAGAGGGAGTTAGGAGAATCTTATCAAGTAGCGATAGAGCACTGATAGCACTAAATTAGGATGCTACTTAGTGTCTTTACTAACTACTGTGCATTGTGCAAATTAACTAAAGCAAGAAGCCTTGGGCCCCTTACCAAGGTCAGTCTCCTAATAAGAGTGTGAGCCTATCTTAAGAAACTGGTAGAAACTGGTCCTGCGGATGGACAAGAGCCAAGGAGCAACTGTCTGCACAAAGACAAGAGGTCAACTAGTGGTGATGAGGAAGAGTTATCAGTCTTCATCCCCATGACCCCCGACGACCACCACCAGAATACACCGTGCAAGCACAGATGGGAGGAGTTTATGGAAATGACTCATTGGAACTAATTTTAATACAAAGCAGGGATAGGTTATGAATATGTATAGGCGTATTGTGAAACTTCATGCATATGTAACTCTTTGCTGCATATAACCAAGGCAAGTTGCTGTGTGAGGTGTGCACGACTTTGGAGGGACTACCCCCTGTGCTGCCCAGTGCTGAATAAACATACCTACTTTACAGTCTTACTGATTGTGGAGTGCATTTTCCGCAAGTCAGAATCAGAGCCCACCTTGCGCAAAGTCTTGAATCTGCAATAAACCCAGAAAAGAACCTCCAGGGCTGGGATTTGAAATAGGAAGCTACCAACTTTTGTTGCTTTACTCTCCACAGCTACCTAGATGTGACAGATGTGGCAGAGATGAGCCCCAAGAGAAGGATAGGCTCTCCCGAGTCCTGTGCCACACCACATCACCCACAGTGCATGCAAGGGATCGGGAGACACAACACATACCCTTTATGTATGCAAACATATATCCCTCCCTGTGTTGCACATTCCACACTAAGCCAAAGTTTGAGAGATAATGTGATATATGGAGTAATAATTTGTGACAAGAAGATGGTTGATGTTAGTAAAGAAGGGGGAGATGTGGGAGTGTGGCCATGGGGGTCGGCAAGCACCATGGTTGGTGATAACATCAGACTCTTAAGGATGAGGCCATCAGGAATGTAAAAGAGTTTAGAGGGAACAAAGAAAGGTGATTCAGGAGACTCCATGCAGTCTCAGGTTTCTTGTTCTCCAGCCCTTAAGGCATGGAAGTTGCTGGGTGTTTTCTGATGCCAGGCAAAGTTGTTTGACCAATGAAAAGTTGTTTCTGAAAAGGACTGCTGTGGGGAGAAGGGTATAAGAGGGGACCCTGTCCTCAAGATGAAAAGGCGACACAATATAATGAAGTTATGTCATTGTTATAAATGAAGTCTCATCTCAATCTGAATTTAGTAATATTTATAAAAGAAATATTTATAAGAGGTATAAAAGCTATAAAAGCTATAAAAGGTATAAAAGTTATAAAAGGCAAGTAAACAGCACTGGGTGTGCGGGGAGTCTACGCTCCACCAACACGCACACACGGACACCAAACATTCTAAATATACAGAACATTGCTTTACATACTAAACCCAAGTATGCCTATACATACGTACAGGAAAGGTAAGAAACAATCCTTTAAGTTCCATAACTTACTAAAATTGAGTACGCCTATACATATTCACGATCAGAAAAGGTAACAAACAATCCTCCAAGTTCCACGACTCAACAGTCTCCATTTTCCACTCCTTTTCTTGATTACATACAAGTCTCCATTTTCCATTCCTTTTGAACAATATGTCTCGCTTTAAGTTGTCAAGCAACTCGGTCTTCAGGCCTTATGTATCCTGTTCTTCCCGGATTGAAGAAAAGCATATCCATCTCCTTTTCAAGGCCAATAGGCCTGGGTCAAAAGGCACGTCCAGGTCAACAGGGGGCGTAACAGCAAAAGCCTTCGATGGCTATGGCAACAGAGGGGCCGATGACGATGGCTGTAGCAGTTGGATCAGTAAAGGAGCCCGCAGCTCCCTCCCTATCTGGCAAACCACACGTTTCTGACTGTGGTCCCACATGGCTCTTTAAGGCCTCAGAGACTGCCCGCCAGGTGCCGAGCAATCCCACTGCAACCTTGCCATTTTCAGTTGCAGAGTCCCACACCTTGACCTCAGTTTGGTCCCATGTTTCAGGATCATAAACTGTCCGATTGTTAAGAAGGAGAATAAGCTGTAAGGTTAACAGGACAGTCTTTGTTTCTAAGGACGTATGATTCCCCATAATGCGCAACTGCTTACCAGCGAGAGGCAGTTGTGTCCACAGGTCTGCTTCTCTCAGCTCGAGCTTCTCTCCAGCTCCAGTGGGCCTACTTCCAGTGACTTTCTGTACGAGCTTCTCTGAGCAGTTTGCTGAGTCTGGCCGAACCTATCTTCATGAGGCAATCAAAGTGCCTGTTCCCGTCCTGGTCTCCATTCTGCCAGCCTGTTCCTCTTCACTCCTTTTTCCTGCTTCTTTATTGACATATCTTCATCGTGTTGCCTTTTTTATCTTGAGGGCAGGCTCCCCTCTTATAGCCTTCTCTCCACAGCAGTTCTTTTCAAAACAACTTTTCATTGGTCAGACAACTTTGAATGTAACAACAACAGCAAACATCCAGAAACATCCATGACTTAATGGCTGGAGAACAAGAAACCAGCTGGGGAACAAGAAACCTGAGACTGCATGGGGTCTCCTGAATCACCCTTCTTTGTTCCCTCTAAACTCTTTTGTATTCCTGATGGCCTGGTCGTTAAGAGTCTAATGTTATCTGAACCACGGGGCTTTCCAACCCCCATGGCCACACTCCCAAATCTCCCCCTTCTTTATTAATATCAACCATTTTCTGGACACGAATTACCACTCCATATGTAACTTCATCAATAAAGAAGTAGAAAGAAGGAATGAAAAGGAACAGGCTAGCAGAACGGAGACCAGGACGGGAACAGGCACTTTGATTGCCTCATGAAGATAGGTTCGGCCAGACTCAACAAACTGCTCAGAGAAGCACTGGAAATAGGCGCACTGGAGCTGGAGAGAAGCTCGAGCTGAGAGAAGCGGACCTGCGCACACAACTGCCTCTCACTGGTAAGCAGTTGCGCATTATGGGGTGTCCTGGTTTCAGTTAAAACAGAATTAATTTTCTTCCTAGTAGCTGGTGGAATGCTGTGTTTTGGCTTAGGATGAGAAGAGTGCTGATAACACCCCGATGTTTTAATTGTTGCAGAGCAGTGCTTATACCAAGCCAAGGACACCTCAGACTTTTGCTCTGTCCTGCCAACAGGCAGGCCCCAAAAGACTGTCGTGGTTTAACCCGGCTGGCAGCTAAATACCACGCAGCCGTTCGCTCACCCTCCCCCCTCCCTCTCTGGGACGGGGGAGAGAAATGGAAAGTGAAGCCCGTGAGTTGAGATAAAGACAGTTTAATAAGACAGGAAAATAATAATAACAAAATAATAATAACAATAATAACAATAATGTTACAATGGTGATAATAGGAAAATAATAATAATATGTACAAACAAGTGATGCACAATGCAATTGCTCACCACCCGCTGACCGATGCCCAGCCTAACCCCGAGCAGTCCGGCCCCCTCCCCCCGGCTAGCCACCCCTATATATTGTTTAGCATGACGTCAGATGGTATGGAATATCCCTTGGCTAGTTTGGGTCACCTGCCCTGGGTCTGTCCCCTCCCAGCTCTTACTGCACCCCCAGCCTGCCTGTTGGCAGGACAGAGCAAAAGTCTGAGGTGTCCTTGGCTTGGTATAAGCACTGCTCTGCAACAATTAAAACATCGGGGTGTTATCAGCACTCTTCTCATCCTAAGCCAAAACACAGCATTCCACCAGCTACTAGGAAGAAAATTAATTCTGTTTTAACTGAAACCAGGACATGGGGAATCATACGTCCTTAGAAACAAAGACTGTCCTGTTAACCTTACAGCTTATTCTCCTTATTAACAATTGGACAGTTTATGAGCCTGAAATATGGGACCAAATTGAGGTCAAGGTGTGGGACTCTGCAACTAAAACCGACAAGGTTGCAGTGAGATTGCTCATCACCTGGCGAGCAGTCTGTGAGGCCTTAAAGAGCCATGTGGGGCCATAGTTAGAAACATGTGGCTTGCCAGATATTGAGGGAGTTGCGGGCTCATCCACCAATCCTTCTTCTACGCCATCGCCCCCGCTTCCGCTACAGCCATCGCAGGCCTTTGCTGTTATGCCCCCTGCTGACCTGGACGTGCCTTTTGACCCAGGACCTATTGGCCTTGAAAAGGAGCCGGATCTGTTTCCCTTTCATGCGGGAAGAATAGGATACATAAGGCCTGAAGGCCAAGTTGCTTGACAACTTAAAGAAAGACATATTGTTCCCATGACTACCCCTGGAATTCTCCGGAGTTTGTAATCAAGAAAACAAATGGAAAAATGTAGATAAACATCCCTATTAATCCATCCATGTACGTTCACACCCACACATAGAAAGAAGGCCATATATAACCTATAACCTTAAATCTGAGGAATAGCTTTTGGTGGGTTGGAGAGCTGTGTGTAGTGAGTGAAAGCTTTCCCTGTGGTAGGGAGCAGGATAAAAAAACGACCATAAGCTCCTGAGCTGTGGCAACTCTGCACCCCAGCACCACTGAGCGCTGTTTCTCCACCACCGTTTGGCAGGAAGTGAGAGCAAATTTTACCTGTTTAGGCTGCCTCTTGGTGCAGTGGGTGGCGTGTCTGCCCAGGACATCCTCCAAACCATGCAGGTAGGGGGATGCCAGCAGACTCTGGGACCCCAAATCCCCAGGGGCAGGCCCTTGCCTCCCCCCTCGTGGGGCTCCTGCCCGCCTGGCCCTGCCACACCACGTCCCATGTGGGGCTGGCTGGCCGCACTCGGCAGTGCCAGCTAATAACTTCTGAAGCTGAAAGCAAATTTGGCTCCATTTCCACGTAAGTCAGTCTTACTTACTATTCATCAGACCCCTATCCCCTGCCCTCCTTCCTTGGGCATAATTGGACTCGCAATATTTGCACATTATGGAGATATCTCACTTATTCGGAGCGTTGCAGAGTCAGGCTGTTGTGGTTTAACCCGGCTGGCAGCTAAACACCACACAGCCATTCGCTCATCCTCCCCCCTCCCTCTCTGGGATGGGGGAGAAAAACAGGAAAGTGAAGCCCGTGAGTTGAGATAAAGACAGTTTAATAAGACAGGAAAATAATAACAGTAATAATAATAACAATAATGATGATAGTAGTACTACTACTAATAATATGTACAAACAAGTGATGCACAATGCAATTGCTCACCACCCGCTGACCGATGCCCAGCCTAACCCCGAGCAGTCCTGCCCCCCTCCCCTGGCTAGCCACCCCTATATATTGTTTAGCATGACATCAGATGGTATGGAATACCCCTTGGCTAGTTTGGGTCACCTGTCCTGGGTCTGTCCCCTCCCAACTATTGCTGCACCCATAGCAGGCCCGTTGGCAGGACAGAGCAAGAAGCTGAGACGTCCTTGGCTTGGTGTAAGCACTGTTCTGCAACAATTAAAACATCGGGGTGTTATCAGCACTCTTCTCATCCTAAGCCAAAACACAGCGTTCCACCAGCTTCTAGGAAGAAAATTAGTTCTGTCCTAACTGAAACCAGGACACAGGCAAAGCAAGGAGTGTGCTCTCCCTGCCTGTGCTCTCTCTGTGTTGCACACAAATTGCTCCTCTTTCTTTATGGTGGAAAACAAAACAAAACCCCAAGCCCCAAACAAACACAAGGCGAGGATGCAAGTTTCATACCGCAAGTGAGCAGCATGGCACTATATCAAGCTGGATTTATGATATCCCAGAGTGTAGGACAATTCTTTAAAATGCACTCACAGTCAGGAAAGTGACTGTATAAAATACCATCTGGAGTTGTAGTGGGTTTATGTGGCAAGCTTTTGGTAGCAGGGGGGCCATAGGGGTGGTTTCTGTGAGAAGGATCTAGAAGCTGCCCCATGTTTGGTAAGGGCCCCACTGCTGACCAGAGCCGAGCCAATAAGCGATGTTGTTTTGCGCCTCTGTGAGAGCATATTTAAAACAGGGAAAAAAATGCTGCGCCACACAGCAGCTGGGAGAGTGAGAGGAGTGAGGAACAGCCTTGCAGGCACCAAGGTCAGTGAAGAAGGAGGGGGAGAGGTGCTCCAGGCGCCGGAGCAGAAGTCCCCTGCGGCCTGTGGTGAGGACCATGGTGAAGCAGGATGGCAGGATGTCCCCCTGCAGCCCATGGAGGAGACCACGGTGGAGCAGGTGGACCTGCACCGACGGAGGCTGCCGCCTGTGGAAGACCCCTGCCTGAGCAGATTCCAGGCCGGACCTGTAGCCCATGGAGACGAGCCCACGCAGGAGCAGGTGACCTGGCAGGAGCTGCTGCCCGTGGGGGACCCAGGCTGGAGCAGTTTTCTCCTGAGGGATGGACCCCGTGGTACGGACCCATATCTGGAGCAGTTCTGGAAGAGCTGCTGCCTGTGGGAAGCCCACACCGGATCAGTTCATCAAGAACTGTATCCCGTGGGTGGGACCCCACAGCACAGGGGACGAGAGTGACCAAGAAGGAGCTGCAGAGAAGAAGTGCTGTAGACTGACCATAACCCCCATTCCCCCGTTCCCCTGCGCCACTCGGGGGGAGGAGGTGGAAGAAGGTGGATGGGGGGGGGATTTGCTTTTGGTTTCTTTCCTTTGTTTCTCACTTCTCTAGCTTGTTAGTAATAAGCAATACATCTTACTATCTCCCTATGCCGAGTCTCTTTTGCCCGTTACAATAATTACTGCGTGATCTTCTCGTCCTTATCTCAACCTTTGAGCCCTTTTCATCATATTTTCTCCCCGTTCCTCTTTGAGGAGGGGTAGTGAGAGAGTGGCTGTGGTGGAGCTCGGCTGCCTACTCGAGCAGAACCACGACAGGGATTTCCATATTTTATTCTGTCTCTCGTAGTGTTTTCAGGTTGAGTTTGTTAAGTCAGAAAGATTTTTTTTCCCCTTGCAAGCCTAAGCTCTGCCATGCTCCCCTGAAGACGGGTTATGTTTTATCAAGCTCTTACAGCAGCTTATAGGAGAAAGATCCTGCCAAAAAAATGCAGTTTGATCGTTTTCACCCTTATATGTTGTGTCTGTCACCTTACAAAACATTGAATTTCTTTCAAAATGCAACGTGGGTCTAAATACACCGATATTCATTTGCACGTACTTCACTTGGGGAAAAATATTTTAAGCAAAGAGGTAGAGAAGTGGACTGATTTTGCAGATGTTTTACAGCTGAATCACATAAACCTAGCATTTTGATTTTTTTTTTTTTTTTATTACAGGAAACTAACACAGTATCTAAAAATATTTAAATCTGAAAACTGTTAAGATATATTACAGTCAAACTGAAATGTTTATTTTATTGTGCTGAGGAAACATACTGCCATTGTGCTAGTAGGACAAGATGATTTCATTTGGGTCAACATTTAAAAAACATTTTTGTTCAGTCCGAAAGAATAAAACCATGAAAAATTAATTGTTCTTTGCTAACTGTAATGCTCAAGTTTGGAAATGTGAGGAATGAGAAGGAATCAACAATGGAGCCTGGTGCAGCACAATGGAGAAAAAAATGTAATGTCTTAATTAAAATATATGAATGTAACTTTCGTTGCATAGAATTACCTATAGAATAGCTCGGATCACAGAATCACAGAATCACAGAATTGAAGGGGTTGGAAGGGACCTCTGTACTGGGTCTGGCTGGAATGTTAACTTTCCCGGCAGTAGCCCATACAGTGCCGTACTCTGTACTTGTAGCTGGAACAGCAGTGTTATCACACCAGTGTTGTGTCTACTGCTGAGCAGCAGTGGAACAGCATTGGGCCTTTCTCTAACCCTCCTAGGGGGTGGGCAAAAAAGTGAGGAGAGAAACATCACTAGGGCAGCTGACCTAAACCAATCAAAGGGATATTCCATACCATGTGGTGTCACACAGCAATAAAAGGTGGAAACAGGAAGAAGAGGGGAGGGGTGGGCTCTCGTTGAGAAGACGTCGGTCCTCCTCTCGAACACCGGCTGCGTGCGTTGAGGCCTTGCTTCAAGGACGTGGTCAATCATCGCTCATTTGTGGGAAGTAGAGAGTAATTTCTTTCCTCTGCACTTCCATATAGCTTTCATTTATTTTGTTTGTTTGTTTTCCTCCCTTTTTCCCCTTTCCCTTTTATTTCCCCTTAGTTAAATTGTTTAGTTCATGGTAGTCTTTATTTAATTATTATAATTATTTCCCTTTAATTAAATTATCCTTATCTCAACCCGTGAGTTGTTCTTTGCTTTACTTCTCCCCCTCCTTATCTAGAGGAGGGGGAGTGAGAGAGCGGTTGTGGGGTTTAGCTGCCCAGCACGGTAAAACCACCACAGTCCTTTTTGGCGCCCAACGTGGGGCTCGAAGGGTTGAGATAACAATAGAATTGATTAAACGCATACAACTAACACACTTGCTTGCTAGTAACCATGTTCCTTGCCCTGTTAATAATAATGGCTTTGTTCATATGTCATGCAATTCGTGTCATATTCTCCTTTCTCCTATATATCCGATCCGACAAAGTGCTACAATCTGTGTTCACTTTTTTTAATTCGTTGTGCTGCCAAGCACTGACCTTGGTTTTACTCTGGAATTCAGGCTCTGCTCTGTTATCATTTGGGTCCCATGGAAACTATCTTTCAGAGAATATTCAGAACTACACTGCCTTCCTTTTCTCATCTGGACACCAGTTTATTAATAATATCAGGAATGGTACCTTTCCCTTCTTTCACAGTGGGCTAATTACAACAGTTTGGGAGTATTTTGAAGATCCATCTGTAACCCATGTATTGCTATTTCTAATTCTGAATAACAGGTTTCATTTTCTCTCTAAGATTAGTCGATTGTTTAGAAAACTTATTTGGGAATCTGTCCCGAAACAGTCTCGTGGTGAGTGGCACGGTGTGTGGGATGATGTTGGCAGATACCTGTCACGAGTGTCTCCTCCAATAGTTTTGAACTTCACCCCTGAGCAAGTGCTAAATCCTAAAAACTTGGTAGAATGTTTGAGAGTTGTATGTCCTGATCCTGATAATGCCGGAGAACAACAGCTTGCAGCATTGTGCTGGGTCCTGGTTTATTCCTATCAAACACTGTTTAACATCATCCAGCAACTTAAAGAGAGGGAGGAAGTCTCTGAATCTGATGACCAAGTAACACATGCTGTGGCTGACCCAGAGGACCAACCAACTATGGTATCAGTCGCCCCCATAGTCAAGTCAAAACAATGGAAACGGAGGTCAGCTCGTTTAGTAAGGGAAGAAGGCTCTCCTAAGAAGGAGGGAGAAGGGGAATTGGCAGGCACCTCTAAAGCAGAGCCATCACAAAAACAGCAGGAAGATGAGACGGAAATCATAAAGGAATCAGAAATCACTCGATCCATATCCCTGAGTGAAATGCGAGAAATACGAAAGGATTATGGTCGACGCCCAGGTGAACACATCCTCACTTGGCTGCTCCGATGCTGGGATGCTGGGGCCAATAGCATACAATTAGAAGGCAATGAAGCCAAGCAGCTGGGATCCCTCTCTAGAGAAAGGGTAATCGACAAAGTAATTGGGAGAGGAGCACAGGCCCTCAGCCTCTGGAGACGACTCCTGGCAGCTATCAAAGAAAGATATCCCCATAAGGAAGATATTGTATATCACATAGGCAAGTGGACCTGTTGGGAATTGGCATAATTGTTCGATCTAAGCTTGCTTTAAGCAACCAGGGGTAGGCCTCAGAAATCTCAGGGCCTGCTGTAGCTGAGCAAACCAAGCTGCCAGAGTAACTGTGAGAAGCTCCCACTGCAATGACTCCCACATCACCCAATTAAGGAACTCAGAAAATATTGTTACCAGCAGCTGGCCTCAAGGACTAGGTCTACGTGACCGCTAATCACAAAGGGGGTTGTTTTCCTAACTTCTAATCAAAAGGGGGGTTCTTTTCTTGCAGGTGGTGTTATTTTCTTAACGGTTTGTCTGAGTGCTTTTGACCAATAATCTTGTGTGAAACACTGTCCACCCCTGTAAAATTCACTATAAAAGTTGGGCTATACGGGCAATAAAATGGAAGCATGATCTGACTCGGCTGGTGTCTGTCGTGCTTTCGTCCGTGCTTCGCAACAAATGGCGCCCGAACAGGCTGAGACCTGAACTGGACCTGAACAGGACATCGCAGCGGGAGACCTGAACAGGGCCTGAACAGGACATCGCAGCGGGACAGACATCGCACCGGAGCAGGACATCGCAGCACCGGAGCAGACATCGCAGCCGAGCACGGACATCGGCGCGGCGCCGGGACCAGTGCCGCCGGGGACCAGCGGCGCCGCGACATCACAGCGCCGAGACTGAGACATCGGAGCGGCGCGGGACATCGGACTGGACATCAGAGCGGACATCGCACCGGCGCTGCACCTGACCAGACACCGAGCCGCAAACACTGTACAAAGGACTCACGGTAAGACACGGGGAAAGGAAACCGTGGGGAGCGTGGGGAAAGATCCGCGGGGAAGCGCGGGAAACGGAACCGCGCAGGGACGCGGGAAAAGGAGCCGCGGAAAACGCGGGACATTGAAATAATCACGGTGCGATGCGGGACATCCGAGATGGAGTTGCTACGGGAGACCAGAGGCGTCAGTGGACAACGGTAGTCGACTCTCACCGTGTGGCGAGTCGGCACAGAGCAGAGGGACGGACATCAGGACCCTGCAGCCTGTCTGACGTAACCATGGAGGCAGCAGCGGCTGTGCAGCTTCTCTCTAGCATTCCTTTTCTAAGAGGTTTACCTTGCAATGCAAAAAAGACTATTCGTCCCCAGATCGGTGTTATAACTATGTTTCTGGATAACATTCCGTGGGGTTGCCACATTCTACAGACTATTAATGACGAATTAGCTCTATTGCGGGGCAGGAGTGCAGAGACGCAGATTACACTGCCAAATGACCACCGGCAGGCTGTTTCACAAACAGCTTCTAAGGTTGCAGCTGGCACTGCCTGCAGCCGTATAGCAGACGTTACACTCTCTTTCCTAACTAGTAATCATGTGTCTCATCCATTTGTGGTGAATGGTCAGTGGCAAAAAGAAAAGGGGGAGAGTAAGAGGCAAAAATTACAAAAAGACTCAATATGATATCAATCCTTTTAATCAATAGTTCACTGATTTGTTTGAAACAATGCACAGATGGTTACTGGGATTAGTCAAAGGGGGATTAAGGATTCTGTTCATTGTGGTGTCAATCATCATTACACATAGTATTATGTTAAATGTGGTTAAAGGGTTACTTGCAAAATGTTATAGGGATTTTGAAGTGGTGCCGGGAACAGGTACCCAGTGGATCACTGCAAAGTGGACTGAAGCAGTTTTAGAATCTGCACACGCTGAAGACGACCATGAAGAGGTTCCTGATAATCATTCTGACAATGACGTGGGCTGTGACACCCTTTGATCACCATCAAGTGATTAGGTTTAAGTGTGTTACTATTAGATTGTGTTACCATTAAGTGCTTACAGTAATTGTAGTGTTATTAGGGTTAAGTTATATAGTTGTGTTATGTTATGTATTTGACATCTGCTGTAAAACCAAGTACTGCTTGTACAAAAAGAAAACGGGGGAATTGTTGGGAATTGGCATAATTGTTCGATCTAAGCTTGCTTTAAGCAACCAGGGGTAGGCCTCAGAAATCTCAGGGCCTGCTGTAGCTGAGCAAACCAAGCTGCCAGAGTAACTGTGAGAAGCTCCCACTGCAATGACTCCCACATCACCCAATTAAGGAACTCAGAAAATATTGTTACCAGCAGCTGGCCTCAAGGACTAGGTCTACGTGACCGCTAATCACAAAGGGGGTTGTTTTCCTAACTTCTAATCAAAAGGGGGGTTCTTTTCTTGCAGGTGGTGTTATTTTCTTAACGGTTTGTCTGAGTGCTTTTGACCAATAATCTTGTGTGAAACACTGTCCACCCCTGTAAAATTCACTATAAAAGTTGGGCTATACGGGCAATAAAATGGAAGCATGATCTGACTCGGCTGGTGTCTGTCGTGCTTTCGTCCGTGCTTCGCAACATGGACCACTGTGGATAAAGGTCTCCAACATCTGCGGGAATTAGCTGTGCGGGAGATGATTTATAGTGATTTGGACAATGCCCAGACACCTCAAGACCCCGATGGAGTCCAGTGCACAACATCCATGTGGCGTAAATTGGTGCGGAGTGCACCATCAGCACATGCCAGTACCCTGGCAGCAATTCCCTGGGACGAGGGGATGGGACCAACAATGTATGATGTGTCCTGCCAGCTTCAACAATATGAAGACAATCTCTCTGCTCCGCTACAGTCCTGTGTCTCAGCTGTGGAGAAACTGTCTAAAGGACTTGACAAGCTCGTGGAGAAAGTATATTCCCCCTCATCTAGACAGAGTGATACTTCAGCCACTAAGAATCAGCATTCGCCTGCTCAAGAGAGAGAGTACCCAAGACATACACCACGTGGCACCTTGTGGTTTTATCTGCGTGACCAGGGGGAAGATATGAGGAAATGGGATGGTGTACCTACTTCAACCCTAGCTGCTCGGGTACGTGAACTGAAAGGAAATACAGCAGCAAGAAGAGGGGCTCCTAAGAGAAATGCTGCTCCAGTTTCTATTGGGCAGTACCCCAGAGGCAGTAGAAGAGCTGATGTTATTCTTGACCACGATGAAGGGACCTCTACCTCTCATTTGCCAGAATTTGTGCATTTGCAAGAATTAAGTGGCAGACGCTCCAGCCAGGACTAGAGGGGCCCTGCCTCTGGCCAGGTAGAGGAGAGGGATAACTGGATTTATTGGACTGTGTGGATCCGATGGCCTGGAACATCAGAACCACAGGAATACAAAGCTTTAGTGGACACTGGCGCACAATGTACCTTAATGCCATCAGGCTACCAAGGGACAGAACTCACCTGTATCTCTGGAGTGACAGGGGGATCCCAACAACTATCTGTACTGGAAGCTGAAGTGAGTCTAACTGGGAATGAGTGGCAAAAGCATCCCATTGTGACTGGCCCAGAGGCTCCGTGTATCCTTGGTATTGACTATCTCAAGAGAGGGTACTTCAAGGATCCAAAAGGATACCGGTGGGCTTTTGGCATAGCTGCTTTGAGCACAGAGAAGATTAGGCAGCTGTCTACCCTGCCTGGCCTTTCAGAAGACCCTTCTGTTGTAGGATTGCTGAAGGTTGAAGAACAACAGGTACCAATTGCTACTACAACAGTGCACCGACGGCAATATCGCACCAACCGAGACTCCCTGATTCCCATCCATGAGTTGGTTCACCGACTGGAGAGTCAGGGAGTAATCAGCAAGACTCGCTCACCCTTTAATAGAAGTGGATCGAGCTTCGAAAATTGAAGTGGCTCAGGTGGACCTAGACTGGGAACGTAAGGGTGAGCTGTTTGTAGCTCGATGGGCCCATGAAACATCAGGACATCTGGGGAGAGATGCCACTTACAGATGGGCTCGTGATCGAGGGGTGGACTTGACCATTGAGGCCATCACACAGGTTACCCATGAGTGTGAGACCTGTGCTGCAATCAAGAAAGCCATGAAGGTAAAATCTCCCTGGAACAGGGGGAGATGGTTAGGGTTTCAATATGGTGAGGCCTGGCAAATTGACTATATCGGACCACTCCCAAAAACTCGCCAAGGCAAACGGTACATACTCACCATGGTAGAAGCAACTACTGGGTGGCTGGAATCATACCCTGTAAACCATGCCACAGCCCGAAACACTATCTTGGGCCTGGAAAGACAAGTATTGTGGCGTCATGGTACACCAGAGAGAATTGAGTCTGACAATGGGAGTCATTTCCGAAACAATTTGATCACTTCCTGGGCAAAGAGGCATGGTATTGAGTGGGTGTACCACATCCCTTACCACCCACAAGCCTCTGGGAAGGTTGAGAGGTACAATGGACTGTTAAAGACTATGTTACGAGCATTAGGTGCTGGGACGTGGAAACAATGGGACACAAATCTACCAGCAATAAAAGGTGGAAACAGGAAGAAGAGGGGAGGTGTGGGCTCTCTTTGGGAAAACGTCGATCCTCCTCCCGAACACCGGCTACGTGCGTTGAGGCCCTGCTTCAAGGACGTGGTCAATCATCGCTCATTTGTGGGAAGTAGAGAGTAATTTCTTTCCTCTGCACTTCCACATAGCCTTCATTTATTTTGTTTGTTTTCCTCCCTTCTTTTTATTTTCCCTTTCCCCCTCCCTTTTCCCCTTTCCCTTTTTATTTCCCCTTAGTTAAATTGTTTAGTTCATAATAATCTTTATTTAATTATTATTATTTTTTCCCTTTAATTCAGTTATCCTTATCTCAACCCGTGAGTTGTTCTTTGCTTTACTTCTCCCTCTCCTCATCTAAAAAGAGGGGGAGTGAGAGAGCGGTTGTGGGGTTTAGCTGCCCAGAACGGTAAAACCACCACATTGGTAGAGTCCCTTGGGAGGTGGTTCTGAAGGGCAGAGGAGTCCAGGAAGGCTGGGCGCTCTTCAAGGAGGAAATCTTAATGGCACAGGAGCGGTCCATCCCCACGTGCCCAAAGACGAGTCGGCGTGGAAGAAGATAATTACAAAATAAAAATGACTCCACAGTTTCAAGACAGGAAGTATTGGGGAAATGTCAGTATCAAATTACTTTTTGTTTTGAAATTAAAGTTCATACCTAAAGGACGAATAAGCAAAGTAAGATAAAAATCAAATTAAACAGTTTAAGATCGTGATCTTGAAATATACCTAGCTGATATAATCTAATTTTCTCAAAAAAAAAAAATTCTCTGCCACATTTTTCCCAGTTCCATGTTCTATCCATCACATCAGAAAATATTATATAAAAGCAGTCTCAAAAAACTCTTTTCCAATGAGAAGAAAATTCCTGTACAGCTCTAATGTGCCACTGCCCAGTTTTGGATATATAATTAGGACAACATTATTTAGCCATTCCACTTGTAATGAAGAGTCTCCTTGAGCTCAGTGGTAGGGGGTAGCATCTGTGCCATAAGAAAACCTATTTTTGAGCCTCCTCATCACTGAAATTCTAAGTGGCCGCAGAAAGCTGCATAACAAACACCACGAAGTCACAGACGCTGATGGTTCTGTTACAAAAGCATTTGCTGCTAGGAATATGAACTGCACTGTTACTATTTCTAACTGCAGCACAGTTCCTAAAATGTTTTCCCTAGAGACATGCAAACCTGTTGTTGCAAGAAAATGAATGGAAACTAGGTTTCTTAGGTGTTGGGCTTTTTTTTTCTCCTGATCAAGAGACACGGGGTTGAAACTTGGCTCCTGTATGTTAGAACCTTGTGAGTTTGATAATAAAAACAAATGGTTTTAGATCTGAGCAAACCCTTTATTAGTTGTAGGGCAGGATTCAGAATTTCATTTCTAATTGGACAAAACTCTGCTGGTGAAACCCAACATTATTATGAGTCAGAGTAAACAGGGATATGTGTTGTGTTTTTTGTTTTTTCACCTATGACCCTGTCCAAAACTGGAACATAGCCTCCTCTGAAGAGAATCCCTAGAGATTCACAGTCCCTGCTAACCCTTCAGCCCCTCATTCCTCACAAAATAGGTGTCATAGATAATTTCTGAAACTCAGACTACAAATGGGAACTGAGAAAGCACATTTCCTAGAGGCAGGAATAAATGATTCCCCTGACATCTCTTTCTCCTACAGGGCATTCCACCACCTATTGTCCACTCCGTATGCTTCCTTCTCCCTGGCAATACCCCCAAGAGATGGCTGGTGTCCCACAAAATAAGCAAATAAGCTAGAGAATGCATCTTTAATTGGGTCCAGAAGAAATTTTATTATCCTGTAGCTAGCTTCTTTGTTTTTTTTTTTTTTTTTTGGTTGGTTGTTTTTTTTTGTTTTGTTTTGTTTTGTTTTTGTTTTTGTTTTTTTCTATAACAAATTATCCTAATGATCTGACCCAGGATCAGATGTTAATTGCAATGGAAAGTAATCAATTTCCTTTACTGAGCGTGAACTCATTTGCAAGGTTAGTCAGTGAGCAGATATGGAGTTCTTAATGAGGCAATAACCTAGCAGACTTTCTGGGTTCCTTGTGTTGATTCCCAGTTTACTGCATTGCACCCATTTTTACCCTACCCATCTTCAGCCAGGCCACCCTATTAAAAAAGTAGCAAGGAAAAAAAAATATTGTCACCCACCTGTAATCACCTGGTAAAGGACAAAAAGAAATAATAATGCAACAACCACAGCCATCTGAGAGCGGTAGATTCTGAAAGACAAAATCACCCTCTGTATATATATAAAAATAAAAATAATAAATATGTAAATCACACAGGATATTATGGCTAATGTCATGTTGTTTAATAGAGGGTATTATTATAAATATGGGAGATGCTCAAACAACAAATTAAGCCTGCAGTATTCCAAGAAAAAGCTCAGAGGACGCAACCTAAATTCTAACTTGGCTGCTGTCTTCAGTGCTTCTGTGCTTTCATCTGGGTTTTATATCACCGCCGAGCACAGCATTAAGAGGGAAAGGTTGGGCCATCCAGAGTGATAAAAACATAAAGAGGGGAGGGCGGGAGCAAAAGGAGGTATTTAATCTTCCAGTGAACATCTCAAAAGATAGTTTTGTAAGAAAAAGTGTTTTCACTAGGTTGGATGGGGAGAGCACTTTCCATCCTGGGGAGGACAGGGGGAGGAAGGTAATCTGTTCAGTAACCACCAGGATAGCTGTACCAGTGCAACCTCTCGTGTATTTGCACCAGTGGAGCTGAAAATTGGAGTAAATACCATTGCTGTAAAGAGCAGTTTAGCCTGCCTACCTAGGGGTTGCTGTGGGGAAACCTGCCACTGTTTCTGGTAAATTTCTAGTCAAATTCTGGCTCTGTCAAACAACCTTTTTCTTCTTTTCTTCTTTAATAGAGGATATGTTTCCCCTCCAACTCCCTCTCAGTTCCTAATGCTAAAGCAAACCGTGCTGCTTTTCAGCCCAATTCTTAGCTTACAAAATCCCATAACCACCATTTTATAGATGAAAAGGGACCATAAATCTAAATCAAGGCCTCTTCCAACCAAATTTGCTTTTAAAATATTTAAGAATTAGCCCCACTGCAACAAGATTAAACCTCATATCTCTGTTAATTAGGAAACACTAGATAAGAAATCAAATAGTTGTTTCTCATGGGGTGGTGTTCTTCCACAAAATCCTCCCCGGTATACCATGTCAGAATAATCTCTATCCCAAGGATACCTCTGGACATGAAGAAGAAAAGGATGCTACCAGGTGAGAGATAATAATTCCTATGACTGTCACTCCTTTTCAGAAGATGTCTCAAATCTCCAGTCCCAACAAATGATGCTGGTGTCGTGGTTCCGCTCGAGTAGGCAGCCGAGCTCCACCACAGCCACTCTCTCACTACCCCTCCTCAAAGAGGAACGGGGAGAAAATATGATGAAAAGGGCTCAAAGGTTGAGATAAGGACGAGAAGATCACGCAGTAATTATTGTAACGGGCAAAAGAGACTCGGCATAGGGAGATAGTAAGATGTATTGCTTATTACTAACAAGCTAGAGAAGTGAGAAACAAAGGAAAGAAACCAAAAGCAAATCCCCCCCCCCATCCACCTTCTTCCACCTCCTCCCCCCGAGTGGCGCAGGGGAACGGGGGAATGGGGGTTATGGTCAGCCTACAGCGCTTCTTCTCTGCCTCTCCTTCTTGGTCACTCTCATACCCTGTGCTGTGGGGTCCCACCCACGGGATACAGTTCTTGATGAACTGATCCGGTGTGGGCTTCCCACAGGCAGCAGCTCTTCCAGAACTGCTCCAGATATGGGTTCGTACCACGGGGTCCATCCCTCAGGAGAAAACTGCTCCAGCCTGGGTCCCCCAAGGGCAGCAGCTCCTGCCAGATCACCTGCTCCTGCGTGGTCTCCTCTCCACGGGCTACAGGTCTGGCCCGGAATCTGCTCTGGCAGGGATCTTCCACAGGCGGCAGCCTCCGTCGGTGCAGGTCCACCTGCTCCACCGTGGTCTCCTCCACGGGCTGCAGGGGGACATCCTGCTTCACCATGGTCCTCACCACAGGCCGCAGGGGACTTCTGCTCCGGCGCCTGGAGCACCTCTCCCCCTCCTTCTTCACTGACCTTGGTGCCTGCAAGGCTGTTCCTCACTCCTCTCACTCTCCCAGCTGCTGTGTGGCGCAGCATTTTTTTTCCCTGTCTTAAATATGCTCTCACAGAGGCGCAAAACAACATCGCTTATTGGCTCGGCTCTGGTCAGCAGTGGGGCCCTTACCAAACATGGGGCAGCTTCTAGATCCTTCTCACAGAAACCACCCCTATGGCCCCCCTGCTACCAAAACCTTGCCACGTAAACCCACTACAGCTGGGAATTCACATTTTTGGGCCTGGCAATGCCACTCCAGGGAGGTGCACAACTCAGGTGAACCCAGGCACGAGGACGATGTGCTGGGGAAGTGATGGAGGCAGGCAAGTGAGAGGAATCTAAGGGAGCAAGGATTAATTAAAGATGAGGAGGGGAAAAAAAATCCATCTACATAACATATTTTTATTCATATATATATATAATATAATATAGTATATTAATATTATTTTTCTATTTATTATTTATTATTAATATTATGTGTTATATATATTATATATATTATATATATTCATATATATTATAGCAGTTAATTGCAAAACTGAAATCTCAATGGCCCCCAATGGAGCTACATAAAGCACAAGTAATTTTCAGTGCATTCAGCTAGAAAGGGGTATTGGGAGGTGCATTCTGCATCTGTCTACATTAATAAATTGTGGTTCAGTAAGAGACTTTCTCAGTGACAAGGTCACCTCCATGTTGTGCTTATATTAGAACCCCTTTCAAAGTCCACACGACAGGTTGTTTTTCTAGGTCAAGCACAGTGTTCGACGAAGCCTGGCAGCTTCCCAATTTGTTTGAGGTGAATACGAATCCTGGAGGTGAGGGGGGTGCCCACGGCTGAGGAGGAAAGCGTGCGTCTCCTTGTCATCCCTCATGTACGTTCGGGGGCAAAATCCGAGCAGGGGATTGAGTGTGTGGCAGCTTCCCCACCAAACTGAGATAATTGGGAGGGATGTTTAAGGAAGAATATGCATCATCATGGTGCTGTCTGAGGAGAGCAAGCGTGCATCAGCTTTGCTCATGGAAAAGAAGCTGCAAATTTTGCTGTATGCCCTCGAGTTAGCTCCACCGCATTAAACTTGCTTTATAAAAGTCCTTTCCTAACCATTGCTCGAGCTCTCGCCTGGCCCATTTTTACATGTAAAGTGGAAATCAGAGGATCACGTCACCAAATTTGGGAGAAGATAGACTTGAAAGCTGCTCTTGGTGTCGGGCAGCTTCAGCTGAAGACAGTGCCGGCCCCAGCAGCCCGGCCCTTGGGCCTCTCTCGCCACCCCCTTCCAGCAGCAGGGACAGAAGGGCTGCTCCAGCAAAACGTGGTAATGGCACAGTGAGGACCTCAAACCTCTTCACATGCCGCTTGGTCTTATCTGCTCCCAGCTCTGCAAGCACAAAGCCCATTCATCTGCCTGTCAGGCACCAGCCCAGATATCTGTATGAGTAATCATTGCAGATCCCAAACGGTGCATGTGACTGAGATGCTACTTTCTCCCTTGCTTCTCCTTTCCCAAATAACAATGACATGGCTGCTATTTTCACCTGTTTACCGGAAGAGACATCCAAAAGCACTTTCCTGTCTACTTATCACCTCTCCTTTCTGCTCAGAGCCTTTCTGCACACCAAGAAGGAAGCTCTGGTGGCTGGGCATTCAGTGCATACACCCTCACTTTCCTGAGGTTGCTTACAAAATCTTTTCAGCGGAGGATGGTGAATGTTACCAGGGAACGTACTCAGTCATTAAAACAAAGCTGCAAAGAAACTGCAGGAGATATCACGGGCTTACAACCTGTGCCACGAACCAGAGACCCCCCACAAACACATTTTCTTGCTCCACAAAGCCAGCCGGCCAGCCTCGTTAGCCCAGCTTGCGGCAGGGCTCGGAAGAGGGGCTCAGGGCAAGGTGTGGGACAACGTGGGCGGCCAGCAGATGGGATCAACCACCAAGGTGATGTGAGCATGGGCAGGAGGAGAGGTGGGCCTGGAGACCACCACAGTGCTGGGCCTGGCCACCCGCTCCCATGGTGGCCGATGTGTCAGTGTCCCCACAGGGGCAGCCCCATGCACAGCACTCAGCCCATTGGGCAATGCTGCATGTGGGGTAAAAGAAACTTCTTCCTGACCCCTGCAGGCAATCAGTTTACGCCCTGAAGCATGAGATTTGATTAGACTCATTATCTCAGCTTACATAACTGTAAACGTTATTAATGGCAATAAAATTATCTAGCCTGTTTTAATAATATAGCCACAGTATTTTTCTCAATGACCTCTCGTGGCTGTAAATCCCACAGGGGACTGGAAAATGGCATAGTGGTTCTTTTTATTTATTCTAAATTTGCCAGCCGTTAATTTCACCAAGTCACCCCTTGTTCTCCCATTATGGGATGGAGTGAGAAGAAGCAGATTAGGTCTGAGCACACCTTTCCTAATACCAGATGCAAACATCTCCAAGTCGGATCAACAAGTTTGGGAGTAGACACCACCAGGCCTTCAGGCCTTGGGATTCACCCTCTCTCCCTAGCTGTCAACTAACATATTCCCGTGATATCATGGGACCAGGCCTATGCTCTTTAAAACCCACCATGCAGTTAAGGAGATTAAGTACATTAGAATTGAACTCATCATTGCTTGAAGCCTAAGCAAGAGTTTGGGCTTCCAAGTATCCCAGAGTGGCACAACTGCTCTGATCTCTGCAGAGAGGTCTTGCAAGAGCTGGAGATGGCCACAAGCTCCTCTAAAGAGAGCTATGAGAGGTAAAGGAAGCTTCTGTCTAATCTTATGCAAAGAAGAGGCTGGGTACATCAGACAAGGAATGAGAGAACAAACTATTTCTAGTTTTGCCTGCAGCATATTGCACCTACCAATGCAATTTTTATGGAAATGCTGTGAATCCACTCCTGTATCCATGTTTTTTAATACACTGTTTTGTGTTTGAACACAAAGTTAGGGGTGATTTGAAGAGCAGAGGAGTAATGAGGAATTACTACTTTACTGTGCTTTTGCACATGGTGCTGTGCTGCATTCTCACAGGATGTGGAAGGAAGCACAACTCAGCCTTTTCTTGTAAAAATACAGTGATATAATTTATGTTTAGCTTTTTTTTTTTTTTTTTTAAGTAGTTTTTGCCTGCTGGGTAAAAATACCCAATGAAAACATTTGCTCACTGTCACAAATGAGGCTGTCCTTAAATGACTAAACCAAAATGAGCCTGGTTAATAGTAGAAGGTCAACATGGGGGTTGGTTGGCCTACTGTAATACATGCCTCAGATTAAACTTTGATTTATGCCACACATGGCCAAGCCCTTCCATTTCTTGTTTCTCCATTTTATGTTCTTCAAATGGTAGTAGAGATATTATGAATCAAACAAGAAATTGGGGTATAGAATTGCACTGGTTTGTAGGAAAGAGGGTAATTCTTCAGAGGCCTTGTCGGGGCAGGTAAAGGGCACCAGCCAGCGTGGCAGGCTGGTTATCTGTTATCTTTTTTTCAGATGCGGGGGGGAGGAGAGCGATGCTTGACTGTTATCCCCTTTCCTCTTCCTCACCTCCGACCTTTCTCCTAAATATTTCCAGAGGGTCTACGCAGAGCCCCAGTTGTTATGATGCAACTTCAGTTTTGATAGCTCACTGTTAGTGGCCGAGACTTTATCTGTATCTCAGTTGTATAAGGCTCAGCGTTGCCATTACAAAATCATGAGTGAACAACGGTTAATCTTTATAAAGAACTAGGCTGTTAAAATGAAAATCCCAAGCCATCCCAAAATGCTTTCAAACTGCAGCAAAACCTCTGGTTCTGAATTCCAGGAGCAAAATGATTTTTCCCCCCCAAGAGTTCCCATAGATACACAGTGATTGAAATTGAAATCTGGAGTTTGATCCTATAAAATTGTAAAATGTTACATAAAACCAAATCATTCTGCAGACTCCATCAAAAAATGCCAGCATCCATGTTTGAGGCATCTACGTTATAGTACTGCATGGAAACACATTATAAACTATGTCTACATAGTTAAATTTCATATTCATTCCCCTGTCATACAGGTTGGTTAAGAAGTTCTCTTTTCCCCTCCAACCCCATTTCTGATGAAAGCTTTATAAATTAACAGGAAAAAAGCTGAAACCCTCCAAAATGTCTCAGGTGACCCCCAAAGATGACAAAGCTCCATCTCTCTGCCTCTAAATTCCCCCTCCGAAACATCAAACACATTTCTAATAGGGAAATATTATGTTTAATAATATGTTTATATTAACTATGGTTTTCTAGTACACAATATTATTATTTTTAGCAAGAACTGTAGTAGAGTAAGGATTGCCCTACAAAGCTAAGCAAGATCTGTAAAATAATAATCAGCAAATCAAGACAGAACTTTGCCGTATTATCTACAGAGATCCTTTGAATCTCATTTGTGTAGTAAAGCAGAGAATTCCTTCCTTTATGTGCATAAAAAGCACATTCAATCTGAAGACAGCAACACAGAGTATTTTCCTTAAAGCTGAAAAAGACCCATGCAGGCCATGAAGAAGCAGTAAAGACCTTAGCTCTTCTTGTTTGACTGTTTAATATTCTTCAAAACCCAACCATCCAAACCACAAACCTCCTTGTTTAAGCGCTGGCATCACAAACACAACCTTGGACTCGGGTGTGGCTGAAGCAACACAAAAAATCTAGCTGTGTCCTTTTGTCCCCCTCCATCCTACAAAACAAGGGATTCCTCCAGTCTGCCATACCTCCCAGTAATAGTTTAGATGATATTGTTAAACAAATGTCAGACTACAGAATATTTGATTCAGTCTCCCATAGATATGTTGGACCAAAAAAGGTCAACAGCAATTCACTGACGTTTACGGAAGAAAAGTTTGTAATAATATACAATAAATGTATAAACTGACCATCACAATGCAATCATGTAGCTATGTAGATGACTGTTTTTTTTTTTTTCTTTCCTATAGTCGGATATTTTAAGGAAAATATTCTTCTGGTGAGGCTTCTGCACTTTTAGCCTGGTGAGGCTGACATTTTATTCCACTACAGCCCAGCTAGTGATCCTTAGGAGTGCTCTACCAGGCCAGTTGTTGCAGAGGTTATCCTCTACTAATCCCCCCCCCCCCATACTGAATTAAATTCATACTGCACCTTCAATTACAATTAAATGGGAGATGGCAAGAAAACAAGGGGAACCTATTCCACAAAAAACAACCAAAGACTCATTTTAAATCTCACAAACCAGACACACTGCCTTTACAGGAGTGATAAGTGATCCCCAGTCAAGTTTCTGCTGATGTGTTTTGACAAAATTCCTTTCTTCAGATATTTTGCTGATCCTAGAGTGTGCAAGATTAGAGCCCCGCTGTTTTATGCACTGTACAAGCTCCTAGTAAGGAACAGTGATTGATCCCTAGAGGACTTAAAACAGGTATGACAGAGAGCAGGAACAGTAATGAAAGCAAAGAGAAAAGTTGAAGGGCACCATTGCAAGAGGGGACTTAGCAGATTTAAAAGCCCAGTTCCTTTGACTGTCAAGCAGAGCAGAGTGGAGCCTGGTGCACACACCAATTCTGGATGAGAGGACAGGACAGCTGGGTTTGCTGCTGCGTGGGCATATCTGATGTCTCCGGATGAGCTCACATATTTGTACCTGAGAGCTCTGTTCGGTGGTGCAGACATCACTTGGAAATCGCTCTGAAGCTCTAAGATTCACTGTGTTGCTTTTGAAAGCCTTGCTCAAAACCAACCCATGAGGTTGGCTAGCCAAATCCTACCCAAATTAGGATCAGAACGGACACTTCCAATACAGTACGCCAAGGGACACATCAGAGGAAAGCAAAGGGGGAAAATCTCTTCCAAAATTGCTGTTTGCTTTTCTGTTGTTGTTTTGGTTTGTGTTTTTTTAATTTTTTGTTTGTTTGTTTGTTGTTTATTTTTCCCACTAAAACTATGGACTGTGAATGGCGTTAGGTAGGGCTGAACTGGAATCTGCACTGCATGTCTGGAGCTCTATCTGCAGCTCAGACAGCTTTCTCCAGAGGTCAAGCTTTTCTGTTCTCTAGCAACAGTACTGAATTCATATCTAGAGTTACCATTGGAGACCACAGACATTTAATTTCAGAGCACAAAAATAAAACAAAAAATCCATCGTGGATGCAATGGAGACTAACATATTTGGCTAGTTTAAGGGCCAGGTCCTGGCACCTTAACTGGATCAGATGGCTTGGGATAAATGTTTGTGTGATTTGCCTAGTCACATGTGGGCCTCGAGCTGGAATGAGGATGCTTCCAGGGAAGCTGCAGCTGTGTACAAGGGGAGGAATCACTAGCACAAGCCCAGGATGCTGATATGTAATGAACTGAACTGGTCCATTTTCTGCTTCAGAAAAAAACGTCATGACTTGACTCAGGGGGAGGGGGAAAATAAAAGAACAAGAAGGGGAAAAAAGTCAAAGGAAGTTGGACCGATACCAGCCCCTCCTTTGAAAAACCTAGGCTTGGCTCCTCAGCCTCACCACAAGACAGAGAGGAACAGGGCAGCTCCCTCTCCAGGGGGCTCTACCAACACGTACCACGATGATCCCAGCTGGACTGCAGGTAGCCTCTAAAGACCTGGGACCCCAGCCCACCACCTTATTGAGCTATTACCAATGACACAAACACCACCTTTCCTATTGTCGTGGTTCCGCTCGAGTGGGCAGCCGAGCTCCACCACAGCCGCTCTCTCACTCCCCCTCCTCAAAGAGGAATGGGGAGAAAATATGTGAAAAGGGCTCAAGGATTGAGATAAGGACGAGAAAATCACGCAATAATTATTGTAACGGGCAAAACAGACTCGGCATAAGGAGATAGTAAGATTTATTGCCTACAACTAACAAGCGAGAGAAGTGAGAAAACAAAGGAAAAAAAAACCAAAAGCACCTTCCCCCCCCATCCACCCTCTTCCACCTCCTCCCCCCGAGCGGCGCAGGGGAACGGGGAATGGGGGTTATGGTCAGTCTACAGCACTTCTTCTCTGCCGCTCCTTCTCGGTCACTCTCGTCCCCTGTGCTGTGGGGTCCCACCCACGGGATGCAGTCCTTGATGAACTGATCCGGCGTGGGCTTCCCACAGGCAGCAGCTCTTCCAGAACTGCTCCAGATATGGGTCCGTACCACGGGGTCCATCCCTCAGGAGAAAACTGCTCCAACCTGGCTCCCCTACGGGCAGCAGCTCCTGCCAGATCACCTGCTCCTGCGTGGGCTCCTCTCCACGGGCTACAGGTCCGGCCCGGAATCTGCTCCGGCAGGGGTCTTCCACAGGCGGCAGCCTCCGTCAGTGCAGGGCCACCTGCTCCACCGTGGTCTCCTCCACGGGCTGCAGCGTGGAACCCTGCTCCACCGTGGTACTCCATGGGCTGCAGGGGGACATCCTGCTTCACCATGGTCCTCACCACAGGCCGCAGGGGACTTCTGCTCCGGCGCCTGGAGCACCTCTCCCCCTCCTTCCACACTGACCTTGGTGCAAGGCTGTTCTCCCACTCCCTTGACTCTCCCGGCTGCTGTGTGGCGCAGCGTTTTTTCCCTGTCTTAAATATGCTCTCACAGAGGCGCAAAACAACATCGCTTATTGGCTCGGATCTGGAAAACAATGGGGCCCTTCCCAAACATGGGGCAGCTTCTAGATCTTTCTCACAGAAACCACCCCTATGGCTCCCTGCTACCAAAACCTTGCCACGTAAACCCTCTACATTCCACCCCTCGCCTCTGTTAAAAGCATATTTAAGACTACTCACAACATACCATCACTTTACAATTATCACAACAACCTTCACAAACTTCACTTACATCAAAAAGAAAAAGAATTCACCACACCAAAATAAACATAACATCATCACAGCACCGACAGGGTGGACATTTTACACACACACCACCCCTCGTCCCTTCACCACACTAACATCTCACAGTTACTGCTTTCTTAAATTCTTCACAACTTGTACATTCCTAACAATCATCCTGCACATATTTTTGCCCGTTACTTCTACTAACTATCATCCTTATCTCAAATTCCTTGAGCCCCACGTTGGGCGCCAAAAAAGACTGTCGTGGTTCCGCTCGAGTGGGCAGCCGAGCTCCACCACAGCCGCTCTCTCACTCCCCCTCCTCAAAGAGGAATGGGGAGAAAATATGTGAAAAGGGCTCAAGGATTGAGATAAGGACGAGAAAATCACGCAATAATTATTGTAACGGGCAAAACAGACTCGGCATAAGGAGATAGTAAGATTTATTGCCTACAACTAACAAGCGAGAGAAGTGAGAAAACAAAGGAAAAAAAAACCAAAAGCACCTTCCCCCCCCATCCACCCTCTTCCACCTCCTCCCCCCGAGCGGCGCAGGGGAACGGGGAATGGGGGTTATGGTCAGTCTACAGCACTTCTTCTCTGCCGCTCCTTCTCGGTCACTCTCGTCCCCTGTGCTGTGGGGTCCCACCCACGGGATGCAGTCCTTGATGAACTGATCCGGCGTGGGCTTCCCACAGGCAGCAGCTCTTCCAGAACTGCTCCAGATATGGGTCCGTACCACGGGGTCCATCCCTCAGGAGAAAACTGCTCCAACCTGGCTCCCCTACGGGCAGCAGCTCCTGCCAGATCACCTGCTCCTGCGTGGGCTCCTCTCCACGGGCTACAGGTCCGGCCCGGAATCTGCTCCGGCAGGGGTCTTCCACAGGCGGCAGCCTCCGTCAGTGCAGGGCCACCTGCTCCACCGTGGTCTCCTCCACGGGCTGCAGCGTGGAACCCTGCTCCACCGTGGTACTCCATGGGCTGCAGGGGGACATCCTGCTTCACCATGGTCCTCACCACAGGCCGCAGGGGACTTCTGCTCCGGCGCCTGGAGCACCTCTCCCCCTCCTTCCACACTGACCTTGGTGCAAGGCTGTTCTCCCACTCCCTTGACTCTCCCGGCTGCTGTGTGGCGCAGCGTTTTTTCCCTGTCTTAAATATGCTCTCACAGAGGCGCAAAACAACATCGCTTATTGGCTCGGATCTGGAAAACAATGGGGCCCTTCCCAAACATGGGGCAGCTTCTAGATCTTTCTCACAGAAACCACCCCTATGGCTCCCTGCTACCAAAACCTTGCCACGTAAACCCTCTACACCTATCCACATCCCTAGCAGAGGTTTTGCTGTTTCATCCTTGCTTGCTGGGCACAAGAGATACTGCTCCCCTCTCAGCCCTTCTCTTTTGTGTTTCCTTACTCCATTGTCCTTGATGTCCTCATGAAGGAGGGAGCCTGGGACATCGCTGCTTCAAAGCCCAGAGCCACCTACTGATCAGCGAGAGCTGGAGGCAGGTACGTCTTTCCATTTGCTCCTCCTTGTTTGCTCAGGATGAGAAAAAACAGATCTGCTTTGCTCCTACCAGAAACTTTAGGACTTGAGAAAGCAAAAGCATTCCCACCACCTGACTGATCTCTTCAAGCCCCCTCCCTCCCGCTATGTTCACGCACTGTACAATAGCAAAGGAATGAAACAAGCACAGTGAGCTCCTGTTCCTCAGCAAGACCTCACTCTGGAGAGAACAAATGAAATGCCACGACTTAAATAAAAATAAAATTAAAAATAAAATTAAAATTAAAAATAAATTATTATTATTTTTTTTTTAAAAAAAAAAGAGGAAAGACTTAACTGAAAGACTAGATTTTGTGCTCTTGCCCTCAGCACAACCAGAGAGAGACAATCTGGCCAGGACACACAACCACCACAACCTCTTCCAAAAGCAACGCCTCCCATCTGCTCTCCACACAAGAGCTCAGCAGAGGCAGTGAACAAGCCCATGACAGGACCAATTTGAATCCCAAATATCCTTTACCTTTCCTAAAGAACTGGGACTTAGAGAGCTGCGCTGTGTTTAATGCTAAGTTCCCTGTCCCATTCTTTCTCTGTCGATTTTTTTTTTTTTTTTTGGAGCAACTGGGCTATTTTAACCAAATTTGACAGTGAGGGAAAGAAAATTCTTTGAGACAAAAAAAAAAAAAAGACATTATACTCCATAGAAGTTTATGAGACCATACAGCTGAGCAAAGGAAAACTTCTGTCTGTCAAAAATGTTTTGTGCCCTCTCTCTTCTGACTCCCCCACCCGAGGGAGAAGCATATGTCAGAAGAAAAAGACTGTGCTCTGAAGATTTTATGGTAAATGTTTTTGTGGGTTGCTGGAGAAGATGGGCTGATGAAGGGCAGGAGGAACAAAATACTCCAGGATGGTCTGGAAAGAGGAAAAGTAGAAAAGGAGGCAGAAACCATGGTGAAGCAAGAAACAGGGAATAATGAAGGCTGATAATGGAATTACGTTTGGGTTAATGTCGTGGTTTAACCCGGCCGGCAGCTAAACACCACGCAGCCGTTCGCTCACCCTCCCCCTCCCTCTCTGGGACGGGGGAGAGAAATGGAAAGTGAAGCCCGTGAGTTGAGATAAAGACAGTTTAATAAGACAGGAAAATAATAATAACAAAAGTAATAATAACAATAATAATAATACTAATAATACAATGGTGATAATAGGAAAATAATAATAATAATATGTACAAACAAGTGATGCACAATGCAATTGCTCACCACCCGCTGACCGATGCCCAGCCTAACCGAGCAGTCCGGCCCCCTCCCCCCGGCTAGCCACCCCTATATATTGTTTAGCATGACGTCAGATGGTATGGAATACCCCTTTGGCTACTTTGGGTCACCTGTCCTGGGTCTGTCCCCTCCCAGCTCTTACTGCACCCCCAGCCTGCCTGTTGGCAGGACAGAGCAAAAGGCTGAGATGTCCTTGGCTTGGTATAAGCACTGCTCTGCAACAATTAAAACATCGGGGTGTTATCAGCACTCTTCTCATCCTAAGCCAAAACACAGCATTCCACCAGCTACTAGGAAGAAAATTAATTCTGTTCTATCTGAAACTTCTGTTCTAACTGAAACCAGGACAGTCAAATAAATGGACTTCAGGGTCAGTGCAATCAGGGCTGGCATGAGGACATCTGAAGTCTACCATCACAGGTTTGTGACGGCCCCGTGGTGTCCAATTGCCTCATTTCTCAGGAGGTGGCAATGTGGAAACATCATGTATGTCCATCACACTCAGAAATTTTGGACTGAAGGAGAGAAGTAGTTGCCTAGACCTGCCACTCACAGACCTAGAACCAGGATGTTCTGTAGTAATTAACACCAACGAGGGATTACTGCAAGGAGCAAGGGGTTGGCATTAAAAAGGGGGAAAATACAGGCTGAAGGCCTGGGGGAAGACTCATGGCAATGACAGGATGTGGTAGGCTCCTGAGGGAAGTGGTGCAGGCTACTTTACTTGGGCTGTTAAAAACCAAGCCCAATACACAAGAAAACACACATCAGAGGACACTCTCACATTGTCCTCGCTATCCTATGACTGTCCCAGTTGTTTTGTAGGTGGAGAAACTCATCTTCCTTCTCCTACCTCCCCTTTTTTTTTCTTTTTTTTTTTTTCCTTGGAAGAACTCCCAACCTTTCTTTCAGAAGACATTGAGATTCTCAGCTCACACTCTGCTATTGACAGAAGACCTCAGGTTTGTTTGCACCTTGACTGGGAGTCAGATAATCCCGACACAAACATTGACTAGACATGCTGGCTTTGCTCGCGCTAGCAGACTCACTGATGTATAGTCCAGGGGTGTGTGTGCCGCTGTTGTGCTTCTCTTAAATCTCTGTTTTTTAGCAGAGGCAGTGTGAAAAGAGATGATGTCAACTCTGGAGGGGTGTAGCTGACTGCTCCTCTCCCCTCTACAACTCACTTGGGGTTTCCTCTGCTCCCAGACCTCTGATAAAAGGACGTGGCCCTCTCCATGGTGTCATCCATGGGGTCACTTTTGCTCAGCATCTCCTAGAGGTTGCTAGGAAGAAAGATGGTCCAGTGGTTAAGGGCTAACCGAAGGCTCAAGAGATGTGGTTTTAGTTCTCTTTGTGGCTTCAGGCAAGACACTTAGCCCAACATCCACATAGGAAAATGTCAAAAAACTGCATTTCAATTCAGTCAGAGACAAAGTGTTCTGTGGTGGAAATGACACAGGAAAAACAAAACCAAAATAAAACTTTTGTGTTTGGAAGTTAGGTTATGCCTTTGATAAAAAAGAGAACTTTTTAAAAGGAGGTGGAGGCATTTAGGGGTAAAGAAAAAAAAAAAAGGTAATTACATAACTTTCAAGCATCTGCCCCGCATGAAGCAAAGCAAGATCAAAGGATTTCATTTTCCCGCTGAAAAAGATTACATTTTTTATTTGTTTCACATGAAAATTGCACATTTGGTTCAACTCAGACTGAAGGCAAACTGCTCCAAACTGTAATTCTGCTTTGCCCATCCAACACAAAATTCAAGTTCTAACTGGGAATGTATAAAGGAAATTGAGGAGAACAAAAGAAAGAGTTGACAATGAGATAATTTCAAGTTGCTTCTTATTTTGTGGATGCTTTTTCCATCATCCGTGCACAAAAGTAATCTGGAATGATAACCCTAATAGGTGCGAGGGTCTCTTTGAAAGCACATTCTTGACATGGAGACTTCTGAAATAAAATAGTCTGGCTATCAGCCAATTTCTCTGTTTAAGACTGATGTGACAAGTAATTAACTGAGATGGGGAATGTATCTTTAATGCAGCAGTTATGTATAAGTTGCTCTGTTTATCTCTCTGTTCCTTTCCTCCCCCCTCTTTTTTTCTGACCACCAGACTGCTTGCATGAGATGCTTTGAAAGTCCACTGCTTGGGAAGATTTTGATTGCAACTTTCCTGCCTTGGTGAAGGAACTCTGGGAGGGCATTCAGCATTTCATCCTCAAAGTGTTTAAAGGGAGAGAGAGAAAGACAGAAAGGGAGAACTAAGGAATTCAGAGGGATGCATTATTCAGCACACTTGGAAATAACTTTTGACTGGCTCCACTAAGCCTAAATGCCCTGGAGGTTTTCACTATCTATCTTTTTTCCAAAGCAGCTCAGAGAAAAAAAAAAAAAAAAAAAAGGCTCACATCTGTCAAGATCACAGTTTCAAGAGTCCCAGTTTATTCAGTTGAATGGGATAAAAGCGCCTGTTGGAAAAAGATTTGAAGGGGGCCGGGGGAGGGAGACTGTCCAGTTCCTGCATCTATCCATCTTCCTAACTCTGTGTGCACATGTGGGTGTGTAACACATGCTCATTCAAATACACAGATGAGCAAAGCTGCACTCCTGCCAGCACAGAACCGTTTGTGTCTTCATGCAGGGCAGTTCTACAAATCTCACATCTGTCAAGAACCGGGCAGATTTATGTGCATTGACCTATAGATATGCAACCTAGGCACATATTGATATGGTATAAGGAGATATAGATATATATGAGAGGTTCAGAGTGTGAAGAGAAGGAAATATAAAGGAAAAGCTTAAAAATCTTAATCTTGTTGACTTTTTTAAACTCTGCCCTTCTTGATCTGTTAAATGCTGTCACAAAAACATTTATTAATATGCATATTCTAGTTAGTAATCTAGAGCCAGTCAGGTTGTGCTAATTTGTATATTAATATCCCTCTTCTGGTTTGCCTTTGCTCTCCGACGGAGGAGAGGAGACAGAGGAATCTCGTGCTGTATCCTTTTAAAAAGCTGCCACGGATGTGGTCCAAAGTTTCATTTGAAATGCTGATGCACATTTGAAGAAGACAAATATCTAGAAGGAAGATGAGGAGCGGGTACAAGAGAAATCACTGCCAGATGCTTCCCCTCAAATCCTGTAATTGCTCCATAATTGCAGGCTGCAAAGAAGGCAGCACCATAATGAAATTGGTCTCAGAAACTGGCTTTGGAGTTCTGATTGTTTTCTCTAGTGGACTGGCCTATGTTTTCTCTGGCCTGGTTGCCTCCTGGGCTGGTTTTCCCTACAGACTGTAGCTCATAGGCAGGAGGAAAAAAAGTAATTTATATATATATATATATATATATATATTTTAGAACAAACAAAACCCCTTCCTTAAGAAATTAGCTTTCTCTTTAAAATCTGTTTATAGCAGAATGATTCCCTCTTCAGCCTGGAAGAGACATAGCTGAGGCAAGAGGTAAGAAAGGTCTGTAAAACACTCAGTAGTATGAAGAAAGTGAGTGATATGGAGCAGATGATTAGTGAATGACTGCCCAATATCCTTCCAGAATAAAAATCGGGGCCTACCACATGAAAGTAGCATGTAGTGGGTTCAGAATACCAAAAGGGAGTTGATTCTTCACACAGTAGTGAAAATAGGAAAATCCTTGCTTCAAAATACAGGTACAAAAGATCTGTGTAGGTCCCAAAGCTATTAGATAATTTAAAACAGAAAAGTCCACCCAGTGCTCTTAACTGTAAAGAGCTCACTTCAGAAAATGCCTAGCCTGAATTTGCTGAAAGAGTGCTGTCAGGACCTAGCAAAATATTTGTCTTCCTCTTATAACTTTATGCAGGCATCCACTTACAGCCAATGAAGAGGCTACAGGGTGAGATGGGTTTTTGGTCTGAGTCAGAAAAGGTCTTCATACAAAAGTTGGGCTTTTGCTTAAGTGATTAAATATGAGACAAAACCTCTAAGTAATCATGAGAGCTGAACAGTAGAGTGATAATGGGCCTGACCCTGTAATTATGGGAACGACCCCGTAAATTTTAGTAAGGCAGCTAAAGGCTTTAGATCATCAGGGTTGGGGAATGTTTAGCTAATAACACATTTGTCTTGACAAGGAAACTGAAACACCAAAGGAAGAGACTGGCAGATTTTTGAATGGTCTTTCAGGATTTTCTCTTTGGATCCTTGGTCAGACTGGGAGGTGAAATAATTGTATTCTTACATATTCAGCTGTAAAACGAAGAAAAGAGTGGTTTTGTGATGTGAATCGGTAGTCAGCTCCCCCTAGTATAACTTAAATTGATTGAGATCTCCATACCCTGGACTTCTTTCTGTTGAGACTAGGTTAAGACCTTCAACTTGCTCTTATCATTTGACAACAGCCACTTTTACTTCTGGCTGCCCTAAGTCAAATGGAGTACAGTGACCCAGAGATGAAAGGATCATTTCCAGCCAACTTGATCAATTACCTAAGTCTGTTCTGCAAAATTGTCAGGAAGATTTACCAGCCAGGTCATCAAGTGTACTTACTCAGACTTTCACTCATGATGTTGATTGTGAAGCTAATGGTATTTTATCCACACATTGCAAAAAGAAAGAGTTCTCTAACGGTCTTGAGCCACAAAGTCCCTATTGGTGCAGGTTCTTCAGGCCCCATAATCGATTATAACTTTGCAACATTATCTGCCTCTACTTTACAAGAGTACATAAAGATAAAAGCATGTGGCGAAGAAATGGATATACCAGTCTCATTTATAAGTGTAGAGCAGAGATAATGAGGATGAAACATGTGTTACCTAATTTTAGCTACCTCAACACGAAACATCTACTTTAACCAGCTTATTGCCACTCCTTCTACCTTAAATAAGAAGAGACATCACTCCTGAAGGAGATTATCCCATTCTGAGACAGGTACCTGCAGCAGGTATGAGACTGGAAGCACTTTCCTCATCCATGTCTGCAGCAGAACTAGAACAGCTAGTTGGGATTACAAGAACAATTTTGAGCAGTCTGAAATCAGTGGACATGATCATTCCCCCTTCCAGGACATAAAGTGGGTCCATGCTTACAGGGACCTGCATTTTCTGCCAATGTTTTTCCTAGTGCAAAGCCAGTGTAAAAACATGACCAAAACAGAAAGATGATGCTTGCTTTTACCTGCGCCACGAAAATAAGCATATAGAGAAAAGTATAGGATCCACAATTGCTATCACAAGGGCTGATTCTAGGATGGTGGAGAGGGAGATCACTTTGGTCAAAGTTGGACCCAGTTGGTCCAAAGTTGGACAACAATGCCAGACAATCAGGGGAAGGTGCAAGGTCAACCTGTAGATCACTAGAAACTAAGCACTTCCAATCCATTAATTAATTAATTACACAGCTGGAAAGAGGGGACTGTGAAAAAGGTGAACACAATGACATTGCTGCCAATGGGAGCCCTCAATTTATCAGTCATAATGAGCTTCCTTCTGCCCCCCTGCATCCTCCCTCCCCCCAGTGCTGCAGCTGCACTGATGTAACTGAGCACTTGGGCTCCCCTCTCTGCTCCCAGCCAGTCCCCTCCATGCCAAGGTGAAGGTGACTCAGTCAGTCAAATCAGTTCAGCCTGGGGTACCTCAGTCCGTAGCAGGATGCTTGGAGAGCAAACTCCACCACCCCACTGATGCAAGACGCCTGCCTGCCGCTTTCTCAGGCTCCTTTTCCCAACAGCTCCTCTTCTTCCCCCTCCTGACACCATGGGTACCAAGCCTCTGGCTGAGTCAGAGGGCTGAAGACAAAACTGCCACCACCTGCTCCAAATACTTGAAACTAATGATATGAACAGACAAGCATATTGAAATAAAGTTCTTTTTTTCTTTTTTTTTTTTTTTTTCCATCATATAGTAGAGAATTAAATCTCTTGTTGCAAGAGATGCTGAGACACCCGATAGCAGAAAGAAACTTCCGAAAGACAGACTAGACAAACTCATATGTCTATCAGTACCTACTGAGCATGATGACTTCAGAGTAGGAATTTCAGGGGAAAAGTCGCTGCCTATTCTTATACTATGCCCCCAACCAGCTACAACTAACCTTGTTTTAAAAATGAGATACTAGGCTAGACAGGCCTGTGCTCTTACCCAAAGAAAACCCTTAAGCTAAACTGCTAGAAACCAACACCCATAGCACTCAAACCACAATTCAGACCTAAGATGGTGGCCCAAAAGGTTCTTTCTGGCCTATCAGAGCCACCCACTGTGCCCCACTGCTAGATAACGGTATTATTATTACACACAGAGAAACTGAGGCAGGGCTAAATGATGCACCAGGACAGGAAAACCTATCTTTTGCAAGACAAGAGTGAGAGCACATCACTTTCTGAGAAGTGGAAGCCTTTTAGTTAACACATTCTCTCTCAGTGCCAACTTCATTAGGTAGCTCCAAGTTCATGTTGGAGGAAAGTGGGCAATGGATCACACAAAACTGCCTATTTCTAGGAGGAGAGATGCAAACTCATGAGTGATCTCCCTTATCAAGAGAAGAGCAAAAAGGTGTGAACTTGTCATTTGGGAGAACGAAGCCAGGGTGCAGATGGTACACCTTTAATAGACTCCTCTCATTTGCAAAGCCTAAGGAAAGGAACCATGCCTATTACTGTCTCTTGCTTTACTCCATGCTAATGGATGCCTCTGAACTAAGCAGAAGTCATCCCCATTAAATTCCTGCATTATCAGGCCATTACTTGACAGGGCAAAGATTAATCGCAAACTTTCCGGGGACCATTTATTCCATTTGCCAATATCTCTCTCCTCATTATACTGCTTTGGTTGTGTTGTCAGTTTTTCAAGTGTCAAGGAGTTTGGACCGATCCAGTTTTCTGTCCATCAATCTATCACACACCTGTCAATCTGGTTAAATCTGAACACACTATTTGCTTTGGGAAATTAAGAGGGGAATGGAGGTGGGCAGGATGCTGCACGGAGTAGGAGGCACAAGGCCTGGCTTTGAAAAATAAACAGAAAGCAGGCTGTATTATAAAACTAATGGAGGACTGAGAGAAGACATAGAGGTAGGACTGAAAATTTAACATCATAATTGTAACATTTCCCCTGGTGCTGCAGGCTGACTCAAATTGTTAGTGTGAGATATGTTCATCTGATTCATGTCAGTATGGAACAGTGCTAGGTCCGCATGGTATGATCAAGGTGACCTTCTGTCTTACATACCCTTGTATAACCACGAGTCTAAGAAAAACAGAGTGGTTAATGTATATAGTTCTTGTATCTTGCAAAGGAATGTTTTAGCAATTTGTGTCAATAGAGAGCTTGAAGGGAAATGTATTTGTAGGCTTTTCCTTGAAGTCTCTGATATCTGGGGGGGTTTCAGAATAACTGCTAACTATTATGACTATTGCATGGGACACTATGCAAGTCTCTGCTGTCTGGCCAGGAGATTAAGGAGACGGTGAGAGCTGAAAAACAACTAAAAGACAAAGCTTGCAGGGGATGTTGCACAAGTGTCTGACATACAGCCAAGTTGGACAAAGGAGAAGGACAAGAGGGAGGAAGACTATGAGCCTTCAGCACGAGAGACTCCCAGAGACCCCCAGAGGGACCACCGGAGACTGATGCGCATGCTCCAGTAGGAGGGTTTGGATTCCGGAAACTAATTATAATAACCCTGTTTTTTTTAGAAGTAGTAATGAATATGTATCAGCCTAGGAGCATAAAAATCATCTGCTTGATGTAACTGGTGTGCGTCCTGGTGGAGCGGAGACTCCCAGTGCACCCAGCGCTGTTTGCTTACCTCTATTCTTTTAATAAATTGTAAACTTTGATTATAATCCTATTTTGGGACTGAGCGATTTATAACAACTTGGGGGCTCGTCCGGGATGGCTTTGGTTCCTGAATTCTTTTCTGATCTAGGAGAGGCGCCCCACCATTGGGTGGTTCCTGTTTGAGTCAGGTCGGGACTAATGCCATCTTGAACCTGAAGAATTTGATTTTTTTTTATGATCTCCCTTGCCGGCTGCAGCACTGTATTTTGCCTGTAATTCTGCGCGCGAAGATCCGAACGAAGACGACGGAGTCGTAAGTGTTTAAGGAGTATACCGTTCATTTGGGTGGGATTCGGTTGCCTGTGTGTGTAAGAGTGTAACTGAGACGGAACTTAGTTCCGAAGTGAGTGTGGAGGTCTTCTAACCGCAGTTCCAATCTCCCGCGAGGGACTTGGCCGGTGAAGGAAGTGATTCCTATAGGATTCGTGGGTGGGTGATAGGTCCTAAACCCCCTGCAAGGCACTCTTACTAAGGTAACCAAGGGCTGTGGGAATTGCCATAATAAAATTCCTAGATGGGTTAGAAAGAATTGATGACCAAGGACCAGAAGAAAGGGAGCAAATTACCAGAAAGTCCATTAGGAATAATGATTAGAAATTGGAACAATAGGGGCCCCAGAAAATGAAAGAGTAAATTAAAAATGGTCCAGTATTATATGATAGAATGACCAAAAGAACCCTTAAGACCCCATGTATTTTGATTGATATTTGGTCCACGGAGGACGGGGTCTGTCAGGCTTTGAACATTAATGTTAATAGTAGAATACCCGTGGATCCGGAAGAGAGCAAGTATGCTGTAGCTGAAACATTGGAATTAGAAATGAGAGAACGATTAAGAATTAATATATGCTATATTTGTGATGTACTGTGCCTGTGCTGCGCTTAGACCTCCAGATAACAGGAGCCTCTCAGACCCCGAGAACCAGATCAAAACAACCTCATGGTTCGGTCTTTAATCAAGGGGTCTGAGATAAGGAGGACTGTTCACAAAGGGACAGGTCATGCATATGTATAGGTGTATTGGGAAACTTCATGTATATGTAACACTTTACTAGATATAACCAAAGCAATTTGCCACGTTAGGAGTGCACGACTTTGGTGGGACTACCCGCCCCGTGCCGCCCAGAACTGAGTAAACATACCTACTTTACAATCTTACTGATTGTGGAGTCAGCTTTCTGTGAGTCATTTTGGCGAGCCAGGCAGGAGACACTCTGCTTGGCTGCGGGATCGGCTGTGGAGCGGACGCTCCTAGGTGCACCCTGAGTGTTTTGCTCAGAGGGGACTCCACTCTCAGCCGCTCACCGCAGGAGCAGACAAAGATCTCCTGAAGCTGCAGACAAACGGTATGTTTTCAGCTGCTGGAGGGATGCTAACTGGAGTGTTAATAATTGTATGTGTTATTTTTAAATGTCCAGGTATTTTGTGTTGAAAGTATTTGTGTAAGTGTAAGGGTTTGAAACAAAGTGGAATAAGTCACTCCACGAAGAACACAGTCAGAGACAATACTTGTTTGGTTGGTTATCATTCTAAATTATATTCTTGTGGTATGAATGAGATGTGCTAGAGGCCTCTCTGTGTGATTACGTGATTGTGCTGTGTGAGTGAGACGCAGTTTGGCTGCAAAACGAGTGAGGAATTCCAATCCGCGGTTCCGTATTCTCCGTGAGGGGAGCAGCCAGAGACAAACAAAATGCATGACAGACTGAAAAGAAGTGCTGTTTTATCCAAGTTTTGAGTGGTGGTGCCCAATATATGGGCCTGGCGGTGTATCTTGTGATCCTATTTTTGCTCTTAAATGCTTTGAGTGTGACAAGAAAAAGGCGGGAGCATTATCTAAGTAAGTAACAGTTGAGAAGTGTTGGTGTATTTGCTGCGGTGTTTGGTCAGATTCCCAAGTACTGGGGGGGAGGGGGCTGACTGATTATCAAAGCGGTAGAACGGAGAGAGTCATTTCTTTGGTGGTTCGGGCTTGAGCCCTGGGAATTTGGTAAGAAGGGGGGGGAGTGAATTTATTTAGGCCTCAATACCTTTTAAACCCCCATATTGACGGATACACAGGAGTGATTCCTTGTTTTGTATGGGCTTACTAACAAAGTGCATGAGAAAAATTGGCATTCGGCTTGAAATTCGGTCCTGTTGAAATGTAAATTTTTGTGGAAAAGGTGGTAATGTTTGTCTAGAAGACTGAAGGCTGCGTGCTTCAGCTGTTTTTCTGAAGTTCCGTGGATTTATGATTGAAACGGGGCTCGTTAATAATTTGAAATAGTAATGTTTGTATGTGGGAAGAAGAGTTTAATCCCAGAGAATTGGGACATTTGGGAAGAAGATTAGGAAAAGATAGTAAAAACCTGCAGTAAAAAGGTTTGCGTGGAAATTGAAGCAAAGGACAATAACTAGTAAGGAATAGTAATAAATAAATAAATAAATAAACAAATAAAAGGGAATGGGAAATCAAGGAAATGGGTAATATCCAAAACAAAGACGTTTTAAAGAAAGCCTCCTTGGGTGCATATTGGCACATCTGAAGGATATTGTTAGAACTGGGGGCACAGAAAGCAAGAAGACTTTCACTAAGTATTGCAATCAGTGGTGGCCACTATATAAAGTGAATGGCCGCTTTATGGATCAATCAACTAGAACACTATCTTGCAATTAATGTTGTTTTTGAGGAGAGAAGGGAAATAGGATGAAATGTTGTATACTGATATGTTGTTTCAGCATCTTAGAGGGAAAAGGAGTGGAATTAAGTTGGCCCCTGACTTAGCCTTTGGTGTTGGCATGAGAAAAGTACAGGCTGGAAAAAAATAAAGGAAGGGTTAAAAGAGTTGTTGAAGGTTTTAAAGGTATTGCATGTAGTATTTGACAGAGCTGTTTGAAGTTGAATGAGCAGGGGAAGAGGATGTAAGAATGTTAATAGTTCTGCCTCAGCAGGAGGCTGTGATCTCAAAATCACTGGTGTGAGCCCTTTGGGGCAGAGGGACCATGATGGTCCGAGAGTTGTCACGGAAACAGAAAAACAGTTAACCCTTAAAACAACCTGAGTTTATGAGAGAGCTCAGATTGCCAATGGGACCGCTCAGGGAACTGTTGACAATTGCATTCCCCTGACCGACCCCATGCTGAGACTATAGTCACCCCGGAAATAATGAACAGTAAATACCAAAATCTGGTTAAATTGGGAATGGAGAATCTGTTCCAACAAAATCCAAAAGAACCCCCTATGGAATTTTTGGACCAACTTTGAAATGCAATGGAAAACAAAACAAAACAAACAAATGAAACTGGAGAAAATAGGGGCTAAATTAGAAAAAGGAAAATGGGCACTGCCAGACAGGCGAGATATATTGCCAAAAGCTTATGAGACGCAAATATTGGGACATTTGCATGCACAAACACATCGGGGTACAAAGGCGTTAAGTGATCATTTACTAAAAAAATTTGGTTGCATTTTTGTGTTTTTTTTTTTTGAAATAGCAAAGCAAATTACACAAGGTTGCTTAACTTGTCAGAAGATAAATAAGAAAGTGTTTCAACAAGCAGCCACGGGAGGGAGAAACAAAAAAAAAAAAAAAAAAAAAAAAAAGCTTAGAGGGCTTTTGAGAAAGTACAAGTTGATTTCACTGAATTGCCCAAAGTAGAGAGGATAAAATATCTATTGGTAATAGCAGATCATTTAACACAATGGGTAGAAGCTTATCCCGTAGCACAAGCTACAGCACAAATGGTGGTAAAAATTCTATTAGAACACCTGATACCTAGACATGGGATAATCCAGTACATTGATTCTGACCAGGGCACACACTTTACTTCTAAAATAATAAAATTATTATGCCAATCATCAGGTATTCAGTGGGAATACTATACTCCATGGCACCCACAAAGCTCAGGGAAAGTAGAAAGACTGAATCAAACAATAAAATAACAATTGGCTAAATTAATGATTGAGACACAAATGCCTCAATCAATGGAAATGCTTACCACTCAATTCAATGGAAATGCTTACCACTGGCACTCTTAAACATAAGAACTAAACCACACAGTGAGACTGGATTATCTCCATATGAAATGTTATATGATATGCCTTATTCTCAAGGGATGACTCTAGGGAACAATGTAGTTGAGGATCGAAGCATCCAGAAAGATATAATTACTATTGGAATGAGATTACAAGAGCTAAGAGAAATTGGAATGATGGCTCAAACACCACCTTTAGGATTTGCTATTCATAAGATACAACCAGGAGACAAGGTCTTCATAAATAAAGCTGGAGGGAAGAATCATTGAACCCCCGATGGGAAGGACTGTACCTTGTTTTACTTACTACTGAAGCAGCTGTGAGAACCGCAGAAAGGGGTTGGACCCACGCATCCAGAATAAAAGGACCAGTAACTACTGAAACTTGGAGGGTTGAGTCCGCTCCTGGGAAACTGAAACTCAAGCTAAGGAAGAACTAATAGTCTGGCAACGAGGCTCTGCATGAATTAAGGATGCCAAATAAAGGGGACAAGCCTGAAGGGAGGAAAGGGAGAAGGCAAGACCAGGGCAGGACCCTCCACTGCGGTGTGTATGGTCTACCGAGGGAGGCAACCCCTATGGGTATTGACTGCCGAGCGAGAGGGCCTCGACCGGACTTCTCCCACACTAAGGTCAGGTTGTCCCAAGAAAATAACATAAGAACCTCTTTTCTTTAAACCTATATAAAATTGTGATTCGTTTTCCAGGAGCTGGATCACCCTGACAGGCTGAACGGTAACACAAGCCTGAATTGACCCTGAAAGCGGGCCCAACCCCTTGATTGAAGGCGTTTGCCTATTATGATCCAGCTATGTGGGCAGAAGACAGATCCTGGGGCTATAGGACCCCAGAATATATACTTAATAGAATAATTAGGTTACTAGCTGTAATAGAAATAGTTATAAATAAAATTGGAGATGCACTTGGATTAATTGCAAAGCAAAATACCAAGATGAGAACTGCTTTGTATCAAAATCGCTTAGCTTTGGATTATTTACTAGCACAAGAAGGAGAAGTCTGTGGAAAATTTAACCTTAGTAATTGCTGTTTAAAGATTGATGAAAAGGGTGTTTCTTCCTAGTAGCTGGTAGAATGCTATGTTCTGGCTTAGGATGAGAAGAATGCTAATGATATGCTGATGTTTTAATTGTTGCAGAGCAGTGCTTACACCAAGCCAAGGACGTTTCAGCTTCTCACTCTGTCCTGCCAGCGGGCAGGCTGGGGGTGCAAGAGCTGGGAGGAGGGCTGGACTGCTCGGGGTTAGGCTAGGCATCGGACAGCAGTTGGTGAGCAATTGCATTGGGCATCACTTGTTTCGTACACATTATTACTAGTAGTACTATTATCTTCATTATTGCCATTATTACTGTTATTATTATTTTTGTCTTTATCTCAACTCACAGGCTTCACTTTCCCATTTCTCTCTCCCATCCCAGAGAAGGAGGGGGAGAGGTGAGCGAGCGGCCGTGTGTTGTTTAGCTGAGTTAAGCCACAACAGAAAGAAAAGCTGTAAATGAACTTGTAAAGGAAATGAAGAAAATTGCACATGTTCCAGTTCAATTTTGGAATGGAATCGATCTAAGAGGATTATGGAAGGGGGCTTTATGGGTGGTGATTGGTTTTCTAAAATAAGGATGGTTGTATTGGGAATATGTGGAGGATTGTTAATAATTCCATGTTTAATATTACCAGACTAATACACTCGGTTATACAAAGAATGCAAATATCTGCGGTACCTGTTGAACCAGAACCAGGGAAAGAGAAAACCCATTCTCTGATGATAATAAAAACAAATAAAGATCCAGAATTGGTATCAATTGCCATCAATTCGGCAAGTATTAACTTGATTAGAAAGGAAAACACGAATCAATGCCATGAAAAAGGAGATGGGGGATAGTAAGATATGTTCATCTGATTCATGTCAGTATGGAACAGTGCTAGGGCCGCATGGTATGATCAAGGTGACCTTCTGTCTTACATACCCTTGTATAACCACGAGTCTAAGAAAAACAGAGTGGTTAATGTATATAATTCTTGTATCTTGCAAAGGAATGTTTTAGCAATTTGTGTCAATAGAGAGCTTGAAGGGAAATGTATTTGTAGGCTTTTCCTTGAAGTCTCTGATATCTGGGGGGGTTTCAGAATAACTGCTAACTATTATGACTATTGCATGGGACACTATGCAAGTCTCTGCTGTCTGGCCAGGAGATTAAGGAGACGGTGAGAGCTGAAAAACAACTAAAAGACAAAGCTTGCAGGGGATGTTGCACAAGTGTCTGACATACAGCCAAGTTGGACAAAGGAGAAGGACAAGAGGGAGGAAGACCATGAGCCTTCAGCACGAGAGACTCCCAGAGACCCCCAGAGGGACCACCAGAGACTGATGCGCATGCTCCAGTAGGAGGGTTTGGATTCCGGAAACTAATTATAATAACCCTGTTTTTTTTAGAAGTAGTAATGAATATGTATCAGCCTAGGAGCATAAAAATCATCTGCTTGATGTAACTGGTGTGCGTCCTGGTGGAGCGGAGACTCCCAGTGCATCCAGCGCTGTTTGCTTACCTCTATTCCTTTAATAAATTGTAAACTTTGATTATAGTCCTATTTTGAAGACTGAGACATTTATTACATTCGTGGTCATATAATTGTGCTCAACCCCTTCTCCTCTGTCTCTGCTTCCCCTCCCACTCCTCAGCTGTTTATGCTTTTGGACATCTTGTTCCCCACTTTCTAAGTTGTACCTCCCTGCCACTGCCTTCTCCTCCTCCTCTCCCTTACTACCTGACGTTTAGATGTAGAACTTAGTGATATGGTTTAGTGGGGACTGTTAGCGTTAGGTCAGAGGTTGGACTCGATGATCTTGAGGTCTCTTCCAACCTAGAAATTCTGTGATTCTGTGTGATTCTGTGACTTCTCTCTGCTCCCAAAACCTGCTTTCCTTGCAACACCACCTCCTCAGCTCCCACTGGTGGGGCTGGCAGTTCTGTTTCCTGGAGTAGGCAATGTTAATCATGCCAGAAAATCTTCTTAGCTTGGACTTTGAAACTTGTTTTTAATGCCAGTGAGCTACATTTCAACATCAGGAGCTGTGTTGGGTCTGTCTGGGATGGAGTCACCTTTCCCTGCAGCAGCCCACACAGTGCTGTGCTCTGCACTCATAGCTGGAACAGTACTAGTATCGCTCCAGTGTTGTGTCTATTGCTGCATAGTGCTGGCACAGCATCAGGACTCCTTCCAAGCCCCCAAGAGCCAGCAGGCTGGGGGAGGGGGAGTGATGGGGAGGGGACATCGCCAAGGCAGCTGACCTAAACCAACCAAAGGGATATTCCATAACACCTGATGTCACACTCAGCAATAAAAAGGGGGGCTCTCGTGAGGGAGGGGGCTGTCCTCCTGAACAACCGCTATGTGTTTTGAGGCCCTGATTCCCAGGACGTGGCCAAACATTTCTCGTTGATGGGAAGTAGAGAATAACTTTATTTTTTCCTTCTCTCTGTGCTTCCACATGGCTTTATTGTTTCTTTTGTTTCTTTTTCTCCCCATTCCCTTTCCTTTTAATTAAACCATTCTCATCTCAAACCTTGAGCTCTTTGTGTTGTGTTTTTTCCCCCTTCCTCTTTTAGTGATTTAGGCTGCAAGACAGGGTCTTTAACTCTGGTGATGAACAGTAATGACATATTCACTCTATGATGGTTTTTATAACTTCTGGGTGTCTGGTAACAATTATAGTAAGTGATTTTAGTGAAAATCTATGTAAGTAATTAGGTACCTGTCTGTCCCCCTCTCCTGGTTTCAGTTAGAACAGAATTAATTTTCTTCCTAGTAGCTGGTGGAATGCTGTGTTTTGGCTTAGGATGAGAAGAGTGCTGATAACACCCCGATGTTTTAATTGTTGCAGAGCAGTGCTTATACCAAGTCAAGGACGTCTCAGCTTTTTGCTCTGTCCTGCCAACAGGCAGGCTAGGGGTGCAGTAAGAGCTGGAAGGGGACAGACCCAGGACAGGTGACCCAAACTAGCCAAGGGGTATTCCATACCATCTGACGTCATGCTAAACAATATATAGGGGTGGCTAGCCGGGGGGAGGGGGCCGGACTGCTCGGTTAGGCTGGGCATCGGTCAGCGGGTGGTGAGCAATTGCATTGTGCATCACTTGTTTGTACATATTATTATTATTATTTTCCTATTATCACCATTGTATTATTAGTATTATTATTATTGTTATTATTACTTTTGTTATTATTATTATTATTGTTATTGTTATTATTATTTTTGTTATTATTATTTTCCTGTCTTATTAAACTGTCTTTATCTCAACTCACGGGCTTCACTTTCCATTTCTCTCCCCCGTCCCAGAGAGGGAGGGGGGAGGGTGAGCGAACGGCTGCGTGGTGTTTAGCTGCCGGCCGGGTTAAACCACAACACCCCCTCACCTTCTTGGGACCTCTCTGCACACCATCCCTCTAGCCTTTGATTATCAAAATTACCATGACCCTTCCAGTCTCTCTGTGAAACTGGATAATGTCAGTCTGTCTCTGCCTCAGTTTCTCATGTGCTGAGCAATTATAATTGGCCATATTTTGAGTCTGTGAAGACTGAAGTCGTAGCGTTTGCATCATGCTTTAGCATCACGCAGTACACAGGCTCAGGATAAATGAAGCGTTCAGTTATTACACAATCAGAATACTGTGCAACTTCCTTTTTTAAAAATTTCACTCAGATTTTTTTTTTCCAGCTAGTAGCATATTTTCAGTGGCTCTAAGGAAAAGCAGAGTGTGTTGCACTGAGTTTCATTGGAAGACAGGAAATCAATCACCTCTTGTCTTTTTGGAAAGCTACCAAGCATTACAAAAGGAGCAGAAAATCACATAAAACTTTGCAGCAATATACAAGTCTCCTTTCAGGTCAGAGAAGGGATAAAATCCTAGCACCAGGTGTCATAACCCTCTGGGAAATGAAACAGCCAAATTTCACAAAGCCTCTGTCACTGCCATTTAAACATGACCACGCTCAGAGACTCACTGGTTTATCCAGTCCTTGGGACTGAGTTAAGTGTCAGGATGCAAACACTGACTCAGTCATCTTTAGATCAGTGGTAATATTTCATAATTAACTTCTGGCATGTTGTGACTGTTAGAAATGGCTCAGTCTTCAAAATAGGATTAAATAAAAAAATAGGATTTATTAAAAGAATAGAGGTAAGCAAACAGCGCTGGGTGCACCGGGAGTCTCCGCTCCACCAGGACGCACCCCAGTTACATCAAGTAGCTGATTTTTATGCTCCTAGACTAATACATATTCATTACTACTTCTAAAAAAAATAGATTATTATGATTAGCTTCCGGGGTCCAGTCCCTCCTACTGGAGCATGCGCATCAGTCTCCGGTGGTCCCTCTGGGGGTCTCTAGGGGTCTTTCATGCTGAAGGCTCGTAGTCTTCCTCTCCAAGTTTTTTTCTTGTCCTTCCCCTTTGTACTCCCTTGGCACGGTTTCATGTTTATAGAACATTCCCTGCAGGTCTTGTCTCCCAGCCGTCCTTCAGCTTCTTTTTTCTTCTTCTTAATCTCTTGGCCACCTGGCCAGATACCAGAGGCCTGCATAGTATCCCATAACAGTCACTAGTTGTTATCAGTTGTTCTGAAACCCCCAGACATCAAAGACTTCATACAAACACAAATAGCTTTCTTATTGACACTTCATGAGTAATTAAAACATTCTTCACCAGCCATTCACAGGGACAGTCACACCTATAGCAGTGTTAAGTTAATCTCGAAGAAGACAGAAAAAAGGCTGTAACTGTTAGAAATAGAAGTCCGGAATAACAAAGGCAAACAGGTTCATAAATTTGAGGAGTATTTTCTGAAGACTTGATAAATTGACTAGAATGAGGGGGAGACTGGGACACACTGCATCTGTGGTTCAAGAATTAAATTGCCAGTGCAGGGCCCAGAGGCAGACAGGACTGTTCTTTATGGACACAAATTGTTAAAACATTCCTAACATGACTGAAACTCTCTCAGATGCCCAAGTTAATAATTTGTTCTTAAGAACAAGCAGAAACTGCCAAGGATCGAGTTTGGGTTGGAAAAATCAGGAAGTTCAATGCAATCTTGAAAGATAAATCCCTGGACCTATGTTATTCTAACAGATTCTGGCTCACGGGCTTTATTTGCTTTTCAAGTCTCTCAAGATCTCCCAATTCCTTTCTTTAAATATTTTAGCTTTAGGAGAAAATTAACCCCTAAAAATAAATGAAGGATTTATAACTAGAGAGAGGCCTAAGTTCTGTATCTAATTGATGTTTACTTGAAGCCTTTGGCAGTCCTTCTCTGGCTTCTAGGCTAATGAGATAGAAACAATTTCCTTATTTTTGTTGCAATAATGATAATTATCATCATAAATTCATATTCTGCTCACAGTGTCATCCTGTCACCTTCATGTAAACTGTTCAGCGGAGATCCTTCTGTCTTTCTGGTGGTGGTCTAATTTAACACCTGGGAAATGTCTGTTATGACTCACACCCACCAGGATTGACAGGTGACAAAAATTTGGAAATTGCTGCCATGGTCCAAAACCTTAACACATATTCCCAAAGAAAAATAAAACATATACCCTCAAAAGTAAATGGTACCTGAATGTTAGTACTAATGAGACAAACAGGGAAGAAATATTATCTTCAGAAGAGATCTGAACAGGTCTGGAAACTGCTGGGAGATGGCTGGATCATCCCCTAGCACTAGCTTTGCTCTAGTACCAGAGATGGGGCAGTCCAGCTGTTTCTAATTCTATGCAAGATACACAAGAAATGTATATGGTTTCTTATTACCTATTTTCCCTTCGCTATCTGCATTTCAATTCAAATATTTTAGATATTTTCCAGAGGAAGAAAAAAAATACATTCCACCTAGTCTCTCTCCAAAACATAATTAAATCTTTTATTTTTATTTTTATTTTTATTTTTTATTTTTCTTGAGTAAGTGTTGTGTTGTTTGTTTGTTTTTGTTGTTGTTGAGGGGCAGATGTTGGAAGGCAGAGGCGGCTGATGTATCATTGAACAATGACAATTAAATGAATTTCATTTTGTAGGTCATAAAGTTAATGTGCCTAATTGGAACATAAGGATAGAAGAAAGAAAAGAAAAAAGGAACCCTTGTATTATCCTCTCTGTTTCTTCCCCCTTTCTTTTTAAGGATAGCGTATCATTAGTCATTATGAAAGCTCTCAGTGACCATTGAAACGGGAGGGACCTTTGACACAGCTTGATCAATCCTAATTGAACAGACCAGAGGAACAGCAGCCAAAAGGAGTGCCCCATTCTTTGCATTTGACAGCCTCGTCCTTTTTAGTTCGTCAGAAAACATTGGGGCATTCTCAGGGTGCATGTGAATGCTTTAAGTTGCCATACAATTTTGTGCTACATGAAGAAGGTGTCTTTAAGGCTTGAAAGGTGTCTGGTCTGCTCAGGAGATCCAGGGATTCTCGTGTAGGGAGGTGCCTGCTGGAGTCAGTGAAGCAAATCGGATCTTTGCTAGGTGAGGCAATTTTCCCTTAAATTTAGATTTGCAGTTTTCCCTTGAATTAACAGAAGGCTCAGTTCTACTCCTCATCAGAATATCCCAACCCAAGTGGTCACCATTACCCTTTTACCTTACAGCCTCCTGCACTGCACAGGGATGTGAGGCAGGGAAGTGTCTCAGGCTCAGAATTTCCTATGACACTTCCCCCTTGAAGACACATTCTGTGTACTTCTCCATTTCTCATGGAAAGTGAATAGCTTAAGAGAAAATCTGAACTCCCAGAAAAACTGCATGTTTGGGAATGGACACTCCTTGTGTTTACAGTGCTGTAAACAAGCAACATCCATTTGACTTCTAAGAGGCTGTTCTACGTTAGCCCTAACATAACTACAGCCACACCTGAACAAATACTTATAGGAATCCAGGAGTGAGGGATGAAAGGAGACAGAAAATGTCTTCCTTCATCCTTCCTGTCCTCCAATCCTTGCTCACATGGCATCAGTGCAACCAAAAATTCATGAGAAATTTCAAGCAGTAAATAGGGAAGCAGAATAGGCACATCTAGGGTTAAAATAGTAGAAAATAATATTAGAATCACAGAATTTCTAGGTTGGAAGAGACCTCAAGATCATCGAGTCCAACCTCTGACCTAACGCTAACAGTCCCCGCTAAACCATATCCCTAAGCTCTACATCTAAACGTCTTTTAAAGACTTCCAGGGATGGTGACTCCACCACTTCCCTGGGCAGCCTGTTCCAATGTCTAACAACCCTTTCGGTAAAGATCTTCCTAAGATCCAACCTAAAACTCCCCTGGCTCAACTTAAGCCCATTCCCCCTCGTCCTGTCACCAGGCACGTGGGAGAACAGACCAACCCCCACCTCGCTACAGCCTCCTTTAAGGTATCTGTAAAGAGCAATAAGGTCACCCCTGAGCCTCCTTTTCTCCAGGCTGAACAAGCCCAGCTCCCTCAGCCGTTCCTCGTAGGACTTGTTCTCCAGGCCCCTCACCAGCTTCGTCGCCGTTCTCTGCACCTGCTCAAGCACCTCCATGTCCTTCTTGTAGCGAGGGGCCCAAAACTGAACACAGTACTCGAGGTGCGGCCTCACCAGAGCCCAGTACAGGGGGACAATCACCTCCCTAGCCCTGCTGGTCACACTGCTTCTTATACAAGCCAGGATGCTGTTGGCCTTCTTGGCCACCTGAGCACACTGCTGGCTCATATTCAGCCGACTATCAACCATCACTCCCAGGTCCTTTTCTGCCTGGCAGCTCTCCAACCACTCATCTCCCAGCCTGTAGCTCTGCTTGGGGTTATTGCGCCCCAGGTGCAGGACCCGGCACTTGGCCTTGTTGAACTTCATGCAGTTGACCTCAGCCCATCGGTCCAGCCTATCCAGATCCTCCTGCAGAGCCTTCCTACCCTCAAGCAGATCGACACACGCGCATAGCTTGGTGTCATCTGCAAACTTACTGAGGGTACACTCAATGCCCTCGTCCAGATCATCGATGAAGATATTAAAGAGGACTGGCCCCAGCACCGAGCCCTGGGGAACGCCACTAGTGACCGGCCTCCAACTGGACTTGACTCCATTTACCACGACTCTTTGGGCCCAGCTATCCAGCCAGTTTCTAACCCAACGAAGCGTGCGCCAGTCCAAGCCAAGAGCAGCCAGTTTCTTGAGGAGAATGCTGTGGGAGACGGTGTCAAAAGCCTTGCTGAAGTCAAGGTAGACCACATCCACAGCCTTTCCCTCATCCACCCAGTGCGTCACTTTGTCATAGAAGGAGATTAGGTTCGTCAAGCAAGATCTGCCTTTCATAAACCCATGCTGACTGGGCCTGATCGCCTGCTTGCTCTGCAAGTGCTGCGTGATGACTCTCAGGAGGATCTGCTCCATGAGCTTCCCTGGTACTGAGGTCAAACTGACAGGCCTGTAGTTTCCCGGGTCTGCCCTCCGGCCCTTCTTGTAGATGGGCGTCATGTTTGCTAGCCGCCAGTCAACTGGGACCTCCCCCGATAGCCAGGACTGCTGATAAATGATGAACAGTGGCTTGGCCAGCTCCTCTGCCAGTTCTCTCAGTACCCTTGGGTGGATCCCATCTGGCCCCATCAACTTGTGCACATCCAAGTGCCGTACCAGGTCACCAACCATTTCTTCGTGGATAGTGAGGGCCACATCCTGTTCCCCATCCCCTTCCACCAGCTCAGGGTACTGGGTGTCCAGAGAACAACCAGTACTGCCGCTAAAGACTGAGGCAAAGAAGGCATTAAGCACCTCCACCTTTTCCTCATCTCTTGTAACTAAGTTTCCCCCCGCATCCAGTAAAGGATGGAGATTCTCCTTAGTCCTCCTTTTTGTGTTGATGTATTTATAAAAACTTTTTTTTGTTATCTTTAACGGCAGTAGCCAGATTGAGCTCCAGATGAGCTTTGGCCTTCCTAATTTTGTCCCCGCACAGCCTCGCAACATCCTTATAGTCCTCCCTAGTGGCCTGCCCACTTTTCCAAAGATTATAAACCCTCTTTTTTCTCCTAAGCTCAAGCCACAATTCTCTGTTGAGCCAGGCTGGTCTTCTTCCCCGCCAGCTCGTCTTTGGGCACGTGGGGACAGACCGTTCCTGCGCCATTAAGATTTCCCTCTTGAAGAGCGCCCAGCCTTCCTGGACTCCTCTGCCCTTCAGAACCGCCTCCCAAGGGAGAGACTGAAGAATAGTAGAAAGTAATTTAGACTGAAGAGTATCAGCCAAGAACTTTGCTTCACACAATAACCCCTGTCACAGTCAGCTCTGAGACCCCTTTACTTGCACTGATTTCCCAACCCTTTCTCTTGCCTCCCATTATATGTACTTTTTCTGGGATTTTGCCTGTCCTGACTGTGCTTTGCATCCAAGCACCGGACCACCAAGGCAATTCACTACTTTCACGTTGCTTTCAGCTTGATACGGAGTTTAAAACACTGAAAATATCCCCAGAAGCTTTGTCCTAAGAGGGTCTTTATCCTACTTATAAAAACCTAAACAGCTAAGATGCTCAGAGATACTACCATGTTCTCCTCCTATGTTATTAAACGCTCAGCCATGATTGCATATCATTTCTTCTCTCACACTCTGACAAGTCAGACAAGAACTTCAGAAACGTCCACACCACCTCCTGATCACTTCCCTTCCTGCACTGCTCACAGCCCACAGTCTGTCCTGCTGTAAGGGCTGTCTCTCTCCATGCATTTGGCAGAGAAAATGCACACACCGGTCACAGTTTCTTTAGCCATCAACTGCGTCAGGAAGACACCTTCCTACTGGGCTATATGGGAAGGGAAAATTGTCACACTGACAGTTCCTCTCGGCATAGTTTGCAATTTTGTGTCTCTTTCTACAAGGAATTATTTGCTACAAACTTGTACCGTTATAGATGGTTTTCATAAAGACCCATCTCCAGGCGGTTGATGAACTGTACAACATTAATATAATTAAACCAAAGGAGCAACAACCCTAGAAAATAAAAAAAAAAAAAAAGGAAAAAAAAAAAAAAAAAAGAATAAGTTAAGAAAGGTCAGAATAGCCATCAACACTGTCATGACTATGAAGGTCTTCAAAAGAGCCTGCATGGCCATACAGGATGCTGACAGACATCCATGGGGAAGATCTGAAGTAGGGCCCTAATGGTGAAAGTTTCTGTCATATTCTAGAAGCAATCTGAGCAGTGAAAGGCCAGGTGAACTCAGCTGTGCTGGAAGTACCATCTGAGCTCTGACAGGTCATACATAACCGTTATTACAGAGAATGCACAGGAATCTTCTCTCTCATTATTCAGCTTATGCTGAGAGAGATGAATCTCACCACGTCGCAATGGTTATTCCTGTGACAGCTGAGTGGGGCTGTGTGTCCAGGAACAGCAAAATGCCATATTCTCTTACCATATTTCTACAGATAAATGTCTCCCGCTGTGGCAGCTTCACAGGATTTTAATTTTCACCTGGAGCAAAACAGGTACTCCTGTTGGCCACCAACTCCGCTTTAGTCCCAGAAAGGGGAGAGGCCGCAGGGGAGGAAAACTATTTCAGAATACATCTCGGGATGCAGTTTAGAGAACCCAGGTCTCTGCTGGATTTAGCCCACCAATAAATAAAGAAAAATTATGTGAAAGTCAGGTTTCTTTACCTTGGTGCTTCCAACAGAAACTTCTGATTCTCCAGCTGCCCGTGATTCACAGAAGTGTGTTGAAATCCAATTTAAGACCCATCATAGCTGACTATGGCACAACGTTCAGCCAGCTGTGGAGATTCACACCAGTGCTTCTACCTCAGGACAGATGATAAATGTCTGGTGGTGTTTGGGAAGGTTTTGCAACCCAGAACATCTTTCCTTGATTTAATTTGTCAGAGAACAGGTCCTCAGTACTGCTAGCAATTATGGGAACGTCTGATACTCATACCTCTTATTTTTATCCTAGCAAAGAGAGGCTTAATATTAGGATACATAGGGGAAGAAAAGTATAAGGTTTGTGGGTGGGTGGCATTATGAACAACTACAAGCATAAGGTGCCAGGGTTGTTGGTAATGTTCTCTTCCACCATAAACAGGAAACTCGAAGATGCAAGACAACACTGTCTGTAAGTAACATATTTCACACATCAGCCTCAGGAAGAAAACTCATTTAACTCAGGGTAGAGATACCTTCTGGAGAGAGGAGAAGTCATCTGTGACTGTTAGCCCTCATGGTCACCAGCACAACAGTGAGGCAATCCCTAAACGTACAGAGTGCTGCACGTGGACTGCCCACCTCCTGCAGAACCAGGAGGTCAAGCTCTAGATAATATCAGTTGTCTCTACTGACCTTGACATCAACCAAGGACACGTTAGGATCTTTTCACATATGATTACTTTTCTTTCTGCACTATGACCATATGGGATTACCTCCCATCCCCCCTCACAAACACATTTCTCAAGTCTTTGAGTACTAGTGATGGCTCTCATATAACCATCTCAGGGTGCTTTAAAGGCTTATTTGTCCCCCAGCAAGGTAAAAAGTTGCTGGTCAAGATTCTCAAAAAGCACAAGAAGGAGAGAAACCATAGGAATAAAGTTGTGTCCTTCATACATATGAAAATATCACTGCAGGAGGTCGAGGGCAGACCAAAGAGAGATTCAGAAACTGGAATGAGCTGGCTAGAAAAGATACATACTGAGTGATTGTACTGGGTCTGGCTGAAATGTTAACTTTCTCGGCAGCAGCCCATACAGTGCCGTACTCTGTACTTGTAGCTGGAACAGCAGTGTTATCACACCAGTGTTGTGTCTACTGCTGAGCAGCAGTGGCACAGCATTGGGCCTTTCTCTAACCCTCCTAGGGGGTGGGCAAAAAGTGAGGAGAGAAACATCACTAGGGCAGCTGACCTAAACCAATCAAAGGGATATTCCATACCATGTGATGTCACACTCAGCAATAAAAGGTGGAAACAGGAAGAAGAGGGGAGGGGTGGGCTCTCGTTGGGAAACGTCGGTCCTCCTCTCGAACACCGGCTGCGTGCGTTGAGGCCTTGCTTCAAGGATGTGGTCAATCATCGCTCATTTGTGGGAAGTAGAGAGTAATTTCTTTCCTCTGCACTTCCATATAGCCTTCATTTATTTTGTTTGTTTGTTTTCCTCCCTTCTTTTTATTTTTCCTTTTCCCCTCCCTTTTCCCCTTTCCCTTTTTATTTCCCCTTAGTTAAATTGTTTAGTTCATGGTAGTCTTTATTTAATTATTATAATTATTTCCCTTTAATTAAATTATCCTTATCTCAACCCGTGAGTTGTTCTTTGCTTTACTTCTCCCCCTCCTCATCTAAAGGAGGGGGAGTGAGAGAGCGGTTGTGGGGTTTAGCTGCCCAGCACTGTAAAACCACCACAGTGATGGACAGACAGAGGGGGGCTAAGAAAAAGAGAGACCCAAAACACTGCTTTGGAAAGGACACAGGTTACAGGAAAACCAAAAGAAAGAGGCATTTTTTTTTGAAAGCATTCTGAAATAAAGTGTTTTTTATTTCATCATTGCGTTTATTTCATCATTAGACCTCCCATACCCTACTATTCATCTAGTTAAGTCCAAACATGCAAACACCAGTTTCTAGTTTTAGCACGCTTTTCAAGGCATACATTAACAAAGACGCACAAGAAAGAGCAAACCTATAAAACATACGTGACATATGTACTCAGGCACTTCTCTCTCTTTCTGCTTCTGCGGCCAGCTATGCACAAAAGTCCATGGGAGGAGATTCCTAACCCAGCCATCAAAACCAATACTGACAGGCGATAAATTGTAATCAAAGATTGACCTCACTCAGACTGTATAGGACCCTAGGGAGAATCCTGGGAACTAAAGACTAGTAAATCTGACTTCCCCTGGTAAAATAACAGAGTCTATAATAAACAATACAATCATAGAGTACATGAATTATATTTCCGTTCGGAAAAAAAGTTAGCATGGTTTCTGCAAAGGGAAAGCCTGTCTCAGTAATCTGCTGGAATTCTAGCAGGGTGTCAGTAAACACATGGATAAAAGGCAAGCAAGATTCAAGAGAAGAGGACCTTCAAGAGAAAAGTCAGAAGGGATTGGTCCTGGGAGTAATTCTTTTCAACTTATTTTTCCATGACCTGCAGCAGAAGAATATCCAACATTCTCTTCTGGAAAGTCAAAATGCCTTCATGTTGGCATGAAACTGCAGTGATCTCAGAAAACTCTGAGTAAATAGTTGATAAATTAACTCTCAAGTCAATAAACTTAAGGTAATGCAACTAAGGAAAAACCTAACAAAGCCATCAGCGATGGTTCACAATGATGAACACAGAACTAGCAGTTACAGTTCAGTTAAGAAATCTTGGCTTCATTGTTGACAGGTCTGAAATCTTTGTCTCAATGTACAGTGGCAATTGAAAAAGCACAGGAGATACTGGAGACTGCCATAAAGGTTTGATACTGACTCAGGGCATAGAATCATAGAATCATATAATATCCCGAGTTGGAAGGGACCCATAAGGATCATCAAGTCCAACTCCTGGCACCGCACAGGTCTGCCCAAAAGTTTAGACCATATGACTAAGTGCACAGTCCAAACGCTTTTTAAATTCAGGCAGGCTTGGTGCAGTGACTAGTTCCCTGGGGAGCCTGTTCCAGTGTACAACCACCCTCTCGGTGAAGAACCATTTCCTGATGTCCAGCCTAAACCTCCCCTGGCTCGGCATGACACCATTTCCACGAGTCCTGTCACTGGTGTTTACAGAGAATAGGTAACCTGCCTCTCCACTCCCCCTCGCGAGGAAGTTGTAGACCGTGATGAGGTCTCCTCTCAGCCTCCTCTTCTCCAGGCTGAACAGGCCCAGTGACCTCAGCCGCTCCTCATATGTCTTCCCCTCTAGGCCCTTCACCATCTTCATTGCCCTCCTCTGGACACTCTCCTACAGCTTAATGTCCTTTTTGTACTGTGGTGCCCAGAAATGCACACAGTACTCAAAGTGAGGCCACACCAGTGGCAGAGTAGAGTGGGACAGTCACTTCCCTCAAAAGACTAGCAATGCCGTGCTTGATGCACCCCAGGATACAGTTGACCCTCCTGGCTGCCAGGGAACACTGCTGGCTCACATTCAACTTGCTGTCAACCACAACCCCTAGATCCTTCTCTGCGGGGCTGCTCTCCAGCGTCTCATCGCCCAGTCTGTACGTATAGCCAGGGTTGCCCCATCCCAGGTGCAGGACCCGGCAATTGCTCTTGTAAAACTTCATGCGGTTGGTGATTGCCCAGCTGTCCAATCTGTCCAGGTCTCTCTGCAAGGCCTTTCCACCCTCAGCCGAGTTCACAACTCCTCCAAGTTTGGTGTCGTCGGCAAATTTGCTCAAAACACCTTCTAGTCCTACATCCAAATCATTTGTAAAAACATTGAAGAGGACTGCCTTAAAATGGAGCCTTGAGGGACCCCACTAGTGACCATCCACCAGCCTGATGTGGACCCATTTACCACAACCCTTTGAGCCCTGCCTGTCAGCCAATTGCTCACCCATCGGATGATGTTTTTGTTAAGTTGTATGCTGGACATTTTGTCCAGTAGGATCCTATGGGAAACTGTGTCAAAAGCCTTGCTGAAGTCCAAAAAGATCACATCAGCTGGTTTCCCTTCAAAACCATCGACTCCCATTGACTAGATGGGAGATCTTATCGTAAAAGGAAATCAAATTTGTTAGGCAGGACCTACCCCTCGTGAACCCATGTTGGGGGTTCATCTTCTTCTTCTTCATCTTCTCCATAATTTTACCAGGCACTGACGTGAGACTGACAGGCCTGTAATTGCTAGGGTCTTCTTTCTTACCCTTCTTGAAAATTGGCACAACATTTGCCAGCTTCCAGTCTACTGGGACCTCTCCAGATTCCCAAGATCATGGAAAAACAATTGAGAGAGGTTTCGTGATGAAGTCAGCCAGCTCTTTAAGCACCCTGGGATGAATCCCATCTGGACCCATGGACTTGTATGGATCCAGGCGGAGCAGCAAATCCCGCACACGTTCAGGGTCAGTTGGGAGTTTGTCATTCCCACCGTCATAGTCCTCCAGCTCAGGGCACCCTGGGTCCCAAAGCCCATCATCAGCGTTGAAGACGGAGGCGAAGAAGGCCTTAAATGTCTCTACTCTGCCTGTGTCATTGTCTGTGAGGAGACCTTCCCCATCAAGTAGCAGACCTATGTTTTCTTTGGTCCTCCTTTTTCTGTTCACATATCTAAAAAAACCTTTTTTATTGTCTCCCACAGACATGGCCAGCTTCAACTCTAGTTGGGCTTTGGCCGCACGAATTTTCTCCCTACAGACACAAACAGCATCCCTGTATTCCTCCCTCATCACCTGACCCTCCTTCCAGCAGCCGTACACTTTCTTTTTGCATCTAAGCTCCAGTAGAAGATCCCTGGTCAGCCAGGCCGGCCTTCTGCCCCGCCTGCCTGACTTCCAATATTTAGGAATTGCCTGATCTTGTGCTTTTAGGAGGCAGTGCTTAAAGACTGACCAGCACTGATGGACGCCAATGCCTTCAAAAGTAGTTTCCCAGGGGACCTTTCAAGTAGCACCTCTGAGCAGGTAGCTAATAAACATCTCTATTTAACTCTAAGCATTATTTTCTCTCACCTCCTTGTCTTGTCTGCTCCCACTAATACACTAGGTTGGTTATATATTTTCGTGACATCATAACCATTCCATCGGTTAATAATCATGTTACTTAAACAGATTTACAGGCTGCGCGTTTGAATGAAAAAAAAAGGACAAAAGGGGGATGTTCAAGGAGCCATAAGAAAAGATATTCAAGCATGGTTTCCTGCTTAAGACAACCTTAAGAAGCTCTGCAAATGGCTCTCTCTCTAAATCAAGTCAGTAAGTCTGTCTTGTAGATAAGACTCAGGACAGGGAGTTGGGAGAACCTCAGTATTGTTTTTGTTCCTTCCATTTTTGGCTATCTGACCTTGGGGAATTGTTTAGCTTATCACTATCACTGTTTCTGCATCTCCAGTTTGCATGTGAGAGAGCACCTTCTGCACTTTGATGGTGAGATGGATGTGCACAAGTTAAACGTATTCATTCCTTTGATTCTCTTCGTATGGCAGTAGTGGAGAACGTGGTTCGACAGCTGGCCCTGAGAGACCCTGATCATGGGTCAGATTTGGTTCTCTGAATGCCAGTATTTCATCTGAGGATGAGGATGGAGTTAGGTAGAAGGATATTTTTAATTCATTAAATATCCTCTGCTGCCTCAGCAAGCAGCTCATCAAAAGTCATTAACAGCATTAAATTTTTAAATGTGTGTTTACAAATGGTGCTAAAAAGAGGATGCCTGGAAGAGCCTTCCAGCTTTTCAGGTGAATTTCAATGGCCCCATCAGCTACGGATAAAGTACAGAAGGTTGAAGAGGTCAACTCTGAAGTTAACAGACCTCTATTTAACTCTTCCTGCCCTGCTGATGCTGGCTAACTTCCCTTTGCCTTTCCACCACTCCCCCAAAAGCCTCTTTGCTGTTCCTCTTTATGTGCCGAGAGCCACAACTTCAACCTTCCCTGGCTGTTGTGCCGCTGCCATCTAAAACCTGATGTGAGTGTGAAAATCAGAATTCAAAGAAGGATCAAAATCCTACGTCTATGTTTCTACAACTGCCTCACACTTATTTCTGGAGGAGCAATCAGAATGAGGTAGTCCTATTTGCTATTTTGCAAGCCTGGTGAAAAGCGTGAATGAGAGCTGTGTTAAGGCAGCATAATTTACCAGATAGAAAAAAAAAAAAAAAAAAAAAAAAAAAAGGAAAAAGAAGAAAATAAACCTTTTAATGGGTTTCTGAACTTTCTGGGAGGCTGCAGACACAGCGTCCTAGTTTTTGAGATCTATGCACTAATGAGTTTTCCCCTTTTTCTTTTGCTGCTAAACTTCCTCATGCAGCCAAAATACAAGTTGAGCCTTGACAGTGATTTGTAATATTTTTAGCGATGTGCAGGCAGCAACAGTTTTAGGCCCTCAAAACCTAATAATATTTTATCTTTAAAGAAGGAAGAAAGCAAGAGAGAAAGTGATCTTCCCGAGAAGATTGGAGCAGGAGAAGGTGACTGACAAAAGCAGGGACTGGTGGATTCAGCGCTGTACCCTAATTAGACAGGAGCTTGGCATGTGCAGTGTGATATTAGGGGAGCTCTGTCCTGGTAAAGCTCCCCTCTGAAGAGAGGAGGGACTAAATTCAGCACCTCTTAAAACCATTGTGGTCTAAAATCTGTCCAGCTCTGTGAGTAACCTCAAATTTAAATCACAGAATCACAGAATTTCTAGGTTGGAAGAGACCTCAAGATCATCGAGTCCAACCTCTGACCTAACGCTAGCAGTCCCCACTAAACCATATCCCTAAGCTCTACATCTAAACGTCTTTTAAAGACTTCCAGGGATGGTGACTCCACCACTTCCCTGGGCAGCCTGTTCCAATGCCTCACAACCCTTTCAGTGAAGAAGTTCTTCCTAACATCTAACCTAAAACTCCCCTGGCTCAACTTAAGCCCATTCCCCCTCGTCCTGTCACCAGGCACGTGGGAGAACAGACCAACCCCCACCTCGCTACAGCCTCCCTTGAGGTACCTATAAAGAGCGATAAGGTCGCCCCTGAGCCTCCTCTTCTCCAGGCTGAACAAGCCCAGCTCCCTCAGCCGTTCCTCGTAGGACTTGTTCTCCAGGCCCCTCACCAGCTTCGTCGCCCTTCTCTGCACCCGCTCAAGCACCTCGATGTCCTTCTTGTAGCGAGGGGCCCAAAACTGAACACAGTACTCGAGGTGCGGCCTCACCAGAGCCCAGTACAGGGGGACGATCACCTCCCTAGCCCTGCTGGCCACACTGTTCCTGATACAAGCCAGGATGCCGTTGGCCTTCTTGGCCACCTGAGCACACTGCTGGCTCACATTCAGCCTACTATCCACCATCACTCCCAGGTCCTTCTCTGCCAGGCAGCTCTCCAACCATTCCTCTCCCAGCCTGTAACTCTGCTTGGGGTTATTGCGCCCCAGGTGCAGGACCCGGCACTTGGCCTTGTTGAACTTCATGCAGTTGACCTCAGCCCATCGGTCCAGCCTATCCAGATCCTCCTGCAGAGCTTTCCTATCCTCAAGCAGATCGACACACGCACCTAACTTCCAACTATATTTGCACAACTCCTAAAATAATATGTTCCAAGCTACAAAACAGCTGACTGGTGAGGGACTGGAATAAGATTCAGGACACTTGGGTCTTGTGACCAATTCTGCCCCAAATTTTCAAAGTGACAGTGGGCAAGTCACATCATTTCACCCACGTTTTTTGAAAGGACGTATTCTTTTGTTTGGCTTGTTTCTTCAGGCAAAAGCAACTTTAGGAATGGGTTGGGGTTGTGTTCTCCTGACATGTGAGTCCCTGATCTTTGTCTTTTCTAAAGCATAAATACCCAGAAGTAATTCAGTACTGGCATATCTTCATCAGACCACTGGGAGTAGATTCATCAGTACGGATTTAGTCATCTACAGTATTGGCATTTACATCTGAGATAGTCATCTAAGTCACCTTCACAGCCCACAATGAGAAATAGTCAATTCTAGAGCACAATCCATTTAATTCAAATGTACATGTCAAGAGAATCACTCTCTGGAATTGCCTATTTCTCTCCACTCTCTATGTATAGAGACTAGGCAATTAGGTCAGGTGCGTATTCTTTACGCACAATTATCAATGAATCACAAGTTGTGACCCCTTGTGGAAGACACACTTCTGGAAGCATACAGAGTTTGGTCACGTTTCCACTCTTGGCTGGTGGCTAGTTCTCAACTGGGGGATCCCTACTGACCTCTGCGGACCTCTCTGAAAGCCCGCTTTTTGCCATGACCTGATAGAGCTGAGGGGATTAGAATAGGAATAAGATGGGTGCTGATGAAACAAGGTAGATTTCTGGATCCTATTACACAACAACTTTTAATTTTGTTTGCAGGATAAAAGGAAAGCAACCCACCTCTCCCAGACACAAGTAATTCTGTCTGCAAGGGAAGAAATGCACTCTGACTTCTCGTGAATTCTTGTTTCAAGTGTGAACAACAATGCAAATTCTCCACTGCCTACTGAGGGGTCCCTTTCACAAAGTGGGGTAGTAAAAGAAACACTATTTCCTCTACTTGGGTGCCTAGCTTCACAAAGATACTCAGAACTTCACTTTTCATTGAACCTGTTCAATAAGTTCAAGGGTTACAGTACGGCACAAGGCAGAAAGGAAAACTAACAGGCACCAAAAGAACAATTTTTTAAGAAGATGGGAAGATGGAATGGAGAGAGAAAAAAAAAAAAAAAAAAAAAAAAAAAGAAAATCAACAACCCATCCTGGAAACCACCCCGTTGCCACAAAGGAAGCCATTCATTTACATTCGCAAGGAACCCAACCGCAGCTGGAGGTGTCTGGGCGCTGCCATTGCACAGATGATGTCAGGCCTGCAGAAGATTTTTCAATTAATCTCTCTTGACCCTATGCCTTGAAACCTCATTCCTATTTTTAACAACCCCATTCTATTGGATGACCCTGGGACCCAGTGGCCAATAATGCCCATTTAAGTAACTGCAGGGGTGTTAGTAAGTATGCAAGGAGAATTTGCAAGGGGCTTATTAAGTAGACAGTTACCTCAAAGAACGACAAAGTCTCTCATTCTTGCCCATAACCTGGTAGCTGGGGACCTTAAACAGAGACTCTCACATGCTACAAACAAATAAAATTCTCTAAAAAAGCTGTACTGCGTGCAGGTGGGTATAGAGAAAAAAAGGAAGTGCGTATGAACATGTATCAAACTTACAAACAACATCAAGAAAATCACTGAAAACTTTATGTTTCAACCACCTATCCTTTTAGCAAAAATCTCTGGACTGGAGAGATGAGAACAGAGAGTGTTAGGCTTAAAGAAGAATGAATGACAAATTGAGTTGGATGCAAGGATACTCATTATGAGTGAAAGGGGAATTTTCTTCTTAATACCACTACTATTGAGGCTCTTGTAGGTAAGAGCTGACTGTAGTGGGTTTATGTGGCAAGATTTTGGTAGCAGGAGGCCATAGGGGTGGCTTCTGTTAGAAGAATCTAGAAGCTGCCCCATGTTAGGTAAGGGCCGTGCTGCTGGTCAGAGCTGGGCCACTAAGTGATGTTGTTTGCACCTCTGTGAGAGCATATTTAAGAAAGGGAAAAAAAACAAAACAAAACAAAACAAAAAAAAAACAACACAAAACAACCACGCTGCTACACAGCAGCTGGGAGAGTGAGAGGAGTGAGGAACAGCCTTGCAGGCACCAAGGTCAGTGAAGAAGGAGGGGGAGAGGTGCTCTGGGTGCTGGAGCAGAAGTCCCCTGCAGCTTGTGGTGAGGACCATGGTGAAGCAGGCTGTCCCCCTGCAGCCCATGGAGTACCATGGTAGAGCAGGGTTCCATGTTGCAGCCCGTGGAGAAGACTACGGTGGAGCAGGTAGACCTGCACTGACAGAGGCTGTGGCCTGTGGAGGACCCCCACCAGAGCAGATTCCAGGCCAGACCTGTAGCCCATGGAGAAGAGACCACACAGGAACAGGTGACCTGGCAGGAGCTGCTGCCCGTGGGGGACTCAGGTTGGAGCAGTTCTTGAAGAGCTGCTGCCAGTGGGAAGCCCATGCCGGATCAATTCAGCAACGACTGCATCCCATTGGAGCAGGGGATGAGAGTGACCGAGAAGGAGTGGCGGAGATGAAGTGCTATAGACTGACTGCAACCCCCATTCCCCCATTCCCCTACGCCACTCGGGGGGAGGAGGTGGAAGAGGGCAGATGGGGGGAAGACGGTTTTGGTTTCTTTCCTTTGTTCCTCACTTCTCTACCTTGTTAGTAATAGGCAATAAATCTTATTATTTCCCTACTCTGAGTCTGTTTTGCCCGTTACAATAATTGTTGAGCGATCTCCCTGTCCTTATCTCAACCCTTGAGCCCTTTGCATTGTATTTTCTCCCCCCTTCCCTTTGAGGAGGGGGAGTGAGAGAGTGGCCCTGGTGGAAATCGGCTGCCCACCTGAGTAAAATCACCACACTGACGAAAAAGTAAGAGCATTTACAGGAGTTGCATGGGTGATGTTAGATTAATGCTATTAATCAGAATGTGAAAACTGTCATCCTGGGTCAGCCGAGAAGTCTCTTAACCGAATAATCTGTTTCTGACAGTGACCTGTGACAGATGTTTGGGGAAAGTGTATAAAAACGGTGTTGATTACAGAGTGACCTTTCCCCTGGTTGTACTCTCATGCCTACAGTCAGCAATTTAGAAATTTCCCAGGTTTTTGTTTCTGAACCTTTCAGAAGGTTTGCATGTAAAAGTCACAAAACCCATCAGGAGAGTCTGACGCTTCAGGCATTAGTGAGCTGTAATTTTGAACACTGTTCTCTGTCATAAGAATGAAAGAAAAGTGGACAGCTTGAAAACACCACTCCAAACAGCCCTAGATCCCTGACTAAAACCAGCTTTAGCATACAGCAGAGCATGCCCTGTTTCTCCGGGTATCTTCTGGAAAGCCATTCAAGCTCCTTGCCCATCAGCTCAAACCAAAATGCCCGAACCTAGCAGATTATACGCTGAAGAGCTGGATACAGTACTGGACAAGGGAGGTTTCAAGGCTCTGTGGATGTTCGTAAATTATGATAAACCTGTTCATCCAGCATCTCTTGCAAAAACTCTTGTCCACCTAATTGTCCTTGTACCACTCTCCCTGGGTCACTGACTAGCAAGGCAGCCAATGCACTCTGCCCTAGCAGCATTATACAAAACTGATCCTAAGCAGTGATGAAAGGAAAGCAGAAAGGCAAAGTGCCAGCCAAACAAAGAAGATAAGGCCCACAGAAATCCATCAAATTTTAAAATGCATTGGATGCACTAACATCTCAGAGGAGACTCAGATAAGGACACAAGTAACTCTTCTTATATACTCCTTTGAGGCTGAACTTTGACACACAGCCTCGCCAATTCTCCAACAGGTCTGCTCACCTCTTTGTTCATTCAAGAGCCTTTCTCCTTTAATGGAGAGATTGCATTTTACTGAGCTCTATTGATTATTAAAAAATAATATCTAAAATCCTAATGCTGCTGCATGCATTTGTCTGCCAGTCACACAAATCTGACTTGCCTCTGTTTGCTCTTATCACTGGAGTTTCATCCAGAACAGACCTTTTGTGCGCGCTACCAAAACAACCTTGCCACTGCTACATTCAGGCCTTGGCTCTACAGTCTCCATTTTGTGACATCAGGAAAAGCTTTCCTTTCTTCTTGTCTACGCCAATTAGTTTCTATTATATCATTTTTTCTTTCCTTTCCTTCTAACTTCTAATTCCCCTTTCTTTTTAATTCACTGTCTCTGTACTGCTGTTGCTTAACTCTCAGGAAGTATTCTGGGACATGCATGATTAAAAAAGATAAAGGATGTTAAATTCAAGCAGTTCTGTATTTTTATCTTGGTTCTTCCATTTTCCTCCATCAGTATAGTATCTGTAATATTGGAACTATTTATATATTTAGTATTTTAACATTAGTTTTATTTCAGGCCAAATTTTCTAAGTTCATTACTTTAAACCTGAGAGAGAAAAAAAATTATGGTGGGTCTAAAAAAAAAAGATTTTATTTTCTTCTGTTCAAACATATTTTAATAAGATTATTATTTATATAACAGGGTCTTTTTTTTTGTGACAATTTAGAATAAATTCATGCTAAAATTACCAGATTTCTTTGTTGTTTTGTGTCACACCTATAGCATTTTGGGTTCTGCATCTTTTTCTTTTCAAGCAGAGTTTGAAATACTAGTGGAATCAGGTGATTTACAGAGATGGAAATTTCAGGAAAAAAATACCATGAGTCTCCAGTAATTACTTGTTTAACCCTCAGATAATCCTTAAATGAAAAACAAAATGTAACGGATTTTATTTGCATTTCATCCTGTATATGGATGAAACTTTCCATCAACTATATGGAAAGCGTTCTGTTTTTTTTTTCCTACCTTAAAAAAAAAAAAAAAAAAACATTTCTGCAGCTCTTGAAACTTAACCCTAAGAAAAAAAAAAATCTGCCTTCCACCTGGAGTTTTGACTTCATGTTTTTTCCTTCAAGTCATGTGCCTGACTTATTTGCAAAAACTTCCAATAAACATGAATCTGACAGTCAGCCTAATATGCTGGAATCAAAAGCTATTATTGACTTTGCCATATTGATCAATGGTGGTCCAAGCCCCGTAATAGATTACAGTGTTTCCCTCCAAATGCGGCTGCTCATCTGCTCCCTCCCTGCATTAAATGAATGTTCCTCTGTCAGGAAGCATTAAAATTACCTGGTTCAGAGCCACCTCCTCCGAGCCTAGGCCTCCCATGGATAGCATGCAACACGTTTCTCAAAGCCACAGAAATGTAGAAAGCAGCAGGTCACTACTTCTCATCGGAGGTGGATCTCATGTGGTTCTTTGCCAAGCAGGTTTTACCCTCCATGGCATGGGAGTTGGAAACAGATCAGCTTTAAGGTCCCTTCCAAGTAACCCATTCTGTGATTCCACCTGATCTAGCAACATACCCACGGCACACATGAATCATAGAATCACAGAATCATTAAGGTTGGAAAAGACCTCCAAGATCATCTGGTCAAACCATCCCCCTACTACCAAAGTCACCCGCTAAACCCTGTCCCTAAGCACCACGTCCAACCTTTCCTTAAACACCCCCAGGGATGGTGACTCCACCACCTCCCTGGGCAACCCGGTCCAATGCCTGATTATTCTTTCTGAGAAGAAATGTCTCCTAATTTCCAACCTAAACCTCCACTGGAGCTAATCGAGGCTATTCCCTCTTGTCCTATCACTAGCTATCTGCCAGAAGAGGTCGACCCCCAGCTCCTCAAAACCTCCTTTCATGTCGTTGTAGAGAACAACTAGTTCTACATGAACACCAGTGTGGATGTGATCGACTTGTCACATGCTTGTCATGAGGAAGCTCAGGAATAAGAGGGAGTTTGAAGCCACTTCCTTCATGTCAACAGCAGGTGTATGAAATGTTGACTAGCTCCTCTCTTATGTTCCTCAACCTGACCTTCTCCCGGCACTGAATTCCAGGATGGTTTCTGGGAGAAAAAAGATCTCTTCATCTGCTTGAAAAGTGCGGCAGGCTGGCTTTTCCATGGCATCAAAACTGAGTGCACATCCAACCCGGGGAGGACTGTCTTATGCCTAGAGGTGACTTACACTCCAGCAGACTGCTTATCCATGGTCCTTTCTGAGCTCCCTGGAGGTGTGAGCCCCATAAGCCCCGGAAACCACCCAGACACCCCCCAACAAGCAATAGCAGCAGCCATCTGGAAGGCAGCCCCCTTTGCTTTGCACTGCTCTGGGCTGGGAATTAGGCTAACCAACAGGTCAGCTAAGTTCCTGGTAGAAGCAACCTTTCATGAAGGGTACAAGTATTTGGAAAATGGCAACAGAAAATTTTGCTATTCCTACAGCTGTCTTTCTCTCAAAGCCAAAGTTTGTTGTTGTTGTTGTTGTTTTTATAAAAAAAGATCAACACAACCAACAACAACTGATGTTTTGTGGAAATACCCAATTCAGAAATGCTTAAATGCAGAAATGTCTAATGGAAATTTCAACTTTTCTCCTAAACAAAAAGATGTAATCTGTACTGAACAGCCAGTTGCAAGAAGTGTTTCAATATTATCTTTCCACAGGAAAAAAATATATGCAGTGTTCAAGAAAAATGGAATGAACACATAAATGCTGTTTTCAGTGAAACCCTGTATTTTTCACAGATTGTTTTTCTACGTTGGAATATTTCCACTGGATTTAATCACAAGAGAAGCAAAAGATTAAATAAAGGCACAGAGGACGAGTGATCTGCTCAAGACTGGTGACAGTTTGTAAGGGGACCCAAACAAGTCAGGAACAAGGTATGTGCAGAAGCAAGCTAGCATTGCTCTCCCGTGTGGAAGAGTAAGCCCACAGCCAACATTTCCAGATCTATTAATCAACTACCCTTCATTCAGACACGGAGAAAACAAAACTGTTCTGTGAAGCAAACGGACACAGGTACTGAAATGAAAAGGATGCGGAGAACACGAGAGTTTTAGAGCAGATGGCATCAAACCCTTCCTGAGCAAGTCAAGGGCTCGGCATCCCCAGAGAAACTTGGCACAGAATTGCCCAAAGTGATCTCTTGCATGCTCTTCTGTAATATGTAAATTTATTGAAATACAGTCCCCTTTGCCTACTGGGAGATGAGCGTGCTGTGATCCGTCCTCAACCCACACTGACACAGGCAGCTGACATTGTGGTTTTGAAGATTTCCCTTTTGTTTTTGCTGTCAGCTCATGGGAGGGGGAGAGGACAAGGAAGGGGAAGGAGGAGGGGGCAATGTGTGTGTAGGCAGGCCAAGAGAATCTGTGCCACTGAACACACAGATGGCAGGAAAAAGTCATCTTTTACTAACTGGATCTGAGGCAGATTTTTGTAGTGTGTGGGTGTGAAGGAGGGCAGGGGCTGTAAGGAGGATGCAGGAAAGCAGAGCATGTAAATGCACATATGTTTGTCCCAGAAAGAGGGAGAGAAGGGCCCACAGTGGATAAACAGGCTTCTATCTGCATGTGTCAAGTGACAGAGCTGCTCAGGGAAGAGCTGAGTTGCAGAGCCAGCCTGCAGGAGCAGAAATCTAAGCACCTGATAAGCCTCTCCCTTGCCCTTCTCTGTGCAGAGGCACAAGGGAGGTTTCCAGCTTTCTGCTGCCCTTGCGAGGTACATTACAGGACAGGATCTTTTCCCCCAAATCCTCTGAAATAGGCTTTGACAGCAGTGACAAACTGTCTGTCTCGAGCTGTACTTTCCCTACATCACTCGATGTGACACAGTTCACAAACAAGTCAAGGGCCCCATTCTTAGATCTCATGTTCCTGACCGTGAGGTTGCACCTCCACACGTACGTCTTGGTAACCTGAATCCCTTTAGGAGGAAATGACCCTGCAGAAATCACTCAGGACTACTTTTCTGGGTTCCCATATATCTATGCTAAGAAACTAAATCAAGCCTCACACGTAAATTTCCTACTTTCTCCCCAAAACCAAGTGGGTTGAGTCCCGCTTGCCTGAACCAGCCTCTGGGCTTTGTTATCCCCCAGGCTCTCCTGGGGGGCAGCCCCTTGCTCTAATAGGGTCACCAACTCAAGCCTGGGCCCTTAATTTGTCAGTACACAGGGATCCTTGAGAAGGTCCCAACTCCTCCATCTCCAGGGCCTGATTCACCCTTGAAGTTTCCATTCACCTGACCTACCTGAGAAGCTGGATGGTTAGGGGCTCTTGGTACATCAACACAATGAGAGGGGCAAAAAAGTTGTCTGGAGCTGGTGAATCCCACTTCATCTGGGAGTGTATGGGAGACACACAAACCAGCAGTTCTCTCAAGGTGCAACTAAATACCATAAGTTACCCCACATGAAGCCTATGTGAACTGAATGCCTGAATTAGTACTGATGTTCAGCCTAGAGGTAACTAAAGACCCATGTACATCTGTCTGAAATAGGAGAGGTAATGAAATGCAGCTTAAGGCCATGACCATCTCACTTTCAGGGGGTTCTTAAAGATTTGAAATTAAGTCAGATCTGTTAAAAGTATTTCCAGTGGGATCTGACCAGACTGGAGAGCTGTAAGCTTTTTGGTGACTGAAAAGAGGTCACCTGACAGAGGGATCATTTGAAACTCAATTGGAATAAAGATGCAAAACCACACAAGAAAATCTGATAAAGAATGATCTTAAGAGCCCTGCACAGAGAATATGTTGTGATCTTACATTTTTAATGTCTGCAAGCCCACAGGTCCCGGGTTTCAAGCCAGACATCATTTTGACGATTATTTTTCACCCTCTGAGAGTAAAATTTGCCAGTAATCACCAGGCTGAATACAAGTCATTTATATCCCTCATTCAGCAGAACAAGAGTCACTAAATACCTCTGTAAATACAGGTATTTTGCCCACTATTTTTCTTCTGATAACCATGCAGTAAAAGAGGGGACTCCTTGTTCTTAATTAGCCCCAACCACCAAAGAGGTGCTCTGCACCATCCTAACAGGGAGGTGTGTAAAGCCACCTCACCTGCTGCCACATGTGGCACTGGGAAATTTGCCAGGGCCACCTCTACAACAAATATCGAGGCAAACCTTTTTGCAGTGTCTTCAGGAGTAACTGAATGCAAGTAGAAAGGGGGAAAAATAATCCCCTTACGTTTCCCTCTGTGAAGGCAGCAGATGCTTTAAAATTTACCAGGCCTGCCGTGTAGTAGACGTTGGGACCGAGACAGTGGCTGTTCCATGCAGCTTCCTCTGCTCCCCAGGTCTGCTCCCAGGGTTTGCATCTGCATGTCCAATTTGGGCATTTCCATATATCGGGACAGCTGTTATGCAGATCTTGGTGCAGGGAGCTGGTTTGTTCCCTGGCCCTGCCCGGCTCGCCCCCCAGAGATGGAGTGAGGCCCGTGCTTGCTGAACAGCACACCACAGCCGCCCTTTGCAATCCACCAACTGGCCAGCTACAGTAAAGCTGACTCCAATGCTTTAATTGTTCACTCTGTGCTAAACAGAAACACTTTTCTCCACCTAGAGATTACAAATCAAAGGCTTGCTTCCCCACCCTCCACTGTTATTTCATTGACCTGAAGGAGATTATTCTCTCTGAGAGGAGACACCCTGTGGTAGAGTTTGCTGTGATAGCAGAAAGGAACACCAGGTCATCAGTGTTAGTAATTGAGGGCACACATCTCAACCCTCATCTGAACCATGCTCCTGCCCATGTTAACTGAGACCTTATCCTGGCTGGGTATTTCCAGCCCTGCTTGTCAGGAGCTGCACCTTAACCAGGGCCTGATTCAAAGCCCATCGAAGCCAATGGAGAGATTCCCTCTTTCCTCAGGAGCTTTGGATCGGGCCTGAAAGGAATCATCCTTAGTGATGAAGATCAATCACCAGCTTTCATGAATTGAAGTCAAGGTACATTAACCGAGACCTAGATCAGGAGCTCCATGAACGGAGGAAAACAATATTCCCTGTAACAATGCAGTAAAACCACGAGGCCTGGGGGGCAAGCTCTGTTGAGCCATGAATGTATCTCCCAGTATCTTCTAGGAACTTCTTGGTGCAGTTTTGTTCATGACAGAGATCATTTATAATACATGTGAACTTTACTCATCTAGTATCTTTCCTCTACTTTTGCTTAAAAAAAAAAAAAAAAAAAAAGATAAAAAAGGGGGCAACATTTGCACTAAAGCAACAAAACATATTACAAATTGTTCCAGTTGTATGGATCGATATACAGCTGTCAATATGCAAAAGTCACACACATATTCCCCAAAAGGCAAAGAACATACCATGAACTGCCTAGTGTGACCTCTTATGTAGCACAGATTCAAGGTGTTGTAGGTGTCAGTTACTGGGGCCTAGATCCAAGTCCTCCATGGGGTATAAGAGCCCCTTATATCAGGCTGCTGTGAGGAATGTTTTAACAATTCGTGTCCATAAAGAACAGTCCTGTCTGCCTCTGGGTCCTGCACTGGCAATTTAATTCTTGAACCACAGATGCACTGTGTCCCAGTCTCCCCCTTATTCTAGTCAATTTATCAAGTCTTCAGAAAATACTCCTCATATTTATGAACCTGTTTGCTTTTGTTATTCCAAACTCCTATTTCTAACAGGTTTTTTAACACTATTTTTAACACTATTTTTTAACACTATTTTGAAGACTGAGCCATTTCTAACACTGCTATGCTCCTTCAGTGCTTAAAAGGTGCTGTCACAGGCTTGCTGAATGGACTTATCAAGGGAGCTGCATTCTGAGCAGGTCTCTTCCTCCACGCTGTCATGCAGAAACACATGCCATATTACTAGCTCATCCTGTCAAGCAAAGATGGATCACAAAATACCAAGTTTTGGTAATGTATAGCAGTTTTCACAAAAAAATGTGTCATATTTTCTGCTTCATCCTGAATCAAAAGGCAAAAGTCACCTTTTCCTAAATATAAGCTCTAGTCCCCTCAGTGAGGCCTTGCTGTACACAAACAAAACTGAATCTGAATCTGAGATATTCATCGCATTGCAGGCAATTCATTTCCAACGAGCTGCTATGGGACTCCACCATTTCAGATGTTCATTTGCTTTATGGACAGGCAGGACTCTACACTCCATCCACTGACCACAGAAGGGGTGGAGATAATTATCTCCTATTTAAACATCCATCTTTCAGATATTTAAACAAAATAAAAATAAAATTTAAATAAAATAAATAAAACCCATATTCAAAACTTATCTTCAATGGGGCACCTGTATGCTGCAAGTGGAAAAGGCACAATTTGTGCTGCAGATTTCTGCGAATGTCACTGCCAGCAGAAGATCCCCGATTCTCACCATGATTCAGCTGAAGCTGCCTCAGCCAGCTTAAGAGCTCACTGTGTTCATGGAGGGAGTCTTTGGCTGTCCCTGTACCATGAACAGATGTAATGGTGCATCTGCAGTTGGCTCCAGGAAAATTTCTCCTAGTTTGTGAGATGTATAAAGGTTCCTATCACAGATGAAACTGAACTGGCACTCATAGACCTGAAGAGATGTTACCACCAGAGTATTTTAATCTCTTTGATTACCCTGTCTTTGAGTCCAGGTTCAAGCCAGGTTTTCCAGCAGTTGTGTGCGCGGGTCCGCTTCTCTCAGCTTGAGCTTCTCTCCAGCTCCAGTGCACCTATTTCCAGTGACTTTTTGTACGAGCTTCTCTGAGCGGTTTGTTGAGTCTGGCCGAACCCATCTTCATGAGGCAGTCAAAGTGCCTGTTCCCGTCCTGGTCTCCATTCTGCCAGCCTGTTCCTCTTCACTCCTTTTTCCTGATTCTTTATTGATGACGTAACTTCATCGTGTTGCCTTTTTTTGTCTTGAGGGCTGGCTCCCCTCTTATACCCTTCTCTCCACAGCAGTTCTTCAGAAGGGTGATTCGGGAGAGTCCATGCAGTCTTGGGTTGCTTGTTCTCCAGCTGGTTTCTTGTTCTCCAGCCATTAAGGAATGGAAGTTTCTGTGTGTTTGCTGTTCTTGTTACATTCAAAGTTGTTTGACCAATGAAAAGTTGTTTTGAAAAGAACTGCTGTGGAGAGAAAGGTATAAGAGGGGAGCCTGCCCTCAAGACAAAAAAGGAAGGCAACACGATGAAGTTATGTCATCAATAAAGAAGCAGGAAAAAGAAGTGAAGAGGAACAGGCTGGCAGGGACACCGGAGCCAATTGTTTGGAATTAAAGAGCAGGGAAGCCAGCGGCCGAGACCCCTTGCTAGAGATGCAGGCATTGACAAAGCAATTGGAGATGGAGCATCAGGCTACTGCCTCTGGAGGCATCTCCTGTCAGCTGTGAAGGAAATGTATCCCTTCAAGGAAGAACTTGTATGTGTACCAGGCAAGTGGACCACTAAATCCCTGGAAGCAGATTTCCTCAGCCTTTCCACAAGGCGCTCCAGTGACCAACTTCACCCTACCAACATGCCCAACTGCAGCGGGACACAGCTCAGAGCAGCTGTCACTTCAGGAGTCCCTTCTCTTTGATACCACCTCGTGCTCTCTGCCTTCTCCCTTCCTCATCCTTTCTCACACAACTTGTGTGCCATCAGATAACCAAGTAGATATCATTTCAGGAAGCTGCCCCCTTTTGCTATGCATCTGAATAAGTGCTGGGTTTGCAGTTATTTGTTTAGCCACTGAGCTGAACAAATTAGATTAACACAACACACGCAGTGAGGGGAGGAGGACACAGGGAGGGGAGGGCCCTCTAACAGAGAAGGGAAGGATGCTGGGGAAGTACTGTCATAATGGCAATTAACCCTGCCTTGGCAACGGTGTCCTTCATTCCCCCAGAAAATCTGCTAGGTAATTCCCCCATCCTCTCCTCCGTGCACCTTGCAGAACTGGGGCAGAGCTGCACAGGATCAAAGCTGTGCTTCAGAGCTCAGGAGGTTGTAACAGTTGCATTTATGCGAGGGGAGATGTGTGGGAGAAGCTTCCTTCTGCTAAATTCGGTGACACACTGTTAACAAGACAATAGAACAGCCAGGGATGGTTGCTGTTTTCTCTCTCCCTCTCTTTTTTTTTTTTTTCTTACAGTCCAACAAGACCTTTCATTATATTTCAAACTTTTTTTTTTTTTTTTTTTTTTTTTTTTTAAGCTGTTGTGAAGACTCCCTCCTACTGCTTCCTTTGCTCTTCCTCTTCTTGCACTGCAGCTGATAAGCATCTCCCTCTGTCAGGCCCTGTTTCATACACGAGACACACAGCATGGGTTTGTGGCAAAACAGCTTCTTCTCCTCTCTTAGAGATGGGCATCTCACAGGAAGGCCACTCTTACCAAGGCAACTAATCTCCCTCATCTCTAATTGCAGGGAAGCTTCGCACGTTCTTCACCTGCTGAGGTGGAGAATGGGTCAGTAAAGTTTCCAAGGTGGACTTTCTGTGGGTGTAAATTAGCTCCACTCCTCCAAAGTCAAAGATCTTGCTACTGAGATGGACCAGATTAAAGCATGCAAAGATTGGAAAAGTTGTTATCCCTATTTTACAGAGAGCAAAGCAGTCAGAAAAGGGTGATCCACATGGAGTGGCCAGGGATCTCCTGAGTTAGGAGCCAGCAGCTCTCTGGAGTGAAGCAGCACTGACTGCCTTTACACACAGTGCTCTGGAAAGCCCACAGCCCAGTCCATTTCCAACCAGAAATTGCCAAAAGGACCATGGAGAAACTTCAGTGCAACCCAGTGCAACCCAACCAAGATACGTGAAGGACCAGCTGTACCAAGATATCTTAATTGTCTTCATCAAAGATAACTCTGATTACATTCCAGGACTTTGCCTCAAAGCTAGTACTGCTTTCATTCCCTGCCTCTCTAATCAAAAGGTGTGGAAGCAGTGACCTCTCACAACACCAAACTGTGCTTTTGTTCCTGTAATAGGTCCCTCTGGAAAGGGGGAAAAAGTCTCCCCCAACACATGACAACATCTCAGTGCTTCCTCTTCCACCATGAAAAGGGGTGGGCAAGTGCTCAGGTAGCTGGAAAAAGGATAAGCCTAATTGCAATAAAAGCTTTACCAGGTTACTCAATGCAACGTCACCTCTGATAAGACTTGAAGCGATTAACAGGAATTTTCCTCCACTTTGTTTTATGGCATGAACTCTGACTCCAGAAAATTTTAGCTTGACAGAAAAGGTCTGAAAGATCCTTGTTTATCTAAACAAATGGGAAGCCTTGAACTCCCTCCCAGATTACACAGTAGTTTCTAGCTGTCTCCAACCTCAAATGGGAACCTACAGCCAGAATTTAATTAACCAACCTACTGGCCTCAACTGGAACTAACATTAACAGCAAGAATTCTGTTTCTCAGTGGAAATGTGCAGGGGGAATTGGTGAAGATGATGTCTGAAGGGTGACTCTGGACTTGGATAAAGCCTGTGGGGTGCAGTCATGTAGGAAGTATGAAACATGCACCCCAGCAAGGCATCATTTCCAGCATGAATGTGCTCTGGGGTTAGTAAAATGGCCAGTTTGGGGGAATTATTTGAGCTTTTGGCCACTGAAAAGTTATGGTTCACACCAGACATAGGAGGGATGATACATGGCATCAGGAGCGATGGCAGAAAAAGCAGGGTGAAGATTGCCATTTCTCAGCGCGCTCTCTGTCGCAGGTGTAATGGAGAGTGTTAAATGGAATAACTGAATACAAAGCAAAGCCTTTACTGGATTGTCTGCTGCTTGCAGGTTGAATGCTCCTCAGAGGCACTGGTACATGAAGGGGCCTCTAGCCCCATGTGTCACTCCAGAGGGAGATTCCTTAACCACTGGGCTTACATAAATATACGAAATCACACTTTCTTCTTCCCAGAATGATGCTGCATAGCTTTCTGCTTTTGCAAGAGAAAAGGCTGACAATGAAGGGAAGATGCATCAAGCTATCTGAAGTCTCTCTGCTTACAACATTCCCCAGCAGAGCTCACCTGACAGATTCCCCAGAGCAGTGGGCAACACTGGGCTGATGCAGGCCTTCAGGTGATGGATCTTCTCATTTTAAAATATTTCTGGGTAAAAACTCTTCAAACCTGCAGCTTTTTTCATTTTTTTCCACCCATGTTCTACCCTCCCATGAAAAAAACCAAAACAACCCTAGGCATTCAGAGAACCCAGTTTTCTTGGGAAAACAGTGATTTTCATACATTTGGTATGAGCAGATATCACGATCTCTAAAACAGGAAGAAAAGACCTACTCAATCCACTGGATTTTGCAAGATGCAATTCCTCTTAGTCAAATTCAGCAGTTAGCACTGAAATCCCTACACTTTTCCATGACCCTGTAGGCTGCCATACCCCACTGTACTATAGGGTAAGAGAGTAAATGTAACTAATGTTTAAAGGAGACATCTGGAGAGACAGACTCATGGCTTTTGTGTCTGCCTCCATGTGGCAACATCACCTTTGTCAAATTTCTTAGGACAAAACTTTCAAAACTAGAGCACTTAAACACATTTACAGGTCCTCTGAGCTCTGAAACCACCAAACCTAAGGCCTTCAGGTACCTTGTGAGTGTCAAACCATGAATAAAGGTATTGACACCATGTCTCTGGTATCGCCTCTAGGCAGCTTTGTCTGCCCCACTTCTAATAGGAGGCTCAAAGTATGTCCCCCCTCCTCAAAGGGCTGCTGCACATTGCTGCAATGCTCACAAGGGGCTTTGGGGGAAGTGCCAAGAGGTCTGAGAAGTCAAACCCCTCCTCCTTTGCACTCTCCAGGAGTAAAATTCACTTCTGCAAAGACAGTGTTATAAATGAAGTCTCAACTCACTCTGAATTTAGTAAAATAAAAGAATAAAAAGGTATAAAAGCTATAAAAGCTATAAAAGGTATAAAAGGCAAGTACACAGCGCTGGGTGTGCGGGGAGTCTATGCTCCACCAACACGCACACATGAACATCGAACATTCTAAATATACAGAACATTGCTTTACATACTAAACCCGAGTATGCCTATATATATGTACAATCAGGAAAGGTAACAAACAGTCCTCTAAGTTCCATGACTTAACAGTCTCCATTTTCCATTCCTTTTGAATAATATGTCTCGCTTTAAGTTGTTAAGCAACTCGGTCTTCAGGCCTTATGTATCCCGTTCTTCCCGGATCGAAGAAAAGCATATCCATCTACTTTTCAAGGCCAATAGGCCTGGGTCAAAAGGCACGTCCAGGTCAGCAGGGGGTGTAACAGCAAAAGCCTTCGATGGCTGTAGCAGCAGAGGGGCCCATGGTGTAGCAGAAGGATTGGTGGACGAGCCCACAGCTCCCTCACTATCTGGCAAACCACACGTTTGTGATTGTGGCTCCACATGGTTCTTTAAGGCCTCAGAGATTGCTTGCCAGGTGCCGAGCAATCCCACTGCAACCTTGTCATTTTTAGTTGCAGAGTCCCACACCTTGACCTCAGTTTGGTCCCATGTTTCAGGATCATAAACTGTCCGATTGTTAAGAAGGAGAATAAGCTGTAAGGTTACCAGGACAGTCTTTGTTTCTAAGGACGTATGATTCCCCATAATGCACAACTGCTTACCAGCGAGAGGCAGTTGTGTGCGCAGGTCCGCTTCTCTCAGCTCGAGCTTCTCTCCAGCTCCAGTGCACCTATTTCCAGTGACTTTTTGTACGAGCTTCTCTGAGCGGTTTGTTGAGTCTGGCCGAACCTATCTTCATAAGGCGATCAATGTGCCTGTTCCCATCCTGGTCTCCGTGCTGCCAGCCTGTTCCTTTTCATTCCTTCTTTCTGCTTCTTTATTGATCATAACTTCATGACATCGTGTTGCCTTCCTTTTTTGTCTTGAGGACAGGCTCCCCTCTTATACCCTTCTCTCCACAGCAGTTCTTTTCAAAACAACTTTTCATTGGTCAGACAACTTTGAATGTAACAACAACAGCAAACATCCAGAAACATCCATGACTTAATGGCTGGAGAACAAGAAACCAGCTGGGGAACAAGAAACCTGAGACTGCATGGAGTATCCTGAATCACCCTTCTTTGTTCCCTCTAAACTCTTTTATATTTCTGATGGCCTCATCAAGTCTAATGTTATCTGAACCACGGGGCTTTCCAATCCCCATGGCCACACTCCCAAATCTCCCCCTTCTTTATTAATATCAACCATTTTCTCGACACTAATTACTAGTCCATATATAACAAGAGCTTCTCCAGAAAGGTTTATGTAGGCCTTAATTTGTACTGGATACTTCTCAGCAAATTCTATTCTAGATGCCAAAGGCCAGCTGCAAACTCCACAGCAAGAGCTAAAATCAATTTGCAGCCAAAGTAAAAAGGCCTGGTTTCTCTCTCCTTGTCCCCACTCAAATAAGAAATAATTGCCCCCAGCCCCTAGTAGGCTACATTTGTAGTATGATCGTGAGGAAGCTTACACATGACTACAAGAGCTTAAAATCCTACATGCAGAAGGCACTATTCCAGTTCCTAGCCTATTCTTCCTTGGGCTCATCAACTGCCTATTTGGAAATGTTATCAGAAATGCAACTGAGCAAGCAGGTTTGCCAAAAAGACAGAGATTCAAGGGTCCCAAAGAACCGGAAGAGCTGGTCTGGGATTTACTCTGACAGTTAAAGAGATTCACATAGTTACAAGCATGCTGTGCAGTGACCGTCTTTAGGATGGGCAGCTCAATCCATACCACAAGTGTCAGCACTTGGTCAAATATGTCTCACCTACCGTGCCTCAATTTTCCACCTGGATATGAAGCCTCGCTGGCCTTCCCCATTGAGGATGGAAACTCTTTAGAGTAGCTCCCAGCTCATCCTAAAAGTCGAATAGCATTTACCATATCAGGGCTCTGATTATTGGCAAGTTCTTCGCAAATTACCACATTACAAGTAGAAACTTTAAAAGACTGTGTCATGGTTTAACCCGGTTGGCAGCTAAACAACCCGGTCGGCAGCTAAACACCGCACAGCCCTTCGCTCACCCTCCCCCCTCCCTCTCTGGGATGGGGGACAGAAATGGGAAAGTGAAGCCTGTGAGTTGAGATAAAGACAGTTTACTAAGACAGGATATTAATAATAATAATAGTACTACTAATAATATGTACGAAACAAGTGATGCACAATGCAATTGCTCACCACCCGCTGACCAATGCCCAGCCTATCCCTGAGCAGCGCCCCCCCCCCCCCCCCCCGCCGCCAGCTAGCCACCCCTATATATTGTTTAGCATGATGTCAGATGGTATGGAAAACCCTTTTGGCTAGTTTGGGTCACCTGTCCTGGGTCTGTCCCTTCCCAGCTCCTGCTGCACCCCCAGCCTGCCTGCTGGCCATAGAGAGTGAGAAGCTGAAAAGTCCTTGGCTTGGTGTAAGCACTGCTCTGCAACAATTAAAACATCGAGGTGTTATCAGCAGTCTTCTCATCCTAATTCAAACACAGCACCCTACCAGCTACTAGGAGGACAATTAACTCTTTCCTAACTGAAACCAGGACAGATTGTCAAAAAGCATAAAAATTTTTATCATAATATGAATCGAAGAAAATAAAGTCCCATTTTGCATTTTGTTTGGAAATGTTTTCAAGGAGAACACAAGGGGTGGGGGAAGGAAAATAGGGCCCTGTATCATTAGTTTCTAGAGATACTTGTCCTTTCTTTTTTTTTTTTTTTTTTTTTTTTTCTACTTGTGAGGAGGAAAGAAGAGAGAAAGAGGGGAAAAGTATTATAAAGTGAGAGTTTAACCCCATCAGGACCTCTTTATAATGCTTGCACAGCAAACTCTGTGGCAGCAACAATAAAAAGAATGAAAGGTTTGTGTCTCAGTTGAAATAACACAACAGGTTTTATAAGCATTTCAAACTTTTTCATTGAAAAGTTGTATTTCAACAGAAGAAAAGCAAAAGGCACTTCAAACAAGGGTTCGCAACACTTCCTTCCCACTTTCCTTTTTTAAAAAAGAACTGTTAAGAAGTTGCCTCAATGCACTTTTTTCAATCCCTTCTAGCAGTGATGGTGATGGTTTTTATTTATTTATTTTTAATTTTTCTTCACTGTGCCACTTTCTGTGTAAATCCTCCCATTCCGGTCTCGGCAGTAAAAGCATTGCATTTTACTCATTGAGTAAAAGCATTGCCTTTGACACAATGACTCCGGATGGGGGACTAGTATTTGTGAGAGCTGAATGGAATTCAATAAATTTTCTCTATATACAAGTGCTTTAAATTTGAGGACAACATCTCACCTTGGCTAACATCTCTAATTTTTTTACTTCCCCCTCCCCCTCTCCTTTTAATATTGTTAATATGTTCCTGGGTTTTGCCACAATAAACTCCCTAGATTAGCATTATTAATAAAATCTTACCATCCACCCCCTCACTCAACTAATCTGTGTGTCTTTTTTTGTCTTAAGGTGTCTGATGTCAACTTCGATGATTTAGCGGCCATAAAAAATAAAAATCAAATAATAAAATCACCCAACAAGCTCTTAAAAAATAAGGGGGGGGGGGAGGAGAAGGAGGCCCAGTGGTACAAAACTATAAAAGGTTAGATTAGACTTTAGCATAGTAATAATTGCTGTTATCTGCTTATCCATAAACTCTTCACACAAACTGCAACAGTAAACCAGAAAACTGACACTTTAATAGCAATGTGCTTTGTAGCGCAGGGACATCTCACCTCCTCCTTCCCATGTCTCCTGCCTCCAAATGCTTCATTTCCTCACAGCCCTCTGGCAGGCGGAGCTGACAACCAGCAAGCAGCAAGCAGCTTGAGGTCGGCTCTAATTATTGCTAAACTTTTGCAGACTTACAGTGAGATCGAGCTGGGAAGGGAGGAGGAGGAGTGAGTGAGGTGGGCCATCACGCTCCGCTGGTTTGGGATGATGCTTCGAAAGGGAGACAGAAAGAAAAGGAAGCTGAGGAAGGTTGGGAGAAAAGAGCAGAGCTTGTCTGAGGTGCAAATCCATCCCCTGCTGCCCCTCAGCCTCCCGGTGCACCAGGCCCAGCACCCATGGTGTTGCCCTTCCTTGGCTGGTGGGACAAAGGTGTTTGACCCCACGCAGATGGAAAGGCAGAGATCCAGGAGCTCTGAAGAACCTTTCTGGACACGGTTTTTGTGCCACCAGAGAATGAGCAGAGGCATCGATGCTGACTTAAGGATGCAGCTCTGGAGAGGGAAACTGAATGCTTTGTTTCTCATGTTTGAAATCATTTTATGGCAGGCAACTGTGTGCTGTTGTTATTTCATGCAACCCAGTGTTAGCCCCTTGTAGATACCGAGGGATTCGCCAAGGAGGAGCAAATGTCAAAACAACTGTCCAACTGGAATCAGAGAACTGCCCTATACATAGCCATGCCAAAGGTACTCTGAAGTTAATGATTCTATAAAATAATTAAGAGGAAATTGCAAACTTGAATTATACTGAATGACTGTGGGCCAAAACAGCAGCAAGCAAAAAGCACTAAAGGCAACAGGCCTCCGCTTCCTCCTCTGGGCTCCATCTCTGCTTCACTTCCCAACCCGCTAGAATTTAACAGGAAAATAACATCCATACCTAAATATTTGGAACTACCTAGTAAAATTCCAGCAAGATTCACACCCAGTTTTTCTTATCCTACAAGAACAGTGCAAACTCCCCCTGAAAAGACCTCACTTTCTATTTCATGGTATCAGGTTTATAGACTCCTTTTCTAGAGAACACTTAATGTTTAATAACATCCTACTCAGTTCAAAGGGAATTTATCCTGACCAACTTCTGCAATGTGTTTATTTCAAATACCATTATGTGACCCAAACCAACCAACCAATACACCAATACAGCCAATAACTGGGACAAAACAACCCAACATCCTGCAACAAAAGATAAATATAAAACCTATTTAACAGAACTAATTAACAAAAGTAGCAAAAAATATTTTAGCATTTCTTCTAGCTTCAGACATTCTAATAATACAAGGAGACGTTGGTATTTCTAGTCTCATGTCCTGTGCATGACATTCCCATAGAATCTCACACAGCAGTTTCTTCAGCAGATCCCTCTATTTTGTCTACAATGCAGCACTTCTTTGAAAACAATCCAGTTTTCATTTGAAAATCCCCAACTGATGGGACATCCATCATGCTTCCAGACACACTGCCTGGCCATATCCCTCTTTACATATTCTTTCAACCCCCCCCTTTTTTTTGGGTCTAATCATAACTTGCAACTCCAGAATCAAGTTAAATAAACCAGAATTAAGCTAAATAAGTGTGCATAAATCTATTTTTTTGTGTGGTAGCAATATTAAGACAAACACATATGCTCAAATTTATAGAAATAGGTGCCTAGAAACTAAGTCCTGAGATCAGAAAGCACAGCCCCCATCCTTCTAGGAAACCATTATCTTGATCAGCAGGCTTTCTGTGAAATTCCTGCATTAAATGCATACATGCATATATTACCAGTTCAAGGGAGAGTCTCAGTAATCCAAAGGGGAGAATGCATTTGAAGCAGACAAAGGATTTTTACTTATTTTTGAACTACACTGCATATTTACCCTGTGCAACAAATTTCCACAAGCTTTCATGAAAGCCAAGACCTTACTGTAATTCCAAATAGGATTAGACATTTATATGCATAATGAGAACATGAACTGAAGGTGAAAATCTTTAGGATTTATTGAAACATTCATAGCTATCTATCCACAAGATCAGACATTACCAAATAGATTATATGCCTTTTCAGAGTTATTTCTATAAAATCCTGGTGATTTCATTTCTACTGAGTTTTGTAGGTCTTTGTCTCAAGAAACTGATATGTCAAGAGTACTGCTGAATTTGTCTTGTTGTGCCTGTGGTTGGCAAATTCCTTGTTGATTCAATCACCTTCTCTTTGCAGACCAGCCATTAGGTTTATGAGTCTACTTTTGCCCTCTGCTAACTAGATAAATCCTCCACCACAATCAAGTAAGATTTAGACTTTAGACAGGGTGATACCAGGTTACATCCCAGTAGATTACAGGACTACTAGCAAATACAACCCTTTGTACAGGCCAACGGACCACATCTATCCTGTTGTCCTAAATGTCACTCCCTGCTATGTTGCTTTAAACAGTGCAGGCAGAAGGCTCCCAAGCAATGTCTTTTCTATCCATACTGTGTCCTTACTGTGCTGTTCCTTGGCATATATTCCTATGTCTTTTCTATTTGGGTCTTCTGTGACTTGCTTTTTCTAGATGGATTTAGGTAGGGTTCAGTATTGTGAGCACGTGGCTTTCCTGAGCTCAACGTAATTCCTAAATGACTGAGCTGTAACAGACAAAGTGAGAGATGGCAACATGGAACACTTTGCCCTTTGGTGCCCCAGGACCACATTTAAAAACTCTCATTATCAATAAGCTACTCGATTATTTCTAAATTGTGAGGCTGTAACACAACTGGCCATTAAAGCCGCCTTCTGGCCCAGCTGGTAGCCTAGCAGGTACATAAACCCTAAACAGAGCCACCAAACCCATCCCAGCCCTCACCACGAGCTTCCCACCATGGTGAAGCCTCATTAGTCCAGTCAGAGCCATGTACCCCACACCCAGCACCAACAGATCCCTCTCGGAGATGGACCAACATGAAATAAGGGGAGGGAGGAGTGGGGGGTTAAAAATATCACAGGACCTCAGTGTCTCTCCTAGGCAACTTTCAATCCCATCTATTTATTTATTTATTAAAATCATTTAAGCCACTTAAACAATCTCTGGAGAGGTGGAGTCTCATTTAGACTTATTTATTTTTACTGCCTTCTGGAATGAGCTCTACATGCCTCCTCGGGGGACACGTGGCACAAGCAGAGGCCAAGGCAGTTTTCAGGCTCTTATTGGGCCACGAAAGACCCACAAGAGAGATCCTGTGCTTTTCAACTCTTCTGTCTGACCACAGACTGTGAAAAACACCCCGAAGTTCTGGCTCCACTGAAGTCCATGGCAAAACTGCCACTGCTTTTCTGAAAACAAAATTACAGTCAGGGCTCCTCAGCTTCAGAGATGGCCTTAGAAGTGAGAGAGAAATTCTGTCCACCTTCTGTTGCCCCTTGAAAAACAATCTTGAGGCATACTTGAGGCATAACAGCATTTGGGTAGTAGAACTATGTCTTGGCTGAGAAATAAAATAGAAAATATAACACTTAGGTTCAAAATACAGTGTGACTTCTGGAGATAGAGTTGGCCCAGCAGCCACTGACAGAAGAAAAGAAAGAGCCAATAAAAAGTCAGAGACCCAAGAAGTAGTGCAGTAAATGGCTTAATGCATTTAGTTTGCAGCTTCCTAATTCAAGGCTATGACCCTTCTTCACGTCAGCAAGAGAGGCAGGAAAATGCTGTGAGCACAGCTCTTGACTTGGATGCCACAGCCACCCACTCCACAGCCACACCTGGCTCTACCTCAAGTTCCCAGTAAGTCTCCAGCCCCTCACTTTGGAGAAAATGTGAGATCTGGAAGGGCTGCGGGAGAGACTGTTTCAGTGCAAGGGCCTCAGACTTGGTGGGAAGGCAGAGAAGAAGGAGTGGTGAGCGCCAAATCCACTCCTGATGTGTTCTGAAGGGGAAATGGAGGCATGGAAACATGCTCATCTACTGTCCTTGGCTTCGCTGAGAAAAAAAGCACACCACCAGGAAGCTAACCCCCTTCTCCAACTTTCCGTTCAGTGCCCAGATCCCAACCTACCCCTTCTCCTTCATCTAGGACATGTCTTTATCCCTTCTTGAAAGCTATTTTTTGGAGCTCCATTCAGCTATGTGAAGCCCTTTTCCAGCCACAGGGATCACTACACTCCTTTGGCAAAAAGGTCTGCAACGTCAAAGTGCTCTATGAAGTCCTCCCTCTGTCTCCATCTCTCTTTTTTTTTTTTTCTCCTCCACAATCCCTCACATTATTCATCATAATCATAAAACATTCATTTGCACTTCTGACCAATTGGAAGGCCCTCATGGGAGGCCATAAAGGGGGGGTGTCAGGGTTATAATGAATGTAAATGCCAGGTGTTTAAGCCGGATAATGTGCAATTTGTAACTCAAGCAATCTGCACAATAAGCAAACCTAACGTTATGGAACCTAATAGGGGCATGATAGCCATTCGGAGAGAATGAAACATTTTACCACCGAGGAGGTAAAAGCGAGGAGGTCAAAGACAGGTCCTTCATAACTATCTCACACACGAATATATGCACACACAGAGCCGTTCCCTAGGACTTGACTGTGGACAAAATGAAAATAGGTTTGTCCCTGTGAAAGGGCTGATTTTCTGGCAGTGCAGGGCTGGCCAGCCCGGTTCCCCAGTTCCTGACGGAGCATCATCAACCAGAATTCAGCTAATCTCAGGCTGGAAATAGCTGCGAAAATGAGTTATTCCCGTCTCGCTCCCCTGTTCCAGAAAATGACTTTCATTTTCTTTCTTCCTTGCAAGGCCAGGTCTGGCTTAGCAATAGAAGGGGGAAAGGTGGGTCTCCATCCACTCCTCTCACCCCACTGAAGAAACAGGAGCAGAGCTAATCTGCTGTGGTGGCAGGGGCACCAAGGGGGAAGCCTCTCCTGTTTTTTCTGCAACCTGTGCTATGCTCTTTAAAATGCTGTTCAGATCGCAAGGAAGATAGGAAGGAAAGAGGGAAAAAAAAGTCTTTTGAAGAGGGCCTTGAAAGCCTCAGAATGTGCAGCTCCCTTTGGGGAATTCAGTAAGGTTTGTTTCTCTAATCCACATGATATAAACACTTTCCCCTCATGGTACAACAGCTCCAGACAGTGCTCACTGTATCTCATGGAGCAGGAGGGAAGCACAGAGGCTAAACCACCGGCCAGGGAGACCTGTCTAAACTGCAGGCCTGGCTGAACTCAGCAACACCGTGCCTCAGCCTCTCCCCACCATTTTAGAAGGCGAACAGACCCAGGCCTCTCCATATACAGATGTGCATTTGACTTCACTGTACACAGCTCAGCCCCGACTTCGTTCGGGGCTCTGGACGGCCACTGCCACTATGCTCCTCAGAAAGGCTGCCTGGCCTTCGGACACTGCAGCTCGTGCTGTTTGGTGCTGGAAAGGCCGCTTCCTGAAGACATCAAAACCCTATCAGAAATTGGAATGTGCCTTTTTTTTTTTTCCCCTCCCCAAGGCAACATCAAAGCTTTGTGAGAAGTGTCCAGCAAGCTTGATATATGCCAAGAGTCCGCATCTATTTCATTTCATAATGAGGATATTTTTTGGAGCTGAACTGAAGAGAAACAAGGCCTGATTTGTTGTGTGTGTGTCCCCAGCACTTTATGACAGATTCATCCTCTCTTTTTTGTCTACCATCGAATAGAAATGTGCATTTGTGACAGCCAGACAAGTATCCCACCTGTCTGACAGAGCTAGAGAGCTGGATTTGTCTTGGATTTTGCAAAGCTGAGTTCATTGCTGTAACTGTTGAAAGAAAGCACTCATTCTGCTCTCAGAAGTTTTTTAGTTTGTTTTCAGTAGGACCTCACTTTCAGTAAATTTCTATTGGAGTAATCTATTTTAAAAGTTACATTAAAACAAGATTTTGTGCCAACCCTGAAACTTTTTTCTTCTTTTTTTTTTTATTCTTTTTTATTTTTTTATTTTTATTTTTTTTAGTTTTGGGAAAGAAATTACGATAATTTAGCCACAAACCCTCCCTGAGAAATTCCCATCAAAAATTTCATGCATACATGAATACAATGATTGCCAAACTGTGTTCATATTTGCTTTTTTTTTCTTTTCCAAACCTCTGTGAAATCAAAGAAACAAGCCAAACACAAAGAAACATCTGCCATGGGTTTAGTGGGCTTACCAGCATCACACGTTTTCTATCCAAGACCTCTCAGAGCTCCCTCAAACATGTTTTTCTCACTGCAGTTTGCCAAGTTGTGGGTCAAGTCTCCCCTCTTCACAACTTTCCTGTCCTTCCCAGTTCTGTACATTTAGGATTCAACACTGTTTACTAGATTACACACTAAGGTCTGTGGTCCAGCACACCTTCCTTCTATTCCTACCTCAGCTTCCTACAGACCTTTCTGCTGGTATTCAATAACCCATGAGCAAACAGATGTCTTAAACCCTAGAGAATGTAGCTGCATGCTACTGCCCATTTTTACTTCAGAAATAGAAGACAGGAGATGAGACATTAGCCATTTTCATGGCCATAAACTGATGATAGCAAAGTCCCATTTCACCTGAATCCCAGGCTGTCCTAATCCTCAGCCCTTCACCATGTAAAACCTCTGTCACAGAAATTATTCTGGGCTGCAGCTAGTCTCTAAGAATTCATTAATTGAACCATAGAATATCCCAAGTTGGAAGGGACCCATAAGGATCATTGAGTCCAACTCCCGGCACCACACAGGTCTACCAAAAATTTTAGACTAAGTGCACAGTCCAAACGCTTCTTAAACTCCAACAGCCTTGGTGCAGTGACTACTTCCCCGGGGAGCCTGTTCCAGTATGTGACAACCCTCTCAGTGAAGAACCTCTTCCTGATGTCTAGGCCTAAATCTCCCCTGCCTCAGCTTGACACCATTCCCGCGGGTCCTGTCACTGGTGACAAAAGAGGATAGATTGGTGCCTTCCCCTCCACTCCCCCTCATGAGGAATGCCTTCCCTGTTTTCAGGTGATCTGCAGAAAAAGAATAACATAGACCGGACTCTGGCATCTCCCAACAGTTCTAAAGAAAAAATCTCCAAGAAAAAAAAAAAAGTCAACACTATTCATTTTAAGATTTAAACTGATGTCCTTTCTGTGCAACACAGAATACAGACCAAAGTGAAGTTACTTTTTGTGCTTCTTCAAGTTCCATCACACCCTTTGATGATGGAGTCTCCTTCCCAGGTCAGTGGCCCATATCTAAGATTTGCTGCCAATGGGATTTAGGCACTGAGTAGCAAAATTTGCCAAAGTTCAACAACTTCTTTCTTGTTGACTTGTGTTTCAACAGCATAGCTCTAAGTGGCTGGCATTTAACAGAAGAAAGGATGAAAGGCAGATTGTCTGACTTTCTATTATAATTTCTTGGTTTGGCTTTTTAATTCTGTACATGCAGGGAAAAATAGATCAGGTTTTGTCAGGGAAAAAGTGCCCTTTCAGAACCCAAATTCTGTGTATTTTATTTTCTGGAGCAGATGATGATCTTTGTTTATAAGGAAAATTAGGCCAAATCCAACATTTTCACAGATGGAGGAGCCTGAATTATTTATCAGAGGTTCATGATTTTTCTCTTCTCTCTCTTTTTTTTTTTTTTTTAATTTCCCCTCTTCTCTAACTGGTAAATAATCAAGTACAAAAAGGCTGATATTTATTTCAAGACTAGAATCAACACCACACCAGCAAAACTAAAACAATTTCTCTCCATTTTACTCCCTCCCTCTTTCTCTACCTCTCTTCTGTTGAAGATGTTCCACCTGTATAAATAATTAAACATTTGTTGGGCCAAGAAAGGAGGGGGGGGGAGAAAGAGACTGACTTTTTGTGCTGTAATTGAAACATGCATAGAAAAAAAGTTTAATACAATAAGAAACAAATGAAATGACAATTTAGCTAGTTCCAGCTGTTTCCTTTGAGAACACAAGGAACACTGGAGTCAAGTGATGAGATAATATGTTCCCATGGAAACTTTCCTCCTAATACCTAATTGTTAAAAGGTTGGTTGAAGTCCTGCATTTGGAAGCTTTGAATTACTCTCTATCAAAATGTTTCCTTCTGTTATTTACTAGTTCCTCCATGCATTTTCTCCCCTTTTCTGTGCTTCAATGTCTAGAAGGATTATTCTCATGGGCTATAGTCACATGGCAATGTGTTCCACTGGATCTGAGTTTGAAGACACACAAATATCCCTAGAACAAGAATAGGGAATGTTATATATGGAGTAGTAATTCATGTCGAGAAAATGGTTGATATTAATAAAGAAAGGGGAGATTTGGGAATGTGGCCATGGGGGTTGGAAAACCCCGTGACTGAGATAACATTCTTCTGCTACACCATGGGCCCCTCTGCTGTTACAGCCATCGAAGGCTTTTGCTGTTACGCCCCCTGGTGACCTGGACATGCCTTTTGACCCAGGCCTCTTTGCCTTCACAAAGGAGATGGACATGTTTTTCTTCGATCTGGGAAGAATGGGATACATAAGGCCCGAGGAATGGAAAATGGAGATTGTTAAGTTATGGAACTTAAAGGATTGTTTGTTACCTATCCTGATTGTATGCATGTATAGGCATACTTGGGTTATTATGTAAAGCAATGTTCTGTATACATGTATTTAGAATGTTTGATGTTTGTGTGTGCGTGGAGCGTAGACTCCCCACACACCCAGCGCTGTTTACTTGCCTGTTATACCTTTTATAGCTTTTATACCTTTTAGAAATATTTGTTTTATAAATATTACAAAATTCAGATTGAATTGAGACCTCATTTATAACAGAGACAACCCCTATGGGTATTGACTGCCGAGTGAGAGGGCCTCGACCAGACTTCTACCGCACTAATGTTGGGTTGTCCCAAGAAAATAACATAAGAACCTTTTTTAAACCCATATAAAATTGTGATTCGTTTTCCAGGAGCTGGATCACCCCGAAAGGCTGATCAGCAACACAAGCCTGAATCGACCCTCAAAGCGGGCCCAACCCCTTGATTGAAGGTGTTTGCCTATTATGGTCCAGCTATGTGGGCAGAAAACAGATCCTGGGGCTATAGGACCCCAATATTTATGCTTAATAGAATACTTAGGTTTCAAGCTGTATTAGAAATAGTTGTAGGTAAAACTGGAGATGCACTTGGATTAATTGCAAAGCAAAATACCAAAATAAGAACTGCTTTGTATCAAAATCTTTGATACAGCTTTTGATTATTTACTATAGAGCTTTGGATTATTTATATTGATAATACAATATTTATATTTATATTTACTATATAGCTTTGGATTATTTACTAGCACAAGAAGGAGGAGTCTGGAAAATTTAACCTTAGTAATTGCTGTTTAGAGATTGATGATGAAGGAAAAGCTGTAAATGAACTTGTAAAAGAAATGAACAAAATTGCAGAGGTCCCAGTTCAAACATGAAATGGAATCGATATAGGAGGATTATGGGGAGGACTTTATGGGTGTTGATTGGCTTACTAAAATTGGGATGGTTGTACTGGGGATATGTGGAAGATTCTTAATAATTCCATGTTTAATACCTTGTTTTACCAGACTAATAAACTCGGTTCTCACAACATTCTGCTCAAGAAACTGGCTGCTCCTGGCTTGGACTGGCATACGCTTCATTAGGTTAGAAACTGGCTGGATAGCCGGGCCCAAAGAGTTGTGGTGAATGGTGTCAAATCCAGTTGGAGGCTGGTCACTAGTGGCGTTCCCCAGGGCTCGGTACTGGGGCCAGTTCTCTTTAATATCTTTATCGATGATCTGGATGAGGGCATTGAGTGCACCCTCAGTAAGTTCGCTGATGACACCAAGTTAGGTGCGTGTGTTGATCTGCTCGATGGTAGGAAGGCTCTGCAGGAGGATCTGGATTGGCTGGACCAATGGGCTGACGTCAACTGAATGAAGTTCAACAAGGCCAAGTGCTGGGTCCTGCACCTGGGGCACAACAGCCCCAAGCAGAGCTACAGGCTGGGAGATGAGTGGTTGGAGAGCTGACTGGCAGAGAAGGACCTGGGAGTGATGGTTGATAGTCGGCTGAATATGAGCCAGCAGTGTCCTCAGGTGGCCAAAAAGGCCAACAGCATCCTGGCTTGTATCAGAAGCAGTGTGACCAGCAGGGCTAGGGAAGTGAGTGTCCCCCTGTACTCGGCTCTGGTGAGGCCGCACCTCGAGTACTGTGTTCAGTTTTGGGCCCCTCGCTACAAGAAGGACATGGAGGTGCTCGAGCGAGTCCAGAGAAGGGCGACGAAGCTGGTGAGGGGTCTGGAGAACAAGTCCTACGAGGAGCGGCTGAGGGAGCTGGGCTTGTTCAGCCTGGAGAAGAGGAGGCTCAGGGGCAACCTTATTGCTCTCTACAGATACCTTAAAGGAGGCTGTAGCGAGGTGGGGGTTGGTCTGTTCTCCCACGTGCCTGGTGACAGGACGAGGGGGAATGGGCTTAAGTTGAGCCAGGGGAGTTTTAGGTTGGATCTTAGGAAGATCTTTACCGAAAGGGTTGTTAGACATTGGAACAGGCTGCCCAGGGAAGTGGTGGAGTCACCATCCCTGGAAGTCTTTAAAAGACGTTTAGATGTAGAGCTTAGGGATATGGTTTAGTGGGGACTGTTAGCGTTAGGTCAGAGGTTGGACTCGATGATCTTGAGGTCTCTTCCAACCTAGAAATTCTGTGATTCTGTGATTCTGGTTATACAAGGAATGCAAATATCTGCAGTACCTGTTCACCCAGAACCAGGGAAAGAGAGAACCCATTTCCTGATGATAATAAAAACAAAAGAAGATAGAAAATTGATATCAATTCGGCAAGTATTGACTCGATTGGAAAGGAAAACACGAATCAATACCATGAAAAAGGAGATGGGGGATTGTGAAATATGTTCATCTGATTCATGTCTATATGGAACAATGTTAGGGCCGCATGATGAAATGTGACCTTCTGTCTTACATCCCCTTGTATAACAAGTCTAAGAGAAACAGAGTGGTTAATGGATATAGTTCTTGTATCTTGTAAAAGAATGGTCTAGCAGTTCGTGTCAATAGAGAGTTTGAAGGGTAAACCTTGAGACTCCAGTCTAGGTTATAAGAGAACAAAGGAGTTTCCAAAACCTGCTGAGTTTTCCATGGGACAAGTCTCTGATATCTGGGATAAGAGAACAAAGGGGTTTCAAAATAACTGCTAACTATTGCATGAGGCGCTTCATGGGTCTCTGTATATCCTGCTAAGAGATGACCAAATAAGGAGAGGGGGGGAAGCTGAAGAAGGACCGAAGGACAAAGCCTGGAAGGAAGACTATGTGCCTTCAGCACGAGAGACCCCCCAGAGGGACCACTGGAGACCGATACACATGCATCCGTGGGATGGTTCGGATCCCGGGAAACTAATTATAATAACCCTGCCTTTTCCAAAAAGTGGTGTGGAATATGTATTGGCCTAGGAGCATAAAAAACAGCCACCTGATGTAATAGGTGTGTGTCTTCGTGGAGCAGAGACTCCTGGCGCACCCAGAGCTGTTTGCTTACCTCTATTCCTTTAATAAATTGTAAACTTTAATTGCAATCCTATTTGGGACTCAGTCATTTATTAAAATTGGGGTTCGTCCGAGATGGCTTTGGTAACTGAATTCTGATTTGATCTACGAGAGGCGCCCCACCATTTGGTGGCTCCTGTTCGAGTCGGGTCGGGACTAATGCCATCTTGAAACTGAATAAAGGCAAGCAAAGATTTTGATTTTTTTATGAGCTCCCTTGTTGGCTGCAGCACTGTATTTTGCCTGTAATTCTGCGCACAAAGATCCGAACGAAGACAACGGAGTCGGAAGTATTTAAGTTGTATACTGTTCATTTGGGTGGGATTCGGTTGCCTGTGTGTGTAAGAGTTTGACTGAGATGAAACGTAGTTCCAAAGCTATTGTGGAGGTCTTCTAACCACGGTTCCAGTCTCCCACAAGGGACTTGGCTGGTGAAGGACCGAAGCGATTCCTATAGGATTTATGGGTAGGTGATAGGTCATAAACCCCCTGCAAGACACTCTTACTAAGGTAACCAAGGGCTGTGGGAATTGCCATAGTAAAATTCCTAGATGGGTCAGACAAAATCGAAGACCAAGGACCAGAAGAAAGGGAGCAAATTACCAGTCATACCACCAGAAAGTCCATTAGGAATAATGATTAGAAATTGGAACGATAGGGGCCCCAGAAAATGAAAGAGTAAATTAAAAATGGTCCAGTATTATATGATAGAATGACCAAAAGAACCCTTAAGACCCCATGTATTTTGGTCGATATTTGGGTCCACGGAGGACTGGGTCTGTCAGGCTTTGAACATTAATGTTAATAGTAGAATACCCGTGGATCCGGAAGAGAGCAAGTATGCTGCAGCCTGTCTGGGACTAACAGAATCACCCACCACTCATATATTTAATTTAATTAAGTATTGCAATCAATGGTGGCCACTATATAAACTAAATGGCCTCTTTATGGATCAATCGACTATAACGTTATCTTGCAATTAATGTTGTTTTTGAGGAGAGAAGGAAAATAGGATGAAATGTTATATACTTGTTATAAATGGCTCAGGATTCAAAATAGGATTAAATAAAAAAATAGGATTTATTAAAAGAATAGAGGTAAGCAAACAGCGCTGGGTGCACCGGGAGTCAAAGCTAGGCAATTTTGATACAAAGCAGTTCTCATCTTTATAACTCATTTAGATCAGTTCTCATCATTTATAACTATTTCTATTACAGCTAGTAACCTAATTATTCTATTAAGTATATGTACTGGGGTCCTATAGCCCCAGGATCTGTCTTCTGCCCACGTAGCTGGATCATAATAGGCAAACGCCTTCAGTCAAGGAGTTAGGCCCGCTTTCAGGGTCAATTCAGGCTTGTGTTACCGTTCGGCCTGTCAGGGTGATCCAGCTCCTGTAAAATGAATCACAATTTTATATAGGTTTAAAAAAGAGGTTTTTTTATGTTATTTTCTCGGGACAACCTGATCTTAGTGTGGGAGAAGTCTGGTCGAGGCCCTCTCACTCGGCAGTCAATACCCATAGGGGTTGCCTCCCTTGGTAGACCATACACACCACAGTGGAGGGTCCTGCCCTGGTCTTGCCTTCTCCCTTTTCTCCCTTTAGGCTTGTCCCCTTTATTTGGCATCCTTAATTCATGCAGAGCCTCGTTGCCAGACTATTAGTTCTTCCTTAGCTTGAGTTTCAGTTTCCCAGGAGCGGACTCAACCCTCCAAGTTTCAGTAGTTACTGGTCCTTTTATTCTGGATGCGTGGGTCCCTTTCTGCGGTTCTCACAGCTGTTTCAGTAGTAAGTAAAACAAGGTACAGTCCCTCACATCGGGGGTTCAGTGATTCTTTCCTCTCGTGGCTGCTTGTTGAAACACTTTCTTTTTTATCTTCTGACAAGTTAAATAACAGTTATCTAATTTGCTTTGCCGTATGGCCCTTTCCAGGTTCCTGTAACAGGATTCATCTGATAGCCTTTCAGGTTGATACAGATTTGACTACAGATACCAGGGTTTTGGCATTCATCACTATCTCCACAGTTTCCCAGCTGGACAGTCACATTCATTTATGTTGCATTCCTTCAGGGGCTCATCACCCCAGTCCTTGCAGTCTCTCTGCTGGTTACACACTTTATTGATATCTATGCATTCTCCACTTCTGCACTTGAATTTGCCAGGTCCCAGGCACTGAATAACATTGTTACAGTTTGCTTCATCAGTGCCATCCAGACAGTCTCTCACACCACTGCACTGCCTTCTCCTATGGACACAGTTCACATCTGAACTGGTCTGGCCTGCAGGTCCAGGAAGGGCAGTTAATTTCATCACTTCCATCCTTGCAATAAGGATCTCTGTCACATCGCCACAATTCTCTTCATCTTCTCCACTGTCAGTCTTTTTCACCATCACATTTCCAGGACACTGGGATACAATGGGTTGACTTTTCATTTACCCAGCATGCTCTCATATGACACAGCTCAGCACTTTCATCAGACCCATCTTCACAGTCCGGATCCCCATCACACTGCCATCTGTTTAGCACACAGTGACCACTGTTGCACACAAAGTCAGATTCAGCACACATCTTCTTCACACAAGCACTCTCATCACTGCCATCTGAGCAGTCTTCACATTTTGCTCTAGCACCGTCGGCAGCAGTGCACAGGCCGGCGAGGGCGAGCAGCAGGCAGAGTGCCCTGCACCGTCACCTGTGTCACTTATACTACTCCTATTACCCATGCTATTAGTGTCGGTGGCATCCTCCTTGTACCGTTTCTGTCTTTGTCTCCCCCCTTTTCTTTTTGCCACTGGCCATTCACCACAAATGGATAAGACACATGATTACTAGTTAGAAAAGAGAGTGTAACGTCTGCTATACGGCTGCAGGCAGTGCCAGCTGCAACCTTAGAAGCTGTTTGTGAAAGAGCCTGCCAGTGGTCATTTGGCAGTGTAATCTGCGTCTCTGCACTCCTGCCCTGCAATAGAGCTAAGTCGTCATTAGTAATAGTTATAACACCGATCTGGGGACGAATAGTCTTTTTTGCATTGCAAGATAAACTTCTTATAAAAAGAATGCCAGAGAGAAGCAGCACAGCCGCTGCTGCCTCCATGGTTATGTCAGACAGGCTGCAGGGTCCTGATGTCCGCCCCTCTGCTCTGTGCCAACTCGCCTCACAGTGAGAGTTGACTGCCGGTGTCCACTGACGCCTCTGATCTCCCGTAGCAACTCGATCTCGGATGTCCCGCAATTACTTCAATTTCCCCGCGTTTTGCAGCTTCTGCCAGGTCTATTCTGTGTCTCTCAGAGCCGTCCGTGGCTCTGCAGCGTCTCTCAGGGCTCTCTCCGTCCAGCGGTAGTCCCTCCGTAGTGTCTCGGGTCTCCTGGCGCCGCTCCAGTCTCTCAGCGCCGCTCCGGTCTCTCGGCCTGTTCAGGTCTCAGCGAGTCCAGGTCTCAGCCTGTGCGGGCCTCATATGTTGCAGGAAGCACAGCCGAAAGCACCAGTAGAGTCAGATCATGCTCCTGCCTTTTTCTTGTCACAGTCAAAACATTTAAGAGCAAAAATAGGATACACAAGATACACAAGATACACTGGGCCCATATATTAGGCACCACCACTCAAAACTTGGATAAAACAGCACTTCTTTTCAGTCTGTCAAGCACTTCGTTCGTCTCTGCCCACTCCCCTTGCGGAGAGTACGGAACAATGGATTGGAACTCTGCACTCGCTTTGCAGCAACGCTGCGTCTCACTCACACAGCACAATCGCACACGGAGGCCTCCAGCACATCTCATTCATACCACAGGAATATAATTTAGAATGATAACCAACCAAACAAGTATTGTCTTTGACTGTGTTCTTCGTGAAGTGACTTATAACACTTTGTTTCAAACCCTTACATTTACACAAATACTTTGAACACAAAATACATACAATATGCAAATATTACAATATACAAAATGTCAACACAAAATACAACACAAAATACATACATAAAAACACATACAATTATTAACACTCCAGTTAGTATCCCTCTAGCAGCCGAAAACATACCGTTTGTCTGCAGTTTTAGGAGATCTCTGCTCCTGCGGTGAGCAGCTGAGAGTGGAGTCCCCTCCGAGCAAAAACACTCAGGGTGCACCTAGGGGCGTCCACGCTGCAGCCGATCCCGCAGCCGAGCAGAGTGTCTCCTGCCTGGCTCACCAAAATGACTCACAGAAAGCTGACTCCACAATCCGTAAGATTGTAAAGTAGGTATGTTTACTCAGTTCTGGGCGGCACGGGGCGGGTAGTCCCACCAAAGACATGCACGCCTAATGTGGCAAATTGCTTTAGTAAAGAGTTACATATACATGAACATTCCTATACATATGCATAACCTGTCCCTTTGTGAACAGTCCTCCTTATCTCTGACCCCTTGATTAAAGTCCGAACCATGAGGTTGTTTTTGATCTGGTTCTCGGGGTCCAAGAGGCTCCTGTTATCTGGAGGTATAAGTGCAGAACAGCACAGTAGCACATATTCATTCTTAATCAATTGCTCTCTAATTTCTAATTCCAATGTTTCAGCTTGCTCTTTTCCAGATCCACGGGTATTCTACTATTAATGTTCAAAGCCTGACAGACCCCGTCCTCCGTGGATCAAAATACATGGGGTCTTAAGGGTTCTTTTGGTCATTCTATCATATAATACTGGATCATTTTCAATTTACTCTTTAATTTTCTGGGGCCCCTATTGTTCCAATTTCTAATCATTATTCATAATGGACTTTTTGGTCATATATCTGGTAATTTGCTCCCTTTCTGGTCCTTGGTCTTCGATTTTCTCTGACCCATCCGGGAATTTTACTAGTGGCAATTCCCACAGCCCTTGGTTGCCCCCAGTGAGAGTGTCTTGCAGGGGGTTTAGGACCTATCACCCACCCACGTATCACTCCCTTCACCGCCCCAGCCCCCCCAACAGGAGATTAGAACCAGTGAGAAAACAAAAAGACCTCCACGCTGACTTTAGAAGTCTCAGTTACACTCTCACACACAAACACTGGCAACCGCACCTTTACCCAACCGGACGGTATCTTACGAATCAGTCGTCTTCGTCCAGAATCCAACTGGACGGTATCCACAAGCATCTCTGCTGTCTTCGTCCGGGATCGAACCAGACGGTATCCAAACGACCCTGTTGTCTTCGTCTGGATCTTCGCGCGCAGAATTACGGGCAAAAAACAGCCGGCAAGGGAGCTCAAAAAAAACACAAATTCTTTGCTTACCTTTATTCAGGTTCAGGATGGCATTAGTCCCGATCCGACTCAAACAGGAGCCACCAAATGGTGGGGCGCCTCTCCTAGATTAAATCAGAATTCAGGAAATATAGCCATCCCGGACGAGCCCCCAAATTGGTATAAATGGCTCAGGATTCAAATTAGGATTAAATAAAAAAATAGGATTTATTAAAAGAATATAAAGGAATAGAGGTAAGCAAACAGCGCTGGGTGCACCGGGAGTCTCCGCTCCACCAGGATGCACACCAGTTACATCAAGCAGCTGATTTTTATGCTCCTAGACTAATACATATTCATTACTACTTCTAAAAAAATAGATTATTATAATTAGCTTCCGGGGTCCAGTCCCTCCTACTGGAGCATGCGCAGTCTCCTCTGGGGGTCTCTTCTGGGGGTCTCTAGGGGTCTTTCATGCTGAAGGCTCGTAGTCTTCCTCTCCCCCTTTGTACTTACTTGGCACCATGCCAAGTTTATAGAACATTCTCTGCAGGTCTTGTCTCCCAGCCGTCCTTTAGCTTCTTTTTCCTTCCTCTTAATCTCTCGGCCCCCCTAACCAGATACCAAAGATCCGCATAGTATCCCATAACAGTCACTAGTTGTTATCAGTTGTTCTGAAACTCCCAGACATCAAACACAAACAGCTTTCTTATTTGACGCTTCCGAGTAATTAAAACATTCTTCCCCAGCCATTCACAGACACATCTATAGCAGTGTTAAGTTAATCTCGAAGAAGACAGGAAAAAAGGCTGTAACTGTTAGAAACAGAAGTCCGGAATAACAAAAGCAAACAGGTTCATAAATTTAAGGAGTGTTTTCTGAAGACGTGATAAATAGACTAGAATGAGGGGGAGACTGGGACACACTGCATCTGTGGTTCAAGAATTAAATTGCCAGTGCAGGGCCCAGAGGCAGACAGGATTCAAACAGAATTGTTCTTTATGGACACGAATTGTTAAAACATTCCTCACATACTGATATGTTGTTTCAGCATCTTAGAGGGAAAAGGAGTGGAATTAAGTTGGCCCCTGACTTAGCCTTTGGTGTTGGCATGAGAAAAGTACAGGCTGGAAAAAAATAAAGGAAGGGTTAAAAGAGTTGTTGAAGGTTTTAAAGGTATTGCATGTAGTATTTGACAGAGCTGTTTGAAGTTGAATGAGCAGGGGAAGAGGATGTAGGAATGTTAATAGTCCCGCCTCAACCGGAGGCTGTGATCTCAAAATCACAAAATCACAGTTGCGAGCCCTCTGGGGCAGAGGGACCATGATGGGTCCAAGAGAGTTGTCATGGAAACAGAAAAGCATCTAAATCTTAAAACAACCTGAGTTTATGAGTGAGTTCAGACTGCCAATGGGACCGCTCAGGGAACTGCTGACCATTGCATTCCCCTGACTGACCCCCACACTGAGACCCTAATCACCCTGGACATTATGAAAGGTAAATACCAAAATCTGGTTAAATTGGGAATTGAGAATCTGTTCCAACAAGGTCCAAAAGAAACCCCTATGGAATTTTTGGACCAACTTTGAAATGCAATGGAAAACAAAACAAAACAAACAAATGAAACTGGAGAAAATAGGGGCTAAGTTAGAACAAGGAAAATGGACACTGCCAGACAGGCGAGATATATTGCCAAAAGCTTATGAGACGCAAATATTGGGACATTTGCATGCACAAACACATTGGGGTACAAAGGCATTAAGTGATCATTTACTTATACAATTTGGTTGCATTGGGATTTTTGAAATAGCAAAGCAAATTACACGAGGTTGCTTAACTTGTCAGAAGATAGATAAGAAAGTGTTTCAACAAGCAGCCACGGGAGGGAAAAAAAAAGCTTATAGGCCTTTTGAGAAAGTACAAGTTGATTTCACTGAATTGCCCAAGGTAGGGAGGATAAAATATCTATTGGTAATAGTAGATCATTTAACACAATGGGTAGAAGCTTATCCCGTAGCACGAGCTACAGCACAAATGGTGGTAAAAATTCTATTAGAACACCTTATACCTAGATATGGGATAATCCAGTACATTGATTCTGACCAGGGCACACACTTTACTTCTAAAATAATAAAATTATTATGCCAATCATCAGGTATTCAGTGGGAATACTATACTCCATGGCACCCACAAAGCTCAGGGAAAGTAGAAAGACTGAATCAAACAATAAAACAACAATTGGCTAAATTAATGATTGAGACACAAATGCCCTGGATGAAATGCTTACCATTGGCACTTTTAAACATAAGAACTAAACCACACAGTGAGACTGGATTATCACCATATGAAATGTTATATGATATGCCTTATTCTCAAGGGATGACTCTAGGGAACAATGTAGTTGAGGATCGAAGCATCCAGAAAGATATAATTACTACTGGAAGGAGATTACAAGAGATAAGAGAAATTGGAATGATGGCTCAAACACCACCTTTAGGATTTGCTATTCATAAGATACAACCAGGAGACAAGGTCTTAATAAAAACCTGGAGGGAAGAATCACTGAACCCCCGATGGGAAGGACTGTACCTTGTTTTACTTACTACTGAAACAGCTGTGAGAACTTCAGAAAGGGGTTGGACCCACACATCCAGAATAAAATTACCAATAACTGCTGAAGCTCTGAGGGCTGAGTCCCCTCCTGGGGAACTGAAACTAAAGCTAAAGGAGAACTAATATTCTGGCAACGAGGCTCTGCATGAATTAAGGATGCCAAATAAAGGGGGCAAGCCTGAAGGGAGGAAAGGGAGAAGGCAAGACCAGGGCAGGACCCTCCACTGCGGTGTGTATGGTCTACCGAGGGAGGCAACCCCTATGGGTATTGACTGCCGAGCGAGAGGGCCTCGACCGGACTTCTCCCACACTAAGGTCAGGTTGTCCCAAGAAAATAACATAAGAACCTCTTTTCTTTAAACCTATATAAAATTGTGATTCGTTTTCCAGGAGCTGGATCACCCTGACAGGCTGAACGGTAACACAAGCCTGAATTGACCCTGAAAGCGGGCCCAACCCCTTGATTGAAGGCGTTTGCCTATTATGATCCAGCTATGTGGGCAGAAGACAGATCCTGGGGCTATAGGACCCCAGAATATATACTTAATAGAATAATTAGGTTACTAGCTGTATTAGAAATAGTTGTAAATAAAATTGGAGATGCACTTGGATTAATTGCAAAGCAAAATACCAAGATAAGAATTGCTTTGTATCAAAATCGCTTAGCTTTGGATTATTTACTAGCACAAGAAGGAGGAGTCTGTGGAAAATTTAACCTTAGTAATTGCTGTTTAGAGATTGATGATGAAAGTGTTTCTTCCTAGTAGAATGCTATGTTTTGGGCTAGGATGAGAAGAGTGTTGATAACATGCTGATGTTTTAATTGTTGCAGAGCAGTGCTTACACCAGACTAATACACTCGGTATACAAGGAATGTAAATATCTGCAGTAACTGTTGACCCAGAACCAGGGAAAGAGAAAACCCATTCCCTGATGATAATAAAAACAAAATAAGATCCAAAATTGATATCAATTCGGCAAGCGTTGACTTGATTGGAAAGGAAAACACGAATCAATACCATGAAAAAGGAGATGGGGGATTGTGAAATATGTTCATCTGATTCGTGTGAAATTATGAAGACAACAATGCTATGCCCAACTGATGACTCCCAAAGCCCAGCACCTATTTCAGACAGTCACGAAAAGTTTATGGATGGGTAACTATAAAAGAGCACAAGTCAATCCCTCCTGGCCAGAGCCTCTTTCCTCTGCATATCAGCAGTTAGGGAAAATTCTCAGAAGTAGTTTACGTGAGCAATCATAGTTATGAGTTGTTATAAACACCTTCTTTGGGTATTTGCCTGGTGTGAATTTTCCTGGGACTTATATTTTAAACCTGCCACTCCAGGGGTACTCGTTCAGCTTTGCACTATCTTGCACCAACCAGTTCCACATTTTGATTGTAGGGAAAGACTCTTCCTTTTTAACAGAGCAACTTCTCCCTCATGTTTAGGTCTTAACACCTCTACCTCCAAACTGTTCCAAAGTTGCCGCTTTGCTGGAATTTAGCTAACTCTTCTTCCATTTGGATGGAAGGGCTTCCAGGGCTGGTTGTACATAACTTGGGTCTTTCGACAGTATTTTTCAGGGAAACAACATTTTTCTAGGCTAAGAGGCACATCCTCTGCATACTGTGAAAGCTTTGGAAATAATAATTGCTTGCTCAAAATATGAAGCCAAACTAGCAAAGCTTGGCTGCTGCAGATTTGTGGCTCCCATGCTCTCCCATTTCAATAACCCAGCTTCTTCCTTGTGCTCCACTTTGGCCAGAAGTCTGAGAGCCCTGTAGCCACTGCAGGGTGACGTGCTGGCCAGCACAGGGGCAGAGATCGGACATAGCTTCTGCCATGGCTGAACCCTGCCCATGTCTCCTTGGAGGGGAACTCATTTGTATCCCTTCTTTCTGCCAATTTTTTGCACAACTAGTTGGACTGTAATTATCATGAAGACTTTTAGTTTTTTTAAACGTGGTTAAAACCAATCAATAGGTTCAAAAACATCATGGGGAATGTAAGATGGAAATGGGTAGAGCAGAAGCAGGTGAACAAATAGAAGTGAGTGGATTGTGTGACTGAATAAGCCGTGTTTCCTTTGGAAACGAAACCAAAACCATTGCTCGCATCCAAGTAAAACAAAGGTTTGCCTTACTGCGTCCCTCCTACTGCAGCACTCCCATCGGAGCTAGGCTGAGCAGTCACTGAAAGCATCCTCCCGTACATTGGAGGCTGCTGCAACTGGGTGAGCAGGAGATGGCAGAGCTGCCTCCCACAGCCTTGCTGAGGAGCAAATCCTTCCTTCCCCCAGGCACTTGACGTGTCCCATATCTCAGCACCCAACACCCACTGATGTTTCCCATCAAATGGGAGAGAGGAGATGAAACTTCAGCGAGAGCACACCTCTCTGGCAGGAAGGTCTGTGTAGAGTGGGTAGGAACAGGTGCATCCCCTCCCAGCGTGCCCGGCCATGGAGAATTCCCTGCCTTTGCATTTCCATTTGAGAGGGTTGGGATTTGGTGGACAGCAGGGAGAAGCAGGAGTGTGAAGAATTTAATCCTGTTTGCTAAAAGACAACATGAAATCCACTCAAATCAGAAAAAGACATACTTAACAGAAAAATGGGAGAGAATGAAAGTAAGGAAGGCTCTTTGGGGGGATTTTTTTCCTTGTTATTGGCAATGTTTTCAGCAAAAGAACCGCAGGAAATAAAAATGACCATCAAGAATGAAGAACTCAAAGTAGGGAACTGAGAGGTCTCAGCACCCAGAATGGCCAGTGACAGGACCGAATGACTCCTCCCTCTCTGAGACTATTTCAGACATTTCTTCAGGGACTGTGTAGGAAAGCAACAGAAGGAGTTGACTATAGTCACAGTGATGGATCAGGAGGATCCTCTAACAGCAAGCTTGACTATCAGAAGGAAAGAATCACAGAATCACAGAATCACAGAATCACAGAACTGTAGGGGTTGGAAGGGACCTCGAAAGATCATCAGGTCCAACCCCCCTGCCAAAGCAGGTTCCTCAGAGCAGGCTGCCCAGGTAGGCATCTGTTCTGGTTTCAGTTATGACAGAGTCCAGACAGGCCTTGAATATCTCCAGAGAAGGAGACTCCACAACCTCCATAGGCAGCCTGTTCCTATGCTCCGTCACCCTCACTGTGAAGAAGTTCTTTTGTATGTCAGTGCGGAACTTCCTGTGTTCTAACTTGCAGCCATTGCCCCTTGTCCTATCCCCACAAACCACTGAGAAGAGGTTGGCTACATCCTTCTGTCTCCCACCCCTCAGATATTTATATACATTGAGGAGATAAAGAAGTATTATCCTGTTATAAATGGCTCAGTCTTCAAAATAGGACTATAATCAAAGTTTACAATTTATTAAAGGAATAGAGATAAGCAAACAACGCTGAGTGCGCCGGGAGTCTCTGCTCCACCAAGATGCACACCAGTCACATCAAGCAGTTGATTTTTATGCTTCTAGGCTAATACATATTCATTACTACTTCTAGAAAAAACAGGCTTATCTTAATTAGTTTCCGGAATCCAAACCCTCCTACTGGAGCATGCGTATCAGTCTCTGGGGGTCCCTCTGGGGGTCTCTTGTGCTGAAGGCTCATAGTCTTCCTCACAGGTTTTTTTCTTTGTCCAACTTGGCTGTATGTCAGAGACTTGTGCAGCGTCCCCTGCAAGCTTTGTCTTCTAGTTGTCCTTCAGCTTTCTTAATCTCCTGGTCAGATATCAGAGACTTGCATAGTGTCCCATGCAATAGTCATAATAGTTAGCAGTCGTTCTGAAAACCCCCAGATATCAGAAACTTCAAAGAAAAGTCTATAAATACATTTCCCTTCAAGATCTCTATTGACACGAATTGTTAAAACATTCCTCACAATCCCTTATCTTCTTTTCAATATCCTCAATTCGTGTCTCCTTTTCAACTTTTGCTAGTAACAACAGGATTTCATCAGTCCATTCTTGGAGGGTCCAATTCTTAAGCATCATTATTGACACATCACCTTCCTTCTCTACCAAAGTCATCACAAATTGCATACTATTTATTATTCGGCGTATCAATAATGTAAAGCAAGGTATCATACAAGGTATAAATAATAACATCATTATACCACATAGAAATAAAAATAACATCCTTTTAACCCATGGTCCACCAGGCAGCCATGAAAACAAATCCTAATCCGTATCCTTCCAAGTTTGTTCTGTGACGTGGGCTAATTTTCTAATTTCTTTTGTTATCTGTTTAACCACTTTTCCATTATCATCAATTTGTAAACAACAACTGGAATCATTTAGTTTTCCACACACTCCCCCTTCTTCTGCTAGTAAATAGTCTAAAACCATTCTATGTTGAAAGATAGCATTCCTCATCTGGGTGGACTGATCAGCCAAAAGATACAAAGCCGTCGCTGTTTGATTGGTTATAATTTCAAGGACAGCTTGCAACCTAATTATTCTATTCAAATTATAAATAGGTTCTCGGGCCCCGATACTACCTCATTCGGGTTCCAGGTAGCTGGTCCATAATGCCGTATGATTCTTTCAGGAGGCCATTCTTCTTCTCTCCATTTTGGGGGCACTACCCCTGGCTAAGGAAGCATCAATAGTTCGTTTTTCTCTATTCAGATCATCATATAATTTTATTCCTAAATTATTTCCTTGTATTTGTGACAATAAAAAGAACAAGGGTCTTATGTACCCCGCATAGCGTATTCCTGACCAGTCTTTTGGTAGCCTTTTGTAGGCATGTTTGCCACACACCCAATAATGTCCCTTTAGGGCCCACGTCCCGTTTGGAAAAGGATCGTCCCATTCTCTCTTATCCTTGAAATGAAAATACAGAGTGTTTTCATTACTGAGTGGTCCTGTTACAATGTACTCATTGTATATGCACACCTTCAACTCCCACATTGGATTCCCACTTACAATTACAATCAAGTTCTCCTTGGTGGCTTGTCATATTACGAGCTGACCAGAAATGTTTAAAGAACACTTGTGTCCCATGCTCATTTTGCCACCTCCAGCGGTAGACTCTTACCACATGCTGCTCCCTAGCAGTGTTATCACACTGACAGTTCAGGATCTGAACATCAAATTGTCCCTCCGCATGTGCTCTTGCCATGGTTTTACATCCAGATCCAAAAAATTCCGTATATGAGCATTAGAGCCAAGTCCCGTTTTTCAGCTGGATGTGTGTAGCGTTCCATTTTCCTCTACTTGCTGTACAGGTTATAGGTCCACATTCGGGATCAGTACAATCATATCTGGGAGATAGAGTCCAATTACAAATGCTTTTTCCCACCTGTACTGTTCCTGTTCTGTTTAAACAGTATATACCCCGATCTGACGAGTACAATTGCCACGGGCCTTCTTCCTCTTTCCAAAATTGTGTCCCATTATGAACTTCACTCAAATTCCTAACCCACCACTTGGGTTCAACCGGTCCAGCTACCCAGGGCCAACTTTCAGTTCCCCCCGGTCCTCCACAAACCCAGCAGTTACTAAGGTTAAAGGCCTTGGCCACTTCCTCCCCCAGAATGAAAAAGTTATCCTATATTTCTCCTTCACCACCCTCTTATCCTCCGAGCTTGTTACAATAGCTCTCCAAGATATTGAATATCCTTGGGATACTCAGACCAGCATGGTCTTGTTGTTATGCCTCTTGGATGCACTTCAGATTCTGCTTAAAGTTAAACAACTACTTAGGAAGCTCATCCGGAGATCTGTCCGGAGGCAGGATAGTTGTGGGTGGCAGGGAGTATGGGAGGATATGGGCAGGCATCTAGAGCAGTTGGCACCCCCAGTGTTTTGGAAATTCACCCCTGAACAACTGCAAAATCCTAAAAAAAAAAATAGCAGAATGCTTGAGAAAAAGGTGTCATGATTCTGGCAGTTCCAAAGTAACACAAATCATTGTAACATGCTGGGGCCTGGCTCATGCCTATCGAGCAGAAATTGATACTGCTATCAACTTAGTGACAGACCCTGCGGCCACTCCAAGTCCTGTGACAGATCCAACGGCCACTGTGACCCCTACGGTGCATTCTGCAGCCGCTCCAGTTCCAGCTCCTGCCGCCACTCCAGTTCCAGCTCCTGCAGCCGCTCCAGTTCCAGCTCCTGCAGCTGCTCCAGCTCCGGTTCCTGCAGCTGCTCCAGCTCCTGTGGCTGGGTCAGAGAAATGAGCTGTAGCAGTGCAAGTTGCCCCTGTAGACAAGGTGAAAAGATGCTATAGGGATTCAGGTCGTTTAGAACGCAGAGAGTCTTCTGCCAAATCTAGGTATAGAGACGACGATGCTGGGCCATCAGGGATTCAGAAGGAGGAAGATGGGGATGCCGAAAAATCAACAGTAACTACCCGAAACCTATACGAGCGTGAGCTACGAGATGTGCGAAAAGATTTTGGTCGTTGTATAGGTGAGCAGCTTGTCACCTGGCTGCTCCGGTGCTGGGACTCTGGAGACAATTGTGTGGAATTAGACGGCAGGGAAGCCAGGCGGCTGGGATCCCTTGCTAGAGACGCTGGCATTGACAAAGCAATTGCAGATGGAGCACAATCTAACAGCCTCTGGAGGCGTCTCCTCTCAGCTGTGAGGGAAAGGTATCCCTTCAAGGAAGAACTTGTATGTCTACCAGGCAAGTGGACCACTATGGAGATTGGAATCCAGTACCTGAGGGAATTAGCCGTACGGGAAGTGATTTATGAGGATCCAGACCTCAGACAAACATCCAAAGATCCAGATGAGGTCAGGTGTACACGACCCATGTGGCGGAAGTTTGTACAGAGTGCACCATCATCATATGCCAGCTCATTGGCAGTAATGGCCTGGAAAGAGTGGATGAAGAGGCTAAACAACTCCGGCAGTATGAAGAAAGTCTCTCCTCTTCCTTACAGGCCTGCGTCTCAGCTGTGGAGAAACTTTCTGAAGAGGTCCACCAACTTAAAGAGAATCTATCTTCATCCCCACCTGAACCAACCACTGTCCACCGACCAAAAGAGAACACTGTGGAGAAACTTTCTGAAAAGGTTCACCAACTTGAAGAGAGATTATTCTCCTCCGCACCTGTACAAAGCAGTGTCTCAGCTATCAGGGGTAGGCGTTCATCCACACAAGGAAGACGATATGGTGGGTACTCACCCCGTGCCACCCTGTGGTTTTACTTACAAGACCATGGAGAGGACATGAGAAAATGGGATGGAAAATCTACCGCGAGCCTAGAGGCACAGGTACGTGAGTTGCAAAAGAAAACAATCAGGAAAAAGGGATTCTCTGAAAAGTTTGCTGCTCCAACTTCCAGCAGACAGTCCTTGAAACACAGAAACGAAGAAGATTCTGACCAGGGTTAGGGAGGCCCTGCCTCCAGGCAGGGGGAGGAAAGGGACAATTGAATGTATTGGACCGTGTGGATTCGATGGCCTGGCACATCAGACGCACAGAAGTATAAGGCTTTAGTAGACACCGGTGTACAATGTACTATAATGCCATCGAGCTATAAAGGGCCAGAGCCCATCTGTATTTGTGGAGTGACAGGGGGATCTCAGCAGTTGACTGTATTGGAGGCTGAAGTGAGTCTGACTGGGAATGAGTGGGAAAAGCACCACATTGTGACTGGCCCGGATGCTCCATGTATCCTTGGCATAGACTATCTTAGAAGAGGATATTGCAAGGACCCAAAAGGGTTCCGGTGGGCTTTTGATATAGCTGCCTTAGAGACAGAGGGCATTAAACAATTGTCTATCTTGCCTGGTCTCTCAGAGGACCCCTCTGTTGTGGGGTTGCTGAGGGTCGAAGAACAGCAAGTGCCAATCGCTACCACAACTGTGCACCGGTGGCAATATCACACCAACCGAGACTCCCTGATTCCCATCCATAAGCTAATTCGTCAATTGGAGAGCCAAGATCAGCAAGACTCATTCACCTTTCAATAGTCCCATATGGCCAGTGCAAAAGTCTAATGGTGAGTGGAGACTAACAGTGGACTATCGTGGCCTGAATGAAGTCATGCCACCACTGAGTGCTGCAGTGCTGGACATGCTTTAACTCCAGTACGAACTTGAATCAAAGACAGCCAAGTGGTACGCCACAATTGATATTGCTAATGCATTTTTCTCCATCCCTCTAGCAGCAGAGTGCAGGCCACAATTTGCTTTCACATGGAGGGGAGTCCAATATACTTAGAATCGGCTGCCCCAGGGGTGGAAACACAGCTCTACCATTTGCCATGGACTGATCCAGTCTGCGCTGGAGCAGGGGGAAGCTCCTGAACACCTGCAGTACATCAGTGACATTATTGTGTGGGGTGACACAGCAGAGGAAGTTTTCGAGAAAGGGAAGAAAATAGTCCAAATCCTTCTGAAAGCCGGTTTTGCCATAAAACAAAATAAAGTCAAAGGACCTGCACGAGAGATCCAGTTTTTAGGAATAAAATGGCAAGATGGACGTTGTCAAATCCCAATGGATGTGATCAACAAAATAACAGCCATGTCTCCACCAACTAGCAAAAAAAACCACAGACTTTCCTAGGTGTTGTGGGGTTTTGGAGAATGCACATCCCAAATTACAGTCTGATTGTAAACCCGCTCTACCAAGTAACCCGTAAGAAGAATGAGTTTGAATGGGGCCCTGAGCAACGACAAGCCTTTGAACAAATCAAGCAGGAAATAGTCCATGCAGTAGCCCTTGGGCCAGTTCGAACAGGACCAGATGTAAAGAATGTGCTCTACACCACAGCCGGGGAGAACGGCCCCAAATGGAGCCTCTGGTAGAAAGAACCTGGGGAAACTCGAGGTCGGCCCCTGGGGTTTTGGAGCCGGGGATACAGAGGATCTGAGGCCCGCTACACTCCAACTGAAGAGGAGATATTGGCAGCATATGAAGGAGTTCGATCTGCTTCGGAGGTGGTTGGTACTGAAGCGCAGCTCCTCCTAGCACCCCGATTGCCGGTACTAGACAGGATGTTCAAAGGAAGGGTCTCCTCTACACATCATGCAACTGATGCTACATGGAGCAAGTGGGTTTCACTGATTACTCAGCAGGCTTGAATAGGAAACCCCAGTCGCCCAGGAATCTTGGAAGTGATTATGGACTGGTCAGAAGGCAAATACTTTGGGATATCATCATAGGAGGAGGTGGGTCATGCTGAAGAAGCCCCACTGTACAACCAGTTACCAGAGAATGAGAAGAAATATGCCCTGTTCACTGATGGGTCCTGTTGTATTGTGGGGAAGCATCGGAGATGGAAGGCTGCTGTATGGAGTCCTACACGGCGAGTCGCAGAAGCTGCTGAGGGAGAAGGTGAGTCGAGTCAGTTTGCAGAAGTGAAGGCCATTCTGTGGGATTATTCTGGGTTGTGCCTGTGTGCACGAGGGGAAGGGTCTGGGTTGCCTGCGAGCACAGTGGGAGGGGTCCTGGATTCCTGGGTGGGACGCTTTGGCGCTATATAAAATACTGTCACATAGCAATAAATTGGGCTTACGGCACAGAACGCTGGTCGTTGTGTCCGTTTGTCCCAGGGCCTTTCGGTCAGGTTATCCGACATTTGGTGACCCCGACGTGATACGATTCTCAACGTGAAACCGGTTGGCGTGAGTTAGGTGCGGCGCTAGTTGTGCGTGGTGCATACGTGCTAGGTACACGGGTGGCCATGGGGCCTGGAGTCGATGAGGTGGTGAGTACTGTTAAATCCTTGGCCAAGGAAGTAGGGATAACACTACGAAAGAAGGACGTACAGTCCCTCTTGCTCTGGGTGACACGCCGGAATCTGGCAGAGTCTCCTGTCCATTGCTTGAGACAGACCGTTTTAGAAATGGTGGGACGGGATTTACTTGATAGCGCCTGCATCGGGAACAAAGAGGTGCTGTCTTTATTTCCGACGTATGGGTTGGTGCGAGCGGTTTTGGAAAAGGTAGCCAACGAGGCATGCCTGTGGGCTACTGTGCGCCGCATGCTTTTGTCAGATGGGGACGGTGAGGATAAGCAGGCCCCTATGGAGCTTCCAGTAAAAAACAATCTAGAGGAGGGGTCAGGGAAGGCGAAGGAGGAGGCTCGATCGGGAGATGAAAATAATGTGGAGCAGGAGAAAGAAGAAGGTGGGAACCCCCTTGTGGCCCCCCTGCGAGTTCGGTTAGATCATGAAAAAATAGCAGTGCCTAGTGCTCCCCCGGCAGAAGGGAACGCAGTACATACTTCATCGGACGGGTCCTTTTGGGGGGTAAATAAGAAGGGCTCCCTTATCCTATTCCCTGCCGGGGGTCCTGAAGGGGTAGGGGTGGCATCCGGGCAGGCGCCGGCATTTTCGGGCTCCCTCCGGCCGCCGCTGTATGCCCCTCCGGCGTTTGACCCTGGAGAGCGGGAAGGGGGGCAAGCACGGGTGGAGTCTTTTTCGGAGAAGTCCCTACCATTGTCCGTGTGTCGCGCTCCCGTTCCGTCGGGTGCTGCGCCTCGAGAGAGAGAACGAGTGGATAGTGAGAGTTCAACAGATGAGGAGTCTCGGGAGGAGGTGGGTCGTGCTGAAGAAGCCCCACTGTACAACCAGTTACCAGAGAATGAGAAGAAATATGCCCTGTTCACTGATGGGTCCTGTCGTATTGTGGGGAAGCATCGGAGATGGAAGGCTGCTGTATGGAGTCCTACACGACGAGTTGCAGAAGCTGCTGAGGGAGAAGGTGAATCGAGTCAGTTTGCAGAAGTGAAGGCCATTCAGCTGGCTTTAGACATTGCTGAACGAGAAAAATGGCCAGTTCTCTATCTCTACACTGATTCATGGATGGTAGCAAATGCCCTGTGGGGGTGGTTACAGCAATGGAAGCAAAACAACTGGCAGCGTAGGGGCAAACCCATCTGGGCTTCTGCATTGTGGCAAGACATTGCTGCTCGGGTAGAGAACCTGGCTGTAAAGGTACGCCACGTAGATGCTCATGTGCCCAAGAATCGGGCTACTGAAGAACATCAAAACAACCAGCAGGTGGATCAGGCTGCTAAGATTGAAGTAGCTCAGGTGGACCTGGGTTGGCAGCATAAAGGTGAATTATTTATAGCCTGATGGGCCCATGACACCTCAGGCCATCAAGGTAGAGATGCAACATACAGATGGGCTCGTGATCGAGGGGTGGACCTGACCATGGACGCTATAGCACAGGTTATTCATGACTGTGAAACATGTGCTGCAATCAAGCAAGCCAAACGGTCAAAGCCTCTTTGGTATGGAGGACGATGGCTGAAATATAAATATGGAGAGGCCTGGCAGATTGATTACATCACACTCCCTCAATCTCTCAACGGCAAGCGCCATGTACTTACAATGGTGGAAGCAACCACCGGATGGCTGGAAACATATCCTGTGCCTCATACCACCACCCAGAACACTATCCTGGGCCTTGAAAAGCAAGTCCTATGGCGACATGGCACCCCAGAAAGAATAGAGTCAGACAATGGGACTCATTTCCGAAACAACCTTATAGACACTTGGGCCAAAGAACATGGTATTGAGTGGGTGTATCACATCCCCTATCATGCACCAGCCTCCGGGAAAGTTGAACGATACAATGGACTGTTAAAGACTACATTGAAAGCAATGGGCGCTGGGACATTCAAAACTTGGGATATGCATTTGGCAAAGGCCACCTGGTTAGTCAATACTAGGGGATCTGCCAACCGAGCTGGACCTGCCCAATCAAACCTGTTATATACTGTAGAAGGGGATAAAGTTCCTGTAGTGCATGTAAGAAATATGCTGGGTAAAACAGTCTGGGCTACTCCTACCTCAGGAAAAGGCAAACCCATTTGTGGAATTGCTTTTGCTCAGGGATCTGGATACACTTGGTGGGTGATGCAAAAGAATGGAGAGCTCCGTTGTGTACCTCAAGGGGATTTAATACTGGGTGAGAATAGCCCATGAATTGAATTGTACCATGTTAATTACCATATAATACTGTATGTTATAACTACCATGACTACTATATACCCTACATGAAAATGGTGACTAATTAGAATGTATGGAAAAGAGTGTAACCTGAGCATGACATAAATGGTATGGAATAAGGGGTGGATAGATGTCCTGGTTTCAGTTAGAACAGAGTTAACTTTCTTCCTAATAGCTGGTAGAATGCTATGTTTTGGCTTAGGATGAGAAGAGTGCTGATAACACCCCGATGTTTTAATTGTTGCAGAGCAGTGCTTACACCAAGCCAAGGACATCTCAGCTTCTTGCTATGTCCTGCCAACGGGCAGGCTGGGGGTGCAGCAAGAGCTGGGAGGGAACAGAACCAGGACAGGTGACCCAAAGTAGCCAAAGGGGTATTCCATACCATCTGACGTCATGCTAAACAATATATAGGGGTGGCTAGCCAGGGGAGGGGGGCCGGACTGCTCGGGGATAGGGTGGGCATCGGTCAGCGGGTGGTGAGCAATTGCATTGTGCATCACTTGTTTGTACACATTATTAGTAGTAGTACTCTTATCATCACTGTATTATTATTGTTATTGTTATTATTATTATTGTTATTATTATTTTCCTGTCTTATTAAACTGTCTTTATCTCAACTCATGGGCTTCACTTTCCATTTCTCTCCCCCATCCCAGAGAGGGAGGGGGGAGGGTGAGCAAACGGCTGTGTGGTGTTTAGCTGCCGGCCGGTTTAAACCACGACACCTCCATTCTTGCCCATGGCTCAATTGCCCCTGTAAACAGTGGTTCTGTCTGTCCTCACAGATCTTCTTGCCTCATTTACTACTACAGGTTTAAAGCAGCAGCTTGCATCCTTACAGGGCTCCCCATCCCTTTCTCCTGACTCCAAAATTTCCACCAGCATCATCAGGTCCCATTCTGTTTCTGCCCTCCTTTCTCTCAGTCTTCCTTATCCCTTCTATCCGAAAGTGTAAAACAATATCCCTTTAGGTCAAAATCTTTCATTTAAATCTCTGAAAGAGACTCAAAATGGATTTTAAAAAGGTCAGAGATCTAAGCTTCCAATTCTCTGTGAACATGAAAAGCCTGAATCTGCTCCAGGACTCCGCTGAGCAGAAAGACTTGGGGATGGGAAAAAAATTACATGGAGCTGCTGTTCCTGAGCCTGCCTTATCATTTTCTCCCTCTTCCCCAGATCCAGCCTCCATACAGAAGCCACAGCAGCTTCCCTCTGCAGCTCAAAAAAATCAATAGTAAGCTGGGAAATCTGTATTCGTCCTCTCCATGCTGCACTCCCTATGCTCTTGTTCTGTAGTGGCAATGCAGAGAACCCCACTGAGGTTTCTGTCCTTAAAGACAGATACAGCTAGGAGGAAGGGGAAAGAAAAAAAAAAAAAGAAAAAAAAAAGATAGGAACAAAAAGGATCTGGAATCATCCAACAGGGAACATATTTCACAGGCTTTAAAGTGTTCAAATCACAACTGTACCTGATTACCACAAAGTACATCACTTTCTTTAGAACCAAATTTACCCACACAAACTTGGTGCTCTTTCCCTGTTTATTACTGTAAGTTACTGCTCTCAGAAACTCTGACTCATGAAATTCAGCTTATGGAAAACATTCTATATGTTAAGGCAGCAAAACCTCACACCATCTCAGCTGCTGCGGCTCGTGTCCATACTACCACAAGTGTAACCCAGGACATAAAACAAGGGATTCAGTACTCCACGTTTCTTACTCTTGCTTCTAACACTGATGATTTATTTTCTATCGGGCACAATACTTTAAGTTAGTATTCCCCTTTATCTCCCGCTTGTCCACAAAATGGGAACCAAGTGCCTAATAATCTCAAATGCAAGCATTAAGACATACTGAATTATTTCCCTCAAAATATGAGATTTTTACAAGTTATATTTTTCTTAATGTTAAGACTGTACAAGTTACAATTTATTTTAAGAAAATAAAGTAAAAGCTCAGCTTTTTATAATCATGTATTTCTAGCAGATGAAGCTTTGCAAACATTCAGCTATCATCATACGTGGAAAAATATATACAGAGTAAGAGAGGGGGAGAAGAAGAAATGGCAAATCTGAAAGCCCATCCTCACCAGAGGAGTTGTCAGGTCTCATCGGTCAATGTTGTCAGAAGTGCCTTGGAAGAATCTCAGGAGAAAGGTGTGGAAAAGCATACAGTGCTTGTTATTTGCTTTCTGAAAGCTAAATATCACATTTAAAAGGCCAGAAATGCACAAGTCCAGAAGGGGTTAGGTACCAAGAGGGTATCTCTTCCAGCAAAACCCAGACAGACTAGAGTAGGGCTTACTATTTACATCCACTTTACAATTAAGCAACAGTATAAACATAATACCACAGCTTGCCCTGAACTCAGTGCTGAAGCTCCTGGTCCCAGGCCTGCACAGGCCTCCTGCACATACTTAACTTGTGTTTCATTGAATTCAAAGGGATTACTCATGCATGTAATGTTATTCATACAAGTGAGTGCTCACTGGATCTGGGGGAGGGGAGCAACCCTTTTCAAAGATTCAGAATATTCAGGAGCCTTTATTTTTAATTATCACTCTGATTTATTTTTCATTTAATATCATGTTGCATTTCTTCATATTTTATAAACACGCACACAGAGATCAGCATCTGCCATTGTGGATTTCAGCAGGAGCAAACCCATTAAGCTTTAATTCTGGATCAACAAAACATCTGTAGGAAGCCCTCCAGATCAAACCTGAGAGAAGACTTTGAGCAACTTTTAGTCAACAAGTGTCTAGATCAGGTCTGGCTGGAAAAGGGATTTTCCTCTACACTCTGATAAAGAAAAATATTTTAAAAATATTGTTTTTGCTGGATTCAGTCCAAGGGTATGTGGTGGTTTTACTCAGGCGGGCAGCCAAATTCCACCACGGCTGTTCTCTCACTCCCCCTTCCTCAAAGAGAAAGGGGGAGAAAATACGACACAAAGAGCTTGAGGTTTGAGATCAGAATGATTTAATTAAAGGGAAAGGGAATGGGAAGGGAAACTGTACTGGGTCTGGGTCTGGCTGGAATGTTAACTTTCCTGGCAGCAGCCCATACAGTGCCGTACTCTGTACTTGTAGCTGGAACAGTAGTGTTATCACACCAGTGTTGTGTCTACTGCTGAGCAGCAGTGGCACAGCATTGGGCCTTTCTCTAACCCTCCTAGGGGGTGGGCAAAAAGTGAGGAGAGAAACATCACTAGGGCAGCTGACCTAAACCAATCAAAGGGATATTCCATACCATGTGGTGTCACACTCAGCAATAAAAGGTGGAAACAGGAAGAAGAGGGGAGGGGTGGGCTCTCGTGGAGAAGACGTCGGTCCTCCTCTCGAACACCGGCTGCGTGCGTTGAGGCCTTGCTTCAAGGATGTGGTCAATCATCGCTCATTTGTGGGAAGTAGAGAGTAATTTCTTTCCTCTGCACTTCCATATAGTTTTCATTTATTTTGTTTGTTTGTTTTCCTCCCTTTTTATTTTTTTTTCCCTTTTTCCCCTCCCTTTTTCCCCTTTCCCTTTTATTTCCCCTTAGTTAAATTGTTTAGTTCATGGTAGTCTTTATTTAATTATTATAATTATTTCCCTTTAATTAAATTATCCTTATCTCAACCCGTGAGTTGTTCTTTGCTTTACTTCTCCCCCTCCTCATCTAAAGGAGGGGGAGTGAGAGAGCGGTTGTGGGGTTTAGCTGCCCAGCACGATAAAACCACCACAGTCCTTTTTGGCGCCCAACGTGGGGCTCGAAGGGTTGAGATAACAATAGAATTGATTAAACGCATACAACTAACACACTTGCTTGCTAGTAACCATGTCCATTGTCCTGTTAATAATAATGGCTTTGTTCATATGTCATGCAATTCGTGTCATATTCTCCTTTCTCCTATATATCCGATCCGACAAAGTGCTACAATCTGTGTTCACTGTTTTTAATTCGCTGTGCTGCCAAGCACTGACCTTGGGTTTAATCTGGAATTCAGGCTCTGCGCTGTTATCATTTGGGTCCCATGGAAACTATCTTTCAGAGAATATTCAGAACTACACTGCCTTCCTTTTCTCATCTGGACACCAGTTTATTAATAATATCAGGAATGGTACCTTTCCCTTCTTTCACAGTGGGCTAATTACAACAGTTTGGGAGTATTTTGAAGATCCATCTGTAACCCATGTATTGCTATTTCTAATTCTGAATAACAGGTTTCATTTTCTCTCTAAGATTAGTTGATTGTTTAGAAAACTTACTTGGGAATCTGTCCCGAAACAGTCTCGTGGTGAGTGGCACAGTGTGTGGGATGATGTTAGCAGATACCTGTCACGAGTGTCTCCTCCAATAGTTTTGAACTTCACCCCTGAGCAAGTGCTAAATCCTAAAAACTTGGTAGAATGTTTGAGAGTTGTATGTCCTGACCCTGATAATGCCGGAGAACAACAGCTTGCAGCATTGTGCTGGGTCCTGGTTTATTCCTATCAAACACTGTTTAACATCATCCAGCAATTTGAAGAGAGGGAGGAAGTCTCTGAATCTGATGACCAAGTAACACATGCTGTGGCTGACCCAGAGGACCAACCAACTATGGTATCAGTCGCCCCCATAGTCAAGTCAAAACAATGGAAACGGAGGTCAGCTCATTTAGTAAGGGAAGAAGGCTCTCCTAAGAAGGAGGGAGAAGGGGAATTGGCAGGCACCTCTAAAGCAGAGCCGTCACAAAAACAGCAGGAAGACGAGACGGAAATCATAAAGGAATCAGAAATCACTCGATCCTTATCCCTGAGTGAGATGCGAGAAATACGAAAGGATTATGGTCGACGTCCAGGTGAACACATCCTCACTTGGCTGCTCCGATGCTGGGATGCTGGGGCCAGTAGCCTACAATTAGAAGGCAATGAAGCCAAGCAGCTGGGATCCCTCTCTAGAGAAAGGGTAATCGACAAAGTAATCGGGAGAGGAGCACAGGCCCTCAGCCTCTGGAGACGACTCCTGGCAGCTATCAAAGAAAGATATCCCCATAAGGAAGATATTGTATATCACATAGGCAAGTGGACCACTATGGATAAAGGTCTCCAGCATCTGCGGGAATTAGCTGTGCGGGAGATGATTTATAGTGATTTGGACAATGCCCAGACACCTCAAGACCCCGATGAAGTCCAGTGCACAACATCCATGTGGCGTAAATTTGTGCGGAGTGCACCATCAGCACATGCCAGTACCCTGGCAGTAATTAACTGGGATGAGGGGATGGGACCAACAATGTATGATGTCTCCTGCCAGCTTCAAAAATATGAAGACAATCTCTCTGTTCCTCTACAGTCCTGTGTCTCAGCTGTGGAGAAACTGTCTAAAGGACTTGACAAGCTCGTGGAACAAGTATATTCCCCCTCATTTAGACAGAGTGATACTTCAGCCACTAAGAATCAGCATTCGCCTGCTCAAGAGAGAGAGTACCCAAGACGTACACCATGTGGCACCTTGTGGTTTTATCTGAGTGACCATGGGGAAGATATGAGGAAATGGGATGGTGTACCTACTTCAACCCTAGCTGCTCGGGTACGTGAACTGAAAGGAAATACAGCAGCAAGAAGAGGGGCTCCTAAGAGAAATGCTGCTCCAGTTTCTATTGGGCAGTACCCCAGAGGCAGTAGAAGAGCTGATGTTATTCTTGACCCTGATGAAGGGACCTCTGCCTCTCATTTTCAAGAATTAAGTGGCAGACGCTCCAACCAGGACTAGAGGGGCCCTGCCTCTGGCCAGGTAGAGGAGAGGGATAACCGGATTTATTGGACTGTGTGGATCCGATGGCATGGCACATCAGAACCACAAGAATACAAAGCTCTAGTGGACACTGGCGCACAATGTACCTTAATGCCATCAGGCTACCAAGGGACAGAACTCACCTGTATCTCTGGAGTGACAGGGGGATCCCAACAACTATCTGTACTGGAAGCTGAAGTGAGTCTAACTGGGAATGAGTGGCAAAAGCATCCCATTGTGACTGGCCCAGAGGCTCCGTGTATCCTTGGCATAGACTATCTCAAGAGAGGGTACTTCAAGGATCCAAAAGGATACCGGTGGGCTTTTGGCATAGCTGCTTTGAGCACAGAGAAGATTAGGCAGCTGTTTACCCTGCCTGGCCTTTCAGAAGACCCTTCTGTTGTAGGATTGCTGAAGGTTGAAGAACAACAGGTACCAATTGCTACTACAACGGTGCACCGACGGCAATATCGCACCAACCGAGACTCCCTGATTCCCATCCATGAGTTGGTTCACCGACTGGAGAGTCAGGGAGTAATCAGCAAGACTCGCTCACCCTTTAATAGTCCTATATGGCCAGTACGAAAGTCTAATGGCGAGTGGAGGCTAACAGTGGACTATCGAGGCCTGAAGGAAGTCACGCCACCGCTGAGTGCTGCAGTGCCGGACATGCTAGAACTTCAGTACGAACTAGAGTCAAAGGCAGACAAGTGGTACACCACAATTGATATGGCTAATGCATTTTTCTCCATCCCTTTGGCAGCAGCATGCAGGCCGCAGTTTGCTTTCACTTGGAGGGGCATCCAATACACCTGGAATCGGCTGCCCCAGGGGTGGAAACACAGCCCTACCATTTGCCATGGACTGATCCAGTCTGCACTGGAGCAAGGGGGAGCTCCTGAGCACCTTCAGTACATTGATGACATCCTCGTGTGGGGCAACACAGCAGAAGAAGTTTTTGAGAAAGGGAAGAAAAAAATCCAAATTCTCCTGAAAGCTGGTTTTGCCATTAAAAAGAGCAAGGTCAAGGGGCCTACACAGGAAATCCAGTTCTTGGGGGTAAAATGGCAGGATGGACGTCGCCATATTCCAATGGATGTGATCAATAAAATAACAGCAATGTCTCCGCCAACTAGCAAAAAGGAAACGCAAGCTTTCCTAGGCCTCATGGGATTCTGGAGAATGCATGTGCCAGGCTATAGTCAGCTTGTGAGTCCTCTATATCGAGTGACTTGAAAGAGAAACTATTTTGAGTGGGGCCCTGAGCAACAACAGGCATTTGAACAAATCAAACAAGAAATAGCTCTTGCAGTAGCCCTTGGGCCTGTCCGTACTGGACCAGCTGTGCAAAACATACTGTACACTGCAGCTGGGGAGCATGGGCTCACCTGGAGCCTTTGGCAGAAAACCCCAGAAGAAACTCGAGGTCGACCTCTGGGCTTCTGGAGTCGGGGCTATCAAGGATCAGAAGCCAATTACACCCCAACTGAAAAAGAAATACTCACAGCATATGAGGGTGTTCGAGCTGCTTCAGAAGTTGTGGGTACAGAGGCACAGCTCCTCTTGGCACCGCGGCTACCTGTGTTACATTGGATGTTCAAAGAGAAAATTCCCACTACACACCATGCAACTGATGCTACGTGGAGTAAGTGGATAGCGTTAATTACACAGCAGGCTCGAATGGGAAAACCCAATCGCCCAGGAATCCTGGAAGAGATTATGGACTGGCCGGAAGGCAGAGATTTCGGAGTGCCAACAGAAGAGGTAACCCATGCTGAAGAGGCACCACCATACAATGAGTTGCCAGAAGACAGAAAGCAGTATGCGTTGTTTACTGACGGATCCTGCCGTGTGATAGGGAGCCATCGGAAATGGAAAGCTGCTGTGTGGAATCCCATACAACGAGTTGTGGAAGCCATGGAAGGGGAAGGTGAGTCGAGTCAGTATGCAGAAGTGAAAGCCATACAACTAGCCCTAGATATCGCCGAAAGAAAAAATTGGCCAGTATTGTATCTTTATACTGACTCATGGATGGTGGCAAATGCTCTGTGGGGGTGGCTGCAGCAATGGAAAGAGAGCAAGAGAGCAACTGGCAGTGCAGAGGTAAGCCTATCTGGGCTGCTACCCTGTGGCAAGATATTGCTGCCCGGGTAGAAAACCTGGATGTTAAAGTACGTCATGTAGATGCCCACATGCCCAAGATTCGCACTACTGAAGAACATCAGAACAACAAAGAAGTGGATCGAGCTTCGAAAATTGAAGTGGCTCAGGTGGACCTAGACTGGGAACGTAAGGGTGAGCTGTTTGTAGCTCGATGGGCCCATGAAACATCAGGACATCTGGGGAGAGATGCCACTTACAGATGGGCTCGTGATCGAGGGGTGGACTTGACCATTGAGGCCATCACACAGGTTACCCATGAGTGTGAGACCTGTGCTGCAATCAAGAAAGCCATGAAGGTAAAATCTCCCTGGAACAGGGGGAGATGGCTAGGGTTACAGTATGGTGAGGCCTGGCAAATTGACTATAACGGACGACTCCCAAAAACTCGCCAAGGCAAACAGTACATACTCACCATGGTAGAAGCAACTACTGGGTGGCTGGAAACATACCCTGTAAACCATGCCACGGCCCGAAACACTATCTTGGGCCTGGAAAGACAAGTATTGTGGCATCATGGTACACCAGAGAGAATTGAGTCTGACAATGGGAGTCATTTCCGAAACAATCTTGTTACCTCCTGGGCAAAGAGGCATGGTATTGAGTGGGTGTACCACATCCCTTACCACCCACAAGCCTCTGGGAAGGTTGAGAGGTACAATGGACTGTTAAAGACTATGTTACGAGCATTAGGTGCTGGGACGTGGAAACACTGGGACACAAATCTACCAGAAGCCACTTGGCTAGTTAACAATAGGGGGTCTGACAGCCGTGCTGGTCCTGCCGAAACAAAACCCCTACACACTGTGAAAGGAGCTAAAGTTCCCGTAGTGCATATAGGAAGGTGGATGGGGAAGGCAGTGTGGGTTGCTCCTGCCTCGGGAAAAGGCAAACCCACTCGTGGGATTGTCTTCGCCCAAGGACCAGGGTATACCTGGTGGGTCATGCAAAAGAATGGGGATATCAAGTGTGTGCCTCAAGGAGATTTGACATTGAGAGAAAAATAATCTATAATCTAAGTTATATGTTGTAGGAAGATGCTGTAGGATCAACGACAGGTCAACTTTGCAAGGAGCCGGGCAGTGCAACAAGGACTTGAGCTAAGCTGGTGCTGGTGTCCAGACATCCAACTCTGCCTGCCTTGAGTGGCCACTTTGGCAGATGAAGACCTAAACATCAACAGTTCTTATGAACATTTTCCAAGAAAGACCTATGGAATGAAAAGATACACATGCCTATTAATCCTGTCCTGTTAAATCCTTGTCCTGTTAAAGGACAAGGGATAATGATGAGAATGCTTGTATGCTAAAGTATGGGGATCTGAGTGTGACACAAATGTTATGGAATAAGGGGTGGAGGTTGTACTGGGTCTGGGTCTGGCTGGAATGTTAACTTTCCCGGCAGCAGCCCATACAGTGCCGTACTCTGTACTTGTAGCTGGAACAGCAGTGTTATCACACCAGTGTTGTGTCTACTGCTGAGCAGCAGTGGCACAGCATTGGGCCTTTCTCTAACCCTCCTAGGGGGTGGGCAAAAAGTGAGGAGAGAAACATCACTAGGGCAGCTGACCTAAACCAATCAAAGGGATATTCCATACCATGTGGTGTCACACTCAGCAATAAAAGGTGGAAACAGGAAGAAGAGGGGAGGGGTGGGCTCTCGTGGAGAAGACGTCGGTCCTCCTCTCGAACACCGGCTGCGTGCGTTGAGGCCTTGCTTCAAGGATGTGGTCAATCATCGCTCATTTGTGGGAAGTAGAGAGTAATTTCTTTCCTCTGCACTTCCATATAGTTTTCATTTATTTTGTTTGTTTGTTTTCCTCCCTTTTTATTTTTTTTTCCCTTTTTCCCCTCCCTTTTTCCCCTTTCCCTTTTATTTCCCCTTAGTTAAATTGTTTAGTTCATGGTAGTCTTTATTTAATTATTATAATTATTTCCCTTTAATTAAATTATCCTTATCTCAACCCGTGAGTTGTTCTTTGCTTTACTTCTCCCCCTCCTCATCTAAAGGAGGGGGAGTGAGAGAGCGGTTGTGGGGTTTAGCTGCCCAGAACGGTAAAACCACCACAGAAACAAACAAACAAACAAACAAACAAAGGCCACGCAGAAGCACAGAGAAAAAAGGGGAAAAAAAAAAAAGGTTATTCTCTACTTCCCATCAATGAGCGATGTTCAGCCATGTCCTGGGAAGCAGGGCCTCAAAACGCGTAGTGGTTATTTACGTTATTATACAGCCCCCTCCCCCATGAGAGCCCCCCTTTTTATTGCTGAGTGTGACATCATGTGGTGTGGAATATCCCTTTGGTTGGTTTAGGTCAGCTGCCTTGGCGATGTCCCCTCCCCATCACTCCCCCTCCCCCAGCCTGCTGGCTCTTGGGGGCTTGGAAGGAGTCCTGATGCTGTGCCAGCACTATGCAGCAATAGACACAACACTGGAGCGATACCAGTGCTGTTCCAGCTACCAGTGCAGAGCACAGCACTGTGTGGGTTGCTGCAGGGAAAGTTAACTCCATCCCAGACAGACCCAACACAGGGTAACATTATTTTTTCCTTGATAATCAAAACAACTTTTTGGATAAATCTTCATTTTCTTCTCCACCTTTTTCTTCTAATTTGTCAATGCTAAAATCTCTATTTTCAGTGAGAAAAAAAGTTCTGATAGAACATTTTTACTAACCCTTATTTAAACACAACTTACAACTACTCCTCTGCATCCTTTCTGAGGTCCTCTTCTCACCCATTTCTGATGGACATCTTTTCTGACACCAGAATTAGGAATCACGTGTCCTTCTTTCAGAACTATGGGAAAATGTGATTTCCAGTGACAAGCTTGGCTATTGCCTTAGCGTCCTACATCCTTTGTCAGCACTCGAAAGGCACTGATGAGATGGGCCAACTATTAACTACAAGGTCTTCCCTGCAGACAACAGCTGGGGTTGCTACCTCTTCCAAGCACGCAGTACAGACTTACTTCACACACATGTACTTTATATACGCACTTGGTTGGACAGCACGTTCTCTATAGAAAAGCACAGACCACCAAGTTTTTGTACTTTCCACCAGGACAATGTCTCACTCTCCCCTGACCACACAGAGGAATGCAAACACCCCTTTCCTGATCCTCGCTGAAGGGGGAAGCAATCTGCCCAGGTCAAGCAATAAGCCTACATCTCCCAGGTCCCATCCCAGCGCCTTCCCCACTGCTTTCTTTATCCTCCTCTCTCTCCTTTAGCTGATGCCCTCCAAACCAGCAGCCCCAACTTCCCGAGCCTTCCTGGCCCCATCTGTCAGCCCAACTGAAACAAACTCCGTTCAGGCTGTTCAAGTCAGGCCAGCCCGAGCAAGAGAAGCTCACAGATGGTTAAATGCATTTGACATTTCACTGCAGGGCCTCCAGCAGAAATCCTTGCCTGCTGTAGCCGGAGCCCCAGATAGTAGCAAATCAAGGCTCGTGGTTCCATCACTGTGTGCACACTCTGCTGTGAGTTAATATTATTGGCTTGCCCCTCAATCATGCCTTTTCCAGCTAGCTGCTCCTGTCAAAGCACATCTCATTAGACGTGAAGGCTCAATGAAATGGAAATTCATGTTTAAATTTAAAAACAGCATATCGACCCTGGGAGCCAGTGATGTCTACATTTTTAATAACTTACTGAGAATAAAAGGAGTATATGTGTAAGGGGAAAGGTTGGGCAGTGGGAAAAAGAGGGGATGGAGAAGCGTAGAGAGGACGAGTGCATAGGGCAAATGGCCAGCCAAGGACTCTGATCCTCACCACTTCCCTCCAGCTCCAATCTTACTTTATTTGTCCCTCTGGCTGCATAGAAAAGAGCTTAGGCTTTACTTAAAGGGACCTCATAACCTCAGAAACAGAGCACATCCACAATTTGATATTAAAAATGATGAGAGGGAAAAGAGCATCATTAAGTGCAGCCTGTGCATACACACAGATGCACACCCATCTCTATGTGTGAGCCCCTGACATCCCAGGCAGATATGTGTTACTTGCATCGACCAGCAGCATGCTGCAGAGCACAAGTAAACACAGCACCTTTTGGAGGAGGACAAGAAGACAACCATGCTGCATGTGACCTGCCATGTGGCACCAGCCCCAGCCCCCTACGCCTCGCTCTGACGTCCTTAATCCCAATGGGAGAGGCACTCACTGCTCCCTTGCTCTTCCCACCACAACTGTTAGGTAACCCAAGGGGAGGCAGAGACAGCACGCCTTCTCCTCTGTGATTACAGGGGGAGCGATGCTCATTCTGCTGGGCTTTGGTGTTCTCTGCTAGCATCCAGGTAGCCAGGGATGGGGAGGCAAAGGTGGGAGGTCTGTGTGTTGTGTAATCACTGCAGATGCTGTGGCAGTAGTGGTTATTTTTTTTATTTTTGGAAAGCAAGCAATCTGACAACGTCACCTTGGCGAGCATGCAACTCAAGAAATCACACACTGCACAGCTGAACCCACACTGCTCCAGCTCCAGATGGAGGCAGGTGCTGTGCTGCTGCTGGGCGCTAGCAAGGGGCTCCCAGTGCCAACCATGGCACAACGGGAGGTGTAAATCCACCACTCGTGTTTAATTGGGGAGCATGGAAAGCAGTTTCCGAAAAGCTTTGAGATCTTCAGAGGCAGCTGCTAGAGTGAGCAAAGTATGCCTGTGTCTAAGCAAGGAGCTGCAGTCAGCTTGGTCGTTTCTGCTGTGTTCCCCTCCCCTTTCTCAGCACACTTCTGGACTCCTGAGCACTCCTCTGGGTCTGTCTCTGGTCCACCCCAGGCAGCTGCCTGGCTCCAGGGACACACTCGTCTGTATGCCAGAAACCTGAACACAACTGAAGACTTTCTGACCTACATTCCTCCTCAAAGATGTTTACTGCAATTCAAACTAAGCTCTACACATCGTAGACGTGACTTCCTCAGGTTTTCCTCATTTATGTTAGATCTCTGCTATGCTCTGCAGCTTATCCTTCTGCTGCCCTGCTAATTATCCTCCTGACCTTTCTTCTGGACTGCTTACCATTAGTTCTAAATTCTGCACTGCCTTTCCTATATCTCCTTTGCAGTCTTTGACTACTTTGATAATTTCCCTGGCACTTATTCCGACACTGACAGTTTTTGTTAGCATACTGTTTGCATTTTCCAGATGTATTCAAAGACTGTGTTCACAGAGCTTAAGGGGGAATTTCTCTCCCTCACCTCCTCGACATCACATGCCACAGAATTTCACTCACTCACTGAATACCTTGCTCTTGGCTAAAGCATCTCTTCCAGGAGGGCATCCAAATTTTGATTTGAAAACTTCAAGCAATGAAGAATTCACCAATACGAGGTTACAACAAAGTTCAATTACTCTCACTGATCACAAAAAAGTGTACCTTACTTATCATTTTTGTCTGGCTTCCTTTCTCAGGTGTTATCTCTGTGTCCCTTTCCCTGATAAACTAGAGAAAGATTGCTGTTCACAAATTTATGACACTTTTAAGCACTTTCCTTCACATGCAGGACTACTCCACCTGCCTAACCTCCTCCTTTATGGATCTGAGTGATTCTCCATCCCTAACACTTCCCCTGTCTTTTTCCTAATATCCCAGACTACAAGCCCTCAGTTGCTTTCCCCCATCACGCAAGCACCCTGAAGCATGGGTTACATGTTGGCTTTTCACACAAGTGTGCAGGGTCTGCAAATCCTCTCTGCAAACCAGGTATGAGAGACCTCAGCCACAGTTCTGCACATCTTGCCAAAAGGCTCCAGAGCTCCTTTTGCATTCCACCCAACTCTGAAGCCTCATGACCAAGCAGGAGGAAAGGGAGAGGGCTGACAATCTGCACAGGCCACATGTGAATGCTATTAAATAGCCTTTGGGCTTCTATTTTATGTATTTATGAAGCCAGAGGAGGAGTGCAGAAAGGGATGGAGATACTTTGTTTCCCAATTTGTGTCTATTATCTATTGAAATTTGACATAATGTCTCCACAGTTCTCCATAATATTCCACTGTATATAGAATGTGACTAGCTCCACCATCTAATGTGACAGCTTAGGAAGATTAAAAAGAAAAGCTAAACTAGCAGTAGTTGTAGATGAGGAAAAGTAGCAAATTTATGAATAATTTCAGCTGAATTCTAACAACATTGCATTCCCGGGACAGGACACATTTATTATCTTATTCACTATGACTACTGCAACATTAGTGATTTGTTACTGAATCAATTATGTATTTGTGAGTGAATAAGGCTGTGTCACTTAACTCTTCAGCTGGCTGTGCCCACTATATACTGATTGCAATTTTTAACTGTTTTCTCTCCCCTTCAATCATCCTCCCTACAGTTACCCTGTCTGTACATCCACAGTGATACAAAATGGTGCTTTCCATTTCAGAAATCCATTTGGCAAAGGTCACTTGTTTTCCTTTAAATTGCAAGTATCTCCCCTGCAAAGCTCCTCTTTCAACACACCAACTTTATACCCAAATAGCTGAAGCAGTCTCAGAAACCAACTGGGTTGGCTTGATCTGTGAAATAAATTTATAAAAAAGATCAGTCAAATGAAGCCTTCTTCCCTCAAAAGCTGCTTCAGTTTCTTCTATTGAAATGGCAGGAGCAGGACTTTTAAATGGTTTGGGGTGTTTGGTCACTAGGATATAAAGCGTGTTTTATTCTCCATCAGTGAGGTCCAGGAATGGGTAAGCTCACAAACTTCATCAAGGCCATCGACCAAAGCAGAAGCAAAGATACAACACTGACTACCATCCAATCTCACACCTGCAGCTAAGACACCTCTGCATCAGCTGGTAGAGAAGCAGGCAACAAATTTGAAGAGCTGAATTATAATGGAGACTCTGTCACTGGTTTACTTCAATGGGCAGCGATGGTCGAATCTGAATTTTCATAGAATCATAGAATCATAGAATATCCTGAGTTGGAAGGGACCCTTAAGGATCATCAAGTCCAACTCTTGACACCGCACAGGTCTACCCAAAAGTTCAGACCATGTGCCTAAGTTCACAGTCCAATCTCTTCTTAAATTCAGACAGGCTCGGTGCAGTGACCACTTCCCTGGGGAGCCTGTTCCAGTGTGCAACCACCCTCTCTGTGAAGAACCCCCTCCTGACGTCCAGCCTAAATTTCCCCTGCCTCAGCTTAACCCCGTTCCCGCGGGTCCTGTCACTAGTGTTAATGGAGAAAAGGTCTCCTGCCTCTTGACACCCCCTTACGAGGAAGTTGTAGACTGTGATGAGGTCTCCCCTCAGCCTCCTCTTCTCCAGGCTGAACAGGCCCAGTGACCTCAGCCGTTCCTCGTACGTCTTCCCCTCAAGGCCTTTCACCATCTTCGTAGCCCTCCTCTGGACACTTTCCAACAGTTTCATGTCCTTTTTATACTGTGGTGCCCAGAACTGCACACAGTACTCGAGGTGAGGCCGCACCAGCGCAGAGTAGAGCGGGACAATCACCTCCCTTGACCTACTAGCGATGCCGTTCTTGATGCACCCCAGGATACGATTGGCCTTCCTGGCTGCCAGGGCACACTGCTGGCTCATATTCAACTTGCTGTCTACCACGACCCCCAGATCCCTCTCTTCTAGGCTGCTCTCCAGCGTCTCATCGCCCAGTCTGTACATGCAGCCAGGGTTTCCCCGTCCCAGGTGCAGGACCCGGCACTTGCTCTTATTGAACTTCATGCGGTTGGTGATCGCCCAGCTCTCCAACCTGTCCAGATCCCTCTGCAAGGCCTTTACGCCCTCATTTGAGTCCACAACTCCTCCAAGTTTGGTGTCATCAGCAAACTTGCTCAAAATACCCTCTATTCCTACATCCAGATCGTTTATAAAAATATTGAAAAGTACCGGCCCTAAAATGGAGCCTTGAGGGACCCCACTGGTGACCGCCCGCCAGCCTGACGCAGCCCCATTTACCATAACCCTTTGGGCCCTGCCCGTTAGCCAATTGCTCACCCATCGTATGATGTTTTTATTTAGCTGTATGGTGGACATTTTGTCCAGTAGGATCCTATGGGAAACCGTGTCAAAAGCCTTGCTGAAGTCCAAAAAAATCACATCAGCTGGTTTCCCTTGGTCCACCATACGGGTGATCTTATCATAAAAGGAAATCAGGTTAGTTAGGCAGGACCTACCCTTCACAAACCCATGCTGGCTGGGACCAATGACTGCTTTGTCCCCCAGGTGCGCCTCAATTTTGTAACCCAACACCTTTAAACAACACCTTTATGCCTAAACCTTGCATGTAAAGTGATGGAAGAATGCAAGCTACTTAGCTCCTGGCCAGGATTAGTTACCTGAATTTCTCCTATCATCCACTGGAGCAAGCTGTAAGCTGCTTATCTCTGCCTGATGCAGGTGAGATGCACCCACAGCTGCATGCTTGGTCTTCCACTGTCAGTTTGGGGTGGGAACCAGTTAGTCCTTAGTGCTGACCAAAGTAACAGTCATCAAGTGTGCAAGTCATGGACACAGCCTTGTGTCTTTTACAATGCATAGCAATGTCTTGTCCTAAAGAAAGGAAGAGGCTGTAGCACCCCAAGGGAGGGAGGTGCTCTTGGATCTCCTGAATATTTGGGTCCATCCATGCTCATCATTCAACAGCACAATCTGCAGCTACTGCTATAAATGATGAGCACAGTCACTAAACATCCAGGGCTCCATATCAGCATGGGTGCTGAAACTTGCTGGTTTTGACTCCCAAACCTTTGGAAAGACCAAAGGAGGTTTCTTTCTTTATTCTGCCCTTTTCAGTCTCTCCCCAAAAAGTTTCAGCAGGAATAAGCAAGTGTCAAGAAAAAAATGATTGTTGTCAAACATAAGCCAAGATCTGTTAAAGGGACTTGGGTATGTTTGCTAGAACTTGGTTTTGAGAAGGAAGAAAAACAGTAGTTTCCATATCGCACCTTTGAAGCACATCACCATAAGGCCACCCTCAGGCAATCAGCTTTAAAAATGGAAGGCCTTCCACCTAGGATCCCGGTACCTACCACTGGGGCACTCAGTCTCATATGAGTAACTATTTTGACTGGAATCCTTCAGATTAGTCGAGCTACTTCATAACAGAGATCAGAACAAATTTAGAAAGACACCACTGAAGTCAATGACCATCTTCCAATTGACTTTAATGCTACCACTAAGGAAGCTTTACAACAAAATAGCATTTGAGATACAGGTGTAGAGTATGGTGTACACCAAGGAGTGACATTAAACCTTATCAACCAGCTTTGGAAGGAGAGTACTAAAATGAAAGATTCCTTCAAAATGTATTTTGTATTTCCCTTAATGAGAGATCAGAGAAATAAGAAGGTATTTTTAGGAAGGAAGGCACATCATGCTTACCCACATCTGGCACACGATGGTGTGTCCTGGTCAGGTTGTTCCTCCCAGTGCTATTGCCTGATACAAAAGTTTCTATGGCCATGATGGGACTAAAGGCAGATAATTTAAGAACAAAAACTCTTCCCCTATCCTCCTTCCAACTTCAATGCCCAAGCAGGGAGCACCACAAGAACTGTTTTCCCCCTGTACTTGGCTCTGGTGAGGCCACACCTCGAGTACTGTGTTCAGTTTTGGGCCCCTCGCTACAAGAAGGACATCGAGGTGCTTGAGCGGGTCCAGAGAAGGGCGACGAAGCTGGTGAGGGGCCTGGAGAACAAGTCCTACGAGGAGCAGCTGAGGGAGCTGGGCTTGTTCAGCCTGGAGAAAAGGAGGCTCAGGGGCGACCTTATTGCTCTCTACAGATCCTTTAAAGGAGGCTGTAGCGAGGTGAGGGTTGGTCTGTTCTCCCACGTGCCTGGTGACAGGACGAGGGGGAATGGGCTTAAGTTGCGCCAGGGGAGTTTTAGGTTGGATGTTAGGAAGAACTTCTTTACTGAAAGGGTTGTTAGACATTGGAACAGGCTGCCCAGGGAAGTGGTGGAGTCACCATCCCTGGAAGTCTTTAAAAGACGTTTAGATGTAGAGCTTAGGGATATGGTTTAGTGGGGATTGTTAGCGTTAGGTCAGAGGTTGGACTCGATGATCTTGAGGTCTCTTCCAAACTAGAAATTCTGTGATTCTGTGATTCTGTGATTCTGTGAACTAAAATAAATAGTAGGTAAACAATGACAGGTCAATTAGAGGATTGAAATCATGTCCGATTTCACAATCTGAAGCATTATAAGTAACACAGAAAGGATTTGTCTACAAGCACAAGAGTAAATATTTGAATTTTATCTTGGCATTGTCCTTTCAAGGAAAGTCAGAGAGGGGAGATTATAGACAGATTATAAAGGGGATACTGAATGTGATGAAAATCAGATGGTTTAAGGTTAACGGCTAGATAGCATAGAAAGGATGCTGCTAAGTCACTTTAGTTGTCAGAGTAAGGGACAGGTCATGACAACATGTCCTATTCCCTCTACTAAGAGGGCTTAAAAAAGGACCTTGGCTAATTACTCTGCATGGCAATATTCTCCTGCAGTCGCGACCAATGCCCTGCACTTCTGCCTCACGCATCCTGTGATCACACAGGGTGCTATTCAGATGAATGCACACGCACAAACAAAAATATACATCAAACTGCTTATTCCACTCAAATGCATTTGCTACAGTCACATGAGGAAGCCAGTAGTAAAAGAAATAATGCTCAGCCCTCCACAGAACTACTGCAGACAAAACCAAATCAAGACCTGTCTGCTTGTTTTGTCAGATTTTTGCAGAAATCTCATCTCACTCTTGGTCTCCCCACACCTGCCTCAATATTCGCCAATATTCTAGTTCTTTCATTTTAACAGGGAAAAGGAAATACAAGTCTTGAAAGTCTTTTGAAGGAGTTTTAATCCATGCTTGGGAACTGAAATCGGCCTCTCAGTTTCCCACAGTTCTCATTATAATTAATGAGACTGGGGGTGAAAAGGGAATAGGTCCAGCTCTTCAAGGTGAGGGGAACGATGAAGGATGCATAAGAAACAAATGAGCTTTAAAAACACATACTGTGAAAAAATATGAAAAGGAGAAGGCTAGAAGATAGAAGAGAGGCATTGCGCATTTGGACTGTGAGAGCAGAGACAAAGCAAACTGGCTGCATAATTGCCCTAGCACGTGGCTCGGGCAGTACCTCAGCACACCTAGGGGACACCTGCCCTCCATCCTCACACCCAGCACACCTCCTGAGCCTTGCCAGGTGGGATGCAGCCACAGAAAGAGGCACAAGTCCACTGGGGGAATGCAAAATGACCTCCCATTTCATGCAAAATATTTCATCCCCCTCCTCACCCACAGTGACTGTCATACCCATGGAACATCTCCAGCTACCAAAGTTTCACTGCATCCCTCCACTGCTAGTAGTCCTGCTGCAGAACCAAGCTTCAAACCAAGCTTCCCACAGTATTTGGTAATCAGAAGCAGGCTGAGGAAACGGAACTAAACTTTGTTCATGTGTGACACCTACACATAAAGCCCTCCACGTACATACAGACCCACTCCCCCTTGCCACCGACGTTATAAAAGGTTTGCTTCTACTTTAAGGACACAGTTCAGGAAAGGTAGCTGTTGAATCACATTTCTCCATAGAACATGCAGCTCTGAAACAAAATTTTATCATGAAAATCCCTGTGGCTGAAACTGGGAAGGAAAAACAGACTCCTGACTTGCAGTTGTTAAAAATGGCTTTTTGAAGATGAATGGTAATGTGAAGTGCTGAGTTACAGAGAGTAAAACAAAAAGTGGGAGCTCAAATTGCTCATAGTTTTAGTACCTTGAAAAACAAAACAAAAACAGCACAGCCTGTAATCACTATCAGAAAGTAGTATTGGCACAGGTCTGTGGTGTGCTAAGAGCCATGTGCCTGCTCCTCAGCTAACCTGACAGCGATACCATGGTCAGAAGTTGTGTATCGCTGCTCAGACCCAGATCAATCTCACCATGCATGTGCAGCGTGGTGGTCAGGGCAAAGTGGTGAAAGAGGGAAGTCTGAAGAAGAAAGAAGGACCCAGATCTTGTTCTTCCTGAGTTCCGAGTGCTCTCACTCAAGCTAGCAGACAGAAAAGAACCACGGGTTTTGAAAAGCCCCAGGGGCTCACTGCAACGCTTTTGAAGCAGCCAAGCTTCTTTGCCTCTTATTGAGGCGATCGGCTCCAGGGCAGACGCGTTTTGTAGCGGAGCGGAGGATTGAGGCGAGCAGGGTCCTTTTTTTATTTGGCATTGAGGCCACTCGAGGCAGGCGAAGGAGCCGCCAGGGCCCAGCAGCCCTCACGAGGGAGGCTGACGAGGTGTAGGCGAAGCCAGCAGTGCCCCTCTAGGCTGACGTTCAAAAGCAGCCCCTAGGGAGCACGGCGACCAGGGTGGGGCTCGTCAGAAGGGTGGGGCGCATCATTTCACACAGGCAGGGCCCCCCGCCCATAAGAACAAATCCTCTAACAACTGTCTTCCACTAGCTAGGCTGCAATAGTCTACAGTAGGCAGAGAGCTCTCTCTAGAAAGTCTGTATCCACCCAGACTGACTGCCTACTCAAAAATGAGGCAGTTCAGGTCTCTGGATGCAGGGAGTACCTGAGCCTGTTGCTACCATCTGAGGGTGGCAGAGAGACTGTGTGTAGCAGGTGGATGACCTGGTCAACAGAGTGGCAGAGCTCAAGGAAGAGGTGGAGAGGTTGAGGGATATCAGGGAGTGCGAGCGGGAGATAGACTGGTGGAGCAACTCCCTGCCAGGCCTGAAGAAGAGGCGCTGGGGTGAGACACCCCAAATGGGGGTGGACCCCCTGCCCTGTCGCTGTCGGGCAGAGGGAGGGGACCTGGGAGTTGAGGAGGAATGGAGACAGGTCCCTGCTCGACCTCGCAGGCAATGCCCCCCCCCCCCACCAGCCCCACCTTCCCAGGTGCCCTTACATAACAGATTTGAGGCCCTGGAGCTTGAGAGACCAGTGGGTGAGGCTGAGGTAGAAAGTGTACCCAGGAGGATGCCTAGGGCGAGGAAGTCGACTCCACGTCTCAAGACTGCTTCCACCAAGACAGAAAGAAGGGTAATCATTGTAGGTGACTCCCTTCCCAGGGGAACAGAGGGATTTGAACAGAGATTTGTTGACCTGACCCTACCCGTAGGGAAGTCTTCTGCCTCCCTGGGCCAGGGTCAGGGACATTGCCAGAAACCTTCCTAACCTGGTTCACCCCTCTGATTACTATCCTCTTTTGATAGTTCAGGCTGCCAGTGATAATATTGAAGAGAGAAGCCTGAAGACTATCAAACGGGACTTTAGGGAACTGGGATGTTTAGTGGATGGAGCGGGAGTACCATCCCTACAGTGGCAGGGAGGGGTACAGAGAGGACATGGAAAGCCCACCTGATAAACACATGTCTCAGAGGCTGGTGTCAACACAGAAATTTTGTTTTTTTTTGACCACGGGGTGCTTTAGTCGGCACCCAGCCTGATAACTGCAGATGGGTCCCACCTGTCTCTAGGGAAAAATGGATCCTAGCCCAGGAGCTGGCAGGGCTCTTTGAGAGGGCTTTAAACTAGGTAAGAAGGGGGATGGGGAAGAAATAGGGCTCATTAGTGGTGTGCTGGGGGAACAATGTCAGGGCCAAGGGAGATGGCAATGGCCCAACTGAAGTGCATCTACACTAATGCACGCAGCATGGACAACAAACAAGAGGAGCTGGAAGCCATCGTGTGGCAGGCAAGCTATGACTTGGTTGCCATCACGGAAATGTGGTAGGACCACTCCCATGACTGGAGTCAAAAATATCCTGGCGATTTCAAATGTGTCTGAAATACAACAGTACACTTAACCACCCTAGCTGGGCTGATCTTCCTGACCTGCTACTAATATCACCAGCTCTCATTTTATTCACTTGCTCAAAACTAAATAAATAGGGAAAGCAAACAGATGAAAACCACAGGCAAGAAAAACGTGACAAGTTAAAACAAAAACTGTGGTTACACTGGTTGATTGGGTAAAGCTCCTGAATGCTGTCAATGAAGTCTTCCATCTCTCTACAGGGAGGTCTTTTGCCTCCCCAGGGCTTGGGTGAGAGACTTCGCTAAAAAAGTCAAGCTCCTGGTACGGCCCACTGACTACTACCTGCTACTGGTCTTTCAGGCTGGTAATGACGAGGTAGCTAGGAGAAGTCCGAGAGCGATCAAAAGGGACTTTAGGGCTTTGGGGTGACTACTTAAAGGATCAGGGCACAGGTTGTGTTTTCCTCTGTCCTTCCGATAGGGGGGATCGATGCTGACAAGCAAACTCATCACATTAACACATGGCTTCGAGACTGGTGCAACCGGCAGAATTTTGGGTTTTTCGATCATGGGAAGGTCTACACGACACCAGGCCTGCAGGCACCAGATGGGATGCGCCTCTCTCAGAGAGGGATAAGGATTTTTGCTCAGGAGCTGGCAGGGCTGATAGATAGGGCTTTAAAGTAGAGTCGAAGGGGGAAGGGGCTAAAACCAGGCATGCTGGTGATGAGCTAAGGGATTGTGCCCTAGAAAGAGAGGGACTATGTGCCAGTGAGGTCCTTCAGTTGGCTCCACAAGGTGCTGCGTGCAGGGATGCGAATTTGAAGTGCTTCTACACAAATGCAAGCAGTATGAGGAATAAAATGGATGAGCTATGTCCTGGTTTCAGTTAGAACAGAACTTTTACATTTCTCTCCCCCATCCCAGAGAGGGAGGGGGAGGGGGAGTGAACGGCTGAGTGGTGTTTAGCTGCCGGCTGGGTTAAACCACGACAGTCACTTTGGAAAGGAGGGACGTTGCACCCCCATGCTGCGTCTCGAACCCGTGACCTCGGATTTCTCTTCACGTAGCCAGGTGAGGGTTATGCGAGCGCCTCGAGCCGGTGAGCCACCGCCACCTCCTCTATCCACCCCTTATTCCATACCATTTATGTCATGCTCAGGTTACACTCTTTTCTATACTTTCTAATTAGTCACCATTTTCATGTAGGGCATATAGTAGTCATGGTAGTGATAACATACAGTATTATATGGTAATTAACATGGTACAATTCAATTCATGGGCTATTCTCACCCAGTATTAAATCCCCTTGAGGTACACAACGGAGCTCTCCATTCTTTTGCATCACCCACCAAGTGTATCCAGGTCCCTGAGCAAAAGCAATTCCACAAATGGGTTTGCCTTTTCCTGAGGTAGGAGTAGCCCAGACTGTTTTACCCAGCATATTTCTTACATGCACTACAGGAACTTTATCCCCTTCTACAGTATATAACAGGTTTGATTGGGCAGGTCCAGCTCGGTTGGCCGATCCCCTAGTATTGACTAACCAGGTGGCCTTTGCCAAATGCGTATCCCAAGTTTTGAATGTCCCAGTGCCCATTGCTTTCAATGTAGTCTTTAACAGTCCATTGTATCGTTCAATTTTCCCAGAGGCTGGTGCATGATAGGGGATGTGATACACCCACTCAATACCATGTTCTTTGGCCCAAGTGTCTATAAGGTTGTTTCGGAAATGAGTCCCATTGTCTGACTCTATTCTTTCTGGGGTACCATGTCACCATAGGACTTGCTTTTCAAGGCCCAGGATAGTGTTCTGGGTGGTGGTATGAGGCACAGGATATGTTTCCAGCCATCCGGTGGTTGCTTCCACCATTGTAAGTACATGGCGCTTGCCGTTGAGAGATTGAGGGAGTGTGATGTAATCAATCTGCCAGGCCTCTCCATATTTATATTTCAGCCATCGTCCTCCATACCAAAGAGGCTTTGACCGTTTGGCTTGCTTGATTGCAGCACATGTTTCACAGTCATGAATAACCTGTGCTATAGCGTCCATGGTCAGGTCCACCCCTTGATCACGAGCCCATCTGTATGTTGCATCTCTACCTTGATGGCCTGAGGTGTCATGGGCCCATCAGGCTATAAATAATTCACCTTTATGCTGCCAATCCAGGTCCACCTGAGCTACTTCAATCTTAGCAGCCTGATCCACCTGCTGGTTGTTTTGATGTTCTTCAGTAGCCCGATTCTTGGGCACATGAGCATCTACGTGGCGTACCTTTACAGCCAGGTTCTCTACCCGAGCAGCAATGTCTTGCCACAATGCAGAAGCCCAGATGGGTTTGCCCCTACGCTGCCAGTTGTTTTGCTTCCATTGCTGTAACCATCCTCACAGGGCATTTGCTACCATCCATGAATCAGTGTAGAGATAGAGAACTGGCCATTTTTCTCGTTCAGCAATGTCTAAAGCCAGCTGAATGGCCTTCACTTCTGCAAACTGACTCGATTCACCTTCTCCCTCAGCAGCTTCTGCAACTCGTCGTGTAGGACTCCATACAGCAGCCTTCCATCTCCGATGCTTCCCCACAATACGACAGGACCCATCAGTGAACAGGGCATATTTCTTCTCATTCTCTGGTAACTGGTTGTACAGTGGGGCTTCTTCAGCACGACCCACCTCCTCCTCTGATGATATCCCAATATATTTGCCTTCTGGCCAGTCCATAATCACTTCCAAGATTCCTGGGCGACTGGGGTTTCCTATTCGAGCCTGCTGAGTAATCAGTGCAACCCACTTGCTCCACGTAGCATCAGTTGCATGATGTGTAGAGGAGACCCTTCCTTTGAACATCCAGCCTAGTACCGGCAATCGGGGTGCTAGGAGGAGCTGCGCTTCAGTACCGACCACCTCCGAAGCAGATCGAACTCCTTCATATGCTGCCAATATCTCCTCTTCAGTTGGAGTGTAGCGGGCCTCAGATCCTCTGTATCCCCGACTCCAAAACCCCAGGGGCCGACCTCGAGTTTCCCCAGGTTCTTTCTGCCAGAGGCTCCAGGTGGGGCCGTTCTCCCCAGCTGTGGTGTAGAGCACATTCTTTACATCTGGTCCTGTTCGAACTGGCCCAAGGGCTACTGCATGGACTATTTCCTGCTTGATTTGTTCAAAGGCTTGTCGTTGCTCAGGGCCCCATTCAAACTCATTCTTCTTACGGGTTACTTGGTAGAGCGGGTTTACAATCAGACTGTAATTTGGGATGTGCATTCTCCAAAACCCCACAACACCTAGGAAAGTCTGTGGTTTTTTTTGCTAGTTGGTGGAGACATGGCTGTTATTTTGTTGATCACATCCATTGGGATTTGACAACGTCCATCTTGCCATTTTATTCCTAAAAACTGGATCTCTCGTGCAGGTCCTTTGACTTTATTTTGTTTTATGGCAAAACCAGCTTTCAGAAGGATTTGGACTATTTTCTTCCCTTTCTCGAAAACTTCCTCTGCTGTGTCACCCCACACAATAATGTCACTGATGTACTGCAGGTGTTCAGGAGCTTCCCCCTGCTCCAGCGCAGACTGGATCAGTCCATGGCAAATGGTAGAGCTGTGTTTCCACCCCTGGGGCAGCCGATTCTAAGTATATTGGACTCCCCTCCATGTGAAAGCAAATTGTGGCCTGCACTCTGCTGCTAGAGGGATGGAGAAAAATGCATTAGCAATATCAATTGTGGCGTACCACTTGGCTGTCTTTGATTCAAGTTCGTACTGGAGTTAAAGCATGTCCAGCACTGCAGCACTCAGTGGTGGCATGACTTCATTCAGGCCACGATAGTCCACTGTTAGTCTCCACTCACCATTAGACTTTTGCACTGGCCATATGGGACTATTGAAAGGTGAATGAGTCTTGCTGATCTTGGCTCTCCAATTGACGAATTAGCTTATGGATGGGAATCAGGGAGTCTCGGTTGGTGTGATATTGCCGCCGGTGCACAGTTGTGGTAGCGATTGGCACTTGCTGTTCTTCGACCCTCAGCAGCCCCACAACAGAGGGGTCCTCTGAGAGACCAGGCAAGATAGACAATTGTTTAATGCCCTCTGTCTCTAAGGCAGCTTAGTCCTTGCAATATCCTCTTCTAAGATAGTCTATGCCAAGGATACATGGAGCATCCGGGCCAGTCACAATGTGGTGCTTTTCCCACTCATTCCCAGTCAGACTCACTTCAGCCTCCAATACAGTCAACTGCTGAGATCCCCCTGTCACTCCACAAATACAGATGGGCTCTGGCCCTTTATAGCTCGATGGCATTATAGTACATTGTACACCGGTGTCTACTAAAGCCTTATACTTCTGTGCGTCTGATGTGCCAGGCCATTGAATCCACACGGTCCAATACATTCAATTGTCCCTTTCCTCCCCCTGCCTGGAGGCAGGGCCTCCCTAACCCTGGTCAGAATCTTCTTCGTTTCTGTGTTTCAAGGACTGTCTGCTGGAAGTTGGAGCAGCAAACTTTTCAGAGAATCCCTTTTTCCTGATTGTTTTCTTTTGCAACTCACGTACCTGTGCCTCTAGGCTCGCGGTAGATTTTCCATCCCATTTTCTCATGTCCTCTCCATGGTCTTGTAAGTAAAACCACAGGGTGGCACGGGGTGAGTACCCACCATATCGTCTTCCTTGTGTGGATGAACGCCTACCCCTGATAGCTGAGACACTGCTTTGTACAGGTGCGGAGGAGAATAATCTCTCTTCAAGTTGGTGAACCTTTTCAGAAAGTTTCTCCACAGTGTTCTCTTTTGGTTGGTGGACACTGGTTGGTTCAGGTGGGGATGAAGATAGATTCTCTTCAAGTTGGTGGACCTCTTCAGAAAGTTTCTCCACAGCTGAGACGCAGGCCTGTAAGGAAGAGGAGAGACTTTCTTCGTACTGCCAGAGTTGTTTAGCCACTTCATCCACTGTGGGTTCCTCATCCTCTTTCCAGGCCATTACTGCCAATGAGCGGGCATATGATGATGGTGCACTCCGTACAAACTTCCGCCACATGGGTCGTGTACACCTGACTTCATCTGGATCTTTGGATGTTTGTCTGAGGTCTGGATCCTCATAAATCACTTCCCGTACGGCTAATTCCCTCAGGTACTGGATTCCAATCTCCATAGTGGTCCACTTGCCTGGTAGACATACAAGTTCTTCCTTGAAGGGATACCTTTCCCTCACAGCTGAGAGGAGACGCCTCCAGAGGCTGTTAGATTGTGCTCCATCTGCAATTGCTTTGTCAATGCCAGCGTCTCTAGCAAGGGATCCCAGCCGCCTGGCTTCCCTGCCGTCTAATTCCACACAATTGTCTCCAGAGTCCCAGCACCGGAGCAGCCAGGTGACAAGCTGCTCACCTATACAACGACCAAAATCTTTTCGCACATCTCGTAGCTCACGCTCGTATAGGTTTCGGGTAGTTACTGTTGATTTTTCGGCATCCTCATCTTCCTCCTCCTGAATCCCTGATGGCCCAGCATCGTCGTCGTCTCTATAACTAGATTTGGCAGAAGACTCTCTGCGTTCTAAATGACCTGAATCTCTATACCATTTTTTCACCTTCTCTACAGGGGCAACTTGCACTGCTACAGCTCGTTTCTCTGACCCCGTTACAGGGTCTGCCACAGGGGTTGGAATACCCTCTGCTGGGTCAACTTGCACTGCTACAGCTCGTTTCTCTGACACAGCCACAGGAGCTGGAGCGACTGCAGGGGCTGGAGCAGCTGCAGGAACCGGAGCTGGAGTGGCTGCAGGAACTGGAGCTGGAGCAGCTGCAGGAGCTGGGACTGGAGCAGCTGCAGGATCTGGAGCTGGAGTGGCTGCAGGAACCGGAGCTGGAGTGGCTGCAGGAGCTGGAACTGGAGCAGCTGCAGGAGCTGGAACTGGAGCCACTGCAGGAGCTGGAACTGGAGCGGCTGCAGGAGCTGGAACTGGAGCAGCTGCAGGAGCTGGAACTGGAGTGGCTGCAGGAGCTGGAACTGGAGTGGCTGCAGGAGCTGGAACTGGAGCGGCTGCAGAGTCCACCGTAGGGGTCACAGTGGCCATTGGATCTGTCACAGGACTTGGAGTGGCCGCAGGGTCTGTCACTAAGTTGATAGCAGTATCAATGGCAGCTCGATAGGCATGAGCCAGGCCCCAGCACGTTACAATGATTTGTGTTACTTTGGAACTTCCCGAATCATGACACTATTTTTCAAGCATTCTGCCAGCTTTTTAGGATTTTGCAGTTGTTCAGGGGTGAATTTCCAAAACACTGGGGGTGCCAACTGCTCTAGATGCCTGCCCATATCCTCCCATACTCCCTGCCACCCACAACTATACTGCCTCTGGGCAGATCTCCGGATGAGCTTCCTAAGTAGTTGTTTAACTTTAAGCAGAACCTGAAGCGCATTCAGGAGGCAGAACAACAAGACTATGCTGGTCTGAGTATCCCAAGGATATTCAGTATCTTGGAGAGCTATTGTAACAAGCTCGGAGGATAAGAGGGTGGTGAAGGAGGAAGGGAGAGTGATCAAGAAGGATACAGGGGTGGTGAAGGAGAAAGGGAGAGTGATCAAGTACGAAAAAATATCCTCCCCTTTCCCCTCCACAGATTGACTCCCTAATGGAAAAAGGCAATAGGTATAATTGCTAATAGTTTCAAAGATACAGTTTCCAAAGTACAGAGTTGGCGATGTTACTGAGTACAAATACCAACTTAGAGTCATGACCAGATATCTCATCATCTCATAAGCCACTACTACAACACACAGTACCATAATGATCTTAAACCAGGGCCCGGAGAGGATAAACAACATGACAGAGAGCAAATACGGCAAATAATGTGCTATAATACTCAATTTGGAAAACAGGCGCAGCAGAGTTGAGATTAAAGCAATCAGCATTATGACAAGTGACTATTAAGCAGGTCTAATACTTATACCAATTTTAGTTTAACACACTCTGGTCAGATCTGCCGTTATCTCAACCTTTCGAGCCCCAAGTTGGGTGCCAAAATGACTGTCGTGGTTTAACCCAGCCGGCAGCTAAACACCACGCAGCCGTTCGCTCACCCTCCCCCTCCCTCTCTGGGACGGGGGAGAGAAATGGAAAGTGAAGCCCGTGAGTTGAGATAAAGACAGTTCAATAAGACAGGAAAATAATAATAACAATAACAATAACAATAATAATAATAATAATAATACAATGATGATAACAGTACTACTAATAATAATGTGTACAAACAAGTGATGCACAATGCAATTGCTCACCACCTGCTCTGCAACAATTAAAACATCGGGGTGTTATCAGCACTCTTCTCATCCCAAGCCAAAACACAGCATTCCACCAGCTACTAGGAAGAAAATCAACTCTGTTCTAACTGAAACCAGGACAAACTAGAAGTCTTGTCCCAGTCCCACAGCTATGACATCATTGGCATAACGAAACCTGGTGGGATGAGTCCTGTGGATGGTGTATTGCAATAGATAATTACAAGCTCTTCAGCTGGGACAGGCAGGGTAGGCGAGGTGGTGGAGTGGCGATGTATGTGAAGCAGGGGCTGGACTGTGTGGAACTTCAAGTTGGTGATGGTAAAGTTGAGAGCCTCTGGGTAATGATTAAGGGATGAACAAATAAAGGGAATGTCGCTGTGGGAGTCTATTACAGACCACCCGGCCAGGACAACAACGTCAATGAATTATTCTTTGCAGAACTACGAGATGCCTCAAGATCAACTCCCCTTGTCCTTATGGGGGACTTCAACTTGCCAGACGTCAACTGGGATCACCACATGGCCGACATGAGCGAGTCCAGGAGGTTCATAAAGCACCTGGATGATAAATTCTTGGTGCAGGTGCAAAGGGAGCTGTGGTGTAATTGCCTAAAGTAACTAGGAAAATAAAACTAACATTCACATTTTAAAGAAAATGTACAGCATTGAAGAGGCTTTCAGGGCATAGCTGCATTACCTGAGCATTCCCTAGGCTTCCAACCTTAGATGCTATCACGCTGGGGAAACCTGGTGTGCCAGCTCTAAGGAACAGTATGGAGCATAGAGTGGAGTGGAGACACCACAGCTAGGCTCTGTAACCAGATGGGGACTCTATTGTTCTTGTGCACACTGAGACCGATAAGCTGCACTTTTTGCTACCCTGAGCCAAGGACCTGTCATGTTTTGACAAATGCTGTACCCTAGTGTACTTTTTGCTCATTATAATATCATTATAATACCCAAACACACCTCCATCCCAAGAGCTACCTGCCTCCAAGGTGCGACCACCCCTCACTGAGCATGGCTCTGACTTTCTCAGAGCCTATTACTTTAAACGGAGATGGGAGAACTTTTCACCAATCATAACTAAGATATGCTTGACTAGAGTCACTCAAGCTCCACCTAAAAGATAGAAAATAATATAAATTGGCCTAAGAGAGAGGGGATGTTAGGGAAGATACCACCGTCAGGGGAGATACCATCCTGAGGAAATACAACATCCTTAGGACCTCCTGACTCCTGGGACCAGTCGACGGGCTGAGCCTCTCTTCTCCCCCCCTTGGGACGCCTTTGGGTGAGATTTGAACACTTGGTTATAAATCTTTCTAGAGTCTTTGATCCTTTTAACGTGTTAATTTCTAGGCTGCGCACCTGTAACACCTGTGTCACCTGTGTATTTCATGCATGCTAGCTTGCTTTTGCAGACAGTCACTATCGCTGGCAATCCAAAGAACCTGTGTACCTGTTGCTCTAATAAATCACACTTGATTGCATTGTTATAGTTCTCATTAAGTGTGACTAGGGTAAGGGTGATTATACGTTATTGGTGAATCTGTGATCGTGATAGTTCAGTGTTCTGAATCCAACCAGACCCCTAACGGTTAATGCGTTATCGGTGAATATCTGACTGGACCCCTAATGGTTAACGCGTTATTGGTGAATATCCGACTGGACACCTAACGGTTGATGTGTTATTGGTGAATATCCAACTGAACCCCTAACAGTTAATGCGTTATTGGTGAATCCAACTGGACCCCCAATGGTTAACGCATTATTAGAGAATATCCGACTGGACCCCTAACGGTTAATGCATTATTGGTGAAATCTGTTATTGTGATAGTTCAGTAACCTGAATCCGACCAGGCCCATAACGGTTAATCAGCTACACCCCTTAACACGACAGGAGCCAACTAGGAAAGGTGCCCTCCCACATCTGTTGCTGGAGAACAAAGAGGGTCTTGTGGGGGACGTGGAAATTGGCGGCCATCTTGATCATAGTGACCATGAAGTGGTTGAGTTTAGAATTTATGGTGACAGAAGGAAAACTGCCACCAAAACTTCAGCACTGGATATGGGGAAAGCAGATTTCAGGCTGCTCAGGGAACTAGTCAGCAAGATCCCCTGGGAAACTGCTTTTGAAGGCACTGGCATACATCAGTGCTGGTCAATCTTTAAGCACTGCCTCCTAAAAGCACAAGATCAGGCAATTCCTAAATATTGGAAGTCAGGCAGGCGGGGCAGAAGGCCGGCCTGGCTGACCAGGGATCTTCTACTGGAGCTTAGATGCAAAAAGAAAGTGTACGGCTGCTGGAAGGAGGGTCAGGTGATGAGGGAGGAATACAGGGATGCTGTTTGTGTCTGTAGGGAGAAAATTCGTGCGGCCAAAGCCCAACTAGAGTTGAAGCTGGCCACGTCTGTGGGAGACAATAAAAAAGGTTTTTTTAGATATGTGAACAGAAAAAGGAGGACCAAAGAAAACATAGGTCTGCTACTTGATGGGGAAGGTCTCCTCACAGACAATGACACAGGCAGAGTAGAGACATTAAAGGCCTTCTTCGCCTCCGTCTTCAACGCTGATGATGGGCCCAGGGTGCCCTGAGCTGGAGGACTATGACGGTGGGAATGACAAACTCCCAACCGACCCTGAACGTGTGCGGGATTTGCTGCTCCGCCTGGATCCATACAAGTCCATGGGTCCAGATGGGATTCATCCCAGGGTGCTTAAAGAGCTGGCTGACTTCATCACGAAACCTCTCTCAATTGTTTTTCCATGATCTTGGGAATCTGGAGAGGTCCCAGTAGACTGGAAGCTGGCAAATGTTGTGCCAATTTTCAAGAAGGGTAAGAAAGAAGACCCTAGCAATTACAGGCCTGTCAGTCTCACGTCAGTGCCTGGTAAAATTATGGAGAAGATGAAGAAGAAGAAGATGAACCCCCAACATGGGTTCACGAGGGGTAGGTCCTGACTAACAAATTTGATTTCCTTTTATGATAAGATCACCCATCTAGTCAATGGGAGTCGATGGCAAAGCTCATCTGGAGCTCAATCTGTCTACTACCGTTAAAGATAACAGAAAATGTTTTTACAAGTACATAAACAGAAAAAGGAGGACTACAGAGCATCTCCATCCTTTACTGGATGCAGGGGGAAATTTAGTGACAAGAGATGAGGAAAAGGCTGAGGTGCTTTAATGACTTCTTTGCCTCAGTCTTTAGCAGCAAAACCAGTTGCTCTCTGGATACCCAGTACCCTGAACTGGTGGAAGGGGATGGGGAGCAGAATGTGACCCTCACTATCCACGAGGAAATGTTTGGTGATCTGTTACAGGCACTTGGATGTACGCAAGTCAATGGGGCCAGATGGGATCCACCCGAGGATACTGAGAGAACTGGTGGAGGACCTGGCCTAGCCGCTTTCCATCATTTATCAGCAGTCCTGGCTATCAGGGGAGGTCCCAATTGACTGGTGGCTAGCAAATGTGATGCTCATCTACAGGAAGGGCCGGAGGGTAGATCCGGAAAACTGTAGGGCTGTTAATTTGACTTCAGTGCCAGGGAAGCTCATGGAGCAGATTATCTTCAGTGTCATCACGCGGCACTTGCAGGGCAACCAAGCAATCAGGCCCAGTCAGCATGGGTTTATGAAAGGCAGGTCCTGCTTGACGAGCCTGATCTCCTTCTGTGACAAAGTGACGTGCTGGGTGGATGAGGGAAAGGCTGTGGATGTGGTCTACCTTGACTTCAGCAAGGCTTTTGACACCGTTTCCCACAAACCTGGATCTCAGTTTAAAAACAAGTTTAATTCTTCCTCACGAAACTGGCTGCTCTTGGCTTGGACTGGCGCACGCTTCGTTGGGTTAGAAACTGTCTGGATAGCCGGGCCCAAAGAGACGTGGTGAATGGAGTCAATTCCAGTTGGAGGCCAGTCACTAGTGGCGTTCCCCAGAGCTCAGTATTAGGGCCAGTTCTCTTTAATATCTTTATCGATGATCTGGATGAGGGGATTGAGTGCACCCTCAGTAAGTTTGCAGATGACACCAAGTTAGGTGCGTGTGTTGATCTGCTCGATGGTAGGAAGGCTCTGCAGGAGGATCTGGATAGGCTGCACCGATGGGCTGAGGTCAACTGTATGAAGTTCAATAAGGCCAAGTGCCGGGTCCTGCACCTGGGGCACAACAACCCCAAGCAGAGCTACAGACTGGGAGATGAGTGGTTGGAAAGCTGCCTGGCAGAGAAGGATCTGGGAGTGATGGTTGATAGTCGGCTGAATATGAGCCAGCAGTGTCCTCAGGTGGCCAAGAAGGCCAACAGCATCCTGGCTTGTATAAGAAGCAGTGTGGCCAGCAGGGCTAGGGAAGTGATCGTCCCCCTGTACTTGGCTCTGGTGAGGCCGCACCTCGAGTACTGTGTTCAGTTTTGGGGCCCTCGCTACAAGAAGGACATGGAGGTACTCGAGCGAGTCCAGAGAAGGGCGACGAAGCTGGTGAGGGGCCTGGAGAACAAGTCCTACGAGGAGCGGCTGAGGGAGCTGGGCTTGTTCAGCCTGGAGAAGAGGAGGCTCAGGGGTGACCTTATCGCTCTTTTTAGGTACCTCAAGGGAGGCTGTAGTGAGGTGGGGGTTGGCCTGTTTTCCCACGTGCCTGGTGACAGGACGAGGGGGAATGGGCTTAAGTTGAGCCAGGGGAGTTTTAGGTTAGATGTTAGGAAGAACTTCTTCACTGAAAGGGTTGTGAGGCATTGGAACAGGCTGCCCAGGGAAGTGGTGGAGTCACCATCCCTGTAAGTCTTCAAAAGATGCTTAGATGTAGAGCTTAGGGATATGGTTTAGTGGAGGGCTGTTAGCGTTAGGTTGGAGGTTGGACTCGATGACCTTGAGGTCTCTTCCAACCTAGAAAATTCTGTGATTCTGTGATTCTGTGATTCTGGAGAAAAGGAGGCTCAGGGGCAACCTTATCGCTCTCTACAGATACCTTAAAGGAGGCTGTAGCAAAGTGGGGGTTGGTCTGTTCTCCCACGTGCCTGGTGATAGGTCGAGGGGGAATGAGCTAAAGTTGCGCCAGGGGAGGTTTAGGTTGGGTATTAGGAAGAACTTCTTTACTGAGAGAGTTGTTAGGCAGGGAAGTGGTTGAGTCACCATCCCTGGAGGTCTTTAAAAGACATTTAGATGTAGAGCTTAGTGATATGGTTTAGTGGAGGACGTTTTAGTGTTAGGTCAGAGGTTGGAGTAGGTGATCTTGGAGGTCTCTTCCAACCTAGATGATTCTGCTATACACACACACAACATACTCTCTTCCAATTCTCCTTGAAAATTGAAAGGGATTAAGTTAGGATTAGGTTAGTGTTTTAAACAAAGAGATGGATGAAGATACTTTCCAAAATATAATACACCAGAGATTCCTCCCTATCAGTTGTCTCCTATGTGACAGGATTTTCCATATTTTTATGTATTTTGCTGTATATAGTATATTTTCATCATTTTTTGCGTCTTCTGTCAAAGTAAACTGGCCAAGGTATCACTTCACTTCATTTCCTGAGACCTGACCAAGGGTCAGCAATTACCTTGATCTCATGTCTGACATTAGCAAATAGACAGTCTCCACTTCGTGAATCAGCAGTCCCCATCCTAATTGCGGTGACAGAGTTTGCTAAAGCAGGGGAAGAGGAATTCTAGATTGACAAGTATGTCCCCTGAGAAGTGTACCTGTCACTTACACGTGAGACAACATGGCATGGAGGAGGAAGAAGCAAGAGGATGGTGACATGCCACCGAAAGGGATATTAGTGGGGTCATGGGGAGAGCAAGCTATGCTGACTCATACAGGTTACAGGGCAGCATGAAGCCAATAGGGATTGTCCAACCCAGACCCTAGAAAGAAAAACTAAAGCAGCGCATCATTTAAAAGCACAGTAGTGCAGAAACAGGAGACGGTAAACTGGTCATTTGCTCCTTTTGTTGCTTCTTGCTGCATTGTTTCTATCCAACACCTATACTGTCAACATCCTAATAGTGTCTAGCTCCCAGTTACGCCCAAACATTCTTCCATCCAGTTGTCAAGAAGACTGATCCTTCTAAAACTTGCTCTCTTCAAGGTTTCTTTTTTACAAACACTTTAGAAAAAGGATTATTTATTTATTTATTTTTAACTTCCCACAAAAAGGGCCATCACTTCCCCTCTCTTAGCAAACACAAGTCAACTCATGGTGCACATCCTGAACCAGAACCAACTGCAGCATTTGAGGTTTGGAAATCTGGAACTGTGACACTGTTCAACGTGGTTATAAAGATACAGGAGCAAAGACCACCTCTAAGAAGTATTGCAGGAAAGGTGATTTTTAAAAGGGGTAGGGATAGACAGGAAGAGACGGGGGCTTGGGGATGGGAAGGAAGTGTCTTGGATGGGGTCTGGGGCTCTCCCTTCTCCCAGTAACCTTCTTTCTCTGTCACATCAAGGCAAGCTGGGGAGCTGGCTGCAGTCTGAGCTCATTTCTTTCCCTGGTGGAAGTTGCAGCACTGAAGGCACAAAATGCCTCTCTGAACTCAGATCCCCCTTAATTCCCCATTTCTGCTGCAGCTCTGCTCATTGCAGCACTTTACTAGAGAAAATGAGTACCCCGTGAGCTGGGAAGAGCATGTCGCCCCCACAAAGCAGGAGCCGCAGATGCACAGCCATATGACCAGGACATGGCAGGACAAGGCAGAGTGAAACACAAAACAAATTGCACCAATATTACTATTATCACATTATCACAGGCTCCAAATCCTTTTCAATTACAAGACCAGCTTGGGATCAGCCTTCTCAAACAAGTCATGGAAAAGCAGGGAATATATGTCTCCCTAGCTGTCAAATTGCACTCTTAATTACATTAAGTAGGGTCTTTTCTTTCTCCTGCATTGAAAATGATATTGCAAGAACAACAAAAGTGCATTCCTGACAGATCAAAATAAGATTTTTATCTCTAGAGGGATAAAGACTTGTTAATTTCTTGATGAGTTGGGCAAAGCTATAAGATTCATATTGTTGTAATTATTAATTTCTTCAGTAAAGTGTTAAACCTCCAGGTACTTTACTTATTGGCTACATTTTTTATTTTATTTCCAGCAAGCGTATTTAATGTCTCATCTTCTCAGAGGAAAGAAATGTGAATGGAATTAAGGATGCATGACCACAGCTAGCAAAATTAGCTGAGACAGGGAGAGGGACAGAGAGAAAAAAAAAGAAGTTGGAATAGTTTAGGCTGTCCAGAAACACCAGCAGAAAATATCCTGTGCAATGTTATTTTATCCTTACTGAGGTAGATTCTCTATCCTGATCAAAGCCATTTTTCACCACTTTGGTTGTGCCAATGAGCCATATCAGACCAAAAACATTCTCTAGAAAGCAACACGAGATCAATATCATCCTGAAAGAGAAGTAGCACACAAACATACCCAGCCCCATTGCGAACACCCACATACATCATTTCTGCCCACAGCTCTTTTCCAAGGAGCAGCTACCAGTGGCTTTGATCCCCACTAGGCTGAACAAATACCCCTTACTGTGGCTCCTTACAGCAGGACAGTCTGATGGACAGACAGCTGGAGCAGGGACCAGCTGCAGCACCACCTGTACCTACCCCTCTCCTGGGCATTTACAGCAGGGAGAGGACCAAGGGCAGAACCCAGGCTCCCCCATTCCGAACCAGCACCAGGCTAGGATGGGATCACGTTGTATGATGCACTGAACAGCAGCCTGATGCTCTCAGCAAATGGCTGGCTGGCTCGAGGCACGCGTCTGAGGGTCTCTAACCAATTGTATGACAGATTCGGGCGCGTGGACAGCGCATGGGGCTACGGGGAAAGTATATGTAGTAGTAAAAAAGGGCAATAAACGTCTCCTGTTCAAGAGCCATCAGGAGTCCGTGTCTTGCATCCCTTCAATGGTGACCCCGATGTGGGAGGAGCAGCGCTGCACGAGCATCCGAAGGGAACCCAGCCGAACGAGTCAAGCTCGCAGCTGGACTGCAGCGTCAACCCTGGGACATTACCTGAAGGACAGGTGAACGGATGGGCATTGATCATGGGAGCTAACCTCATGGCAGAAGAGGTTATAGTAAAGCTACTAATGGAACTACTAACAAAAAGGGGAGTGAAATATGATCCACTTAAGATAAAACTATTGTTGAAATTTTTGCAAAAGAATGGGGCCCCATAGACAGTTTCGGTGCTGTTTGATTTAAAAACTTGGGAAAATGCTGGGACAACTATATGGGACGCTGCCTCAGGAGGAGATAAAACAGCTGCTGAGGTAATGACGACCTGACGCTTAGCAACTGAGACACTGAGATCATGGCAAGCGGAAAAAAGGGTACAGACAGCGGCCGCACAGGCTACGCAGGCGGGTGAAATAAAAAGCGGTGACTGCGTACCGCCAGAGAAAGCAAACCTGATAGACTTGGGAATAGAGGCGGAGGCAATATCCCAACCCATGGCGGCCACTCTGCGCTCGATGCAATTGCGGCCATCAGCGCCGCCATCGACTCCGCCCGCCCCACTGTCAGCTCCGGGCACCCGTCCACCCGCCCGTCCACCCACTCCGCCGCCAGCTGCTGCGTTTCTCCGGTTTGAGCGCCCATCCGCACCGGGCGCTGCCATGTTCCGCCTGCTGCTGCGCCCGGTCGCGCCGCCCCGCGGGCCCCCGCTCGCCGCCGCCCGCCGCCGCTGCTGCCCCCCGCCCCCCCCGGGCCGGTCCTCCCTCAGCCCGCCGGCCCCTCTGCTGGCGCTGCGGGCCGCCGCCGGCAGCCCGGCCAAGGATGTGGGTGGATCCACTGAAAAGGCGGCCACAGATCTCAGCAGTGAAAACAAGAAACTCAATAAATCCCAGCAGCTGAAAAAAGTTTTCAAAGAATATGGTACTGTAGGGGTTTCATTTCACATTGGAATTTCATTAGTATCTCTAGGAATCTTCTACCTGGCTGTGTCAAGTGGTGTGGATATGACTGCAGTTCTCTTCAAACTTGGTTTCAGTGAATCATTGCTGCAATCTAAAAGGGCTGCTGGTACAGGCACATTTGTGTTGGCATATTCTATTCACAAATTGTTTCCTCGAGTATGACTCAGCATTACTATAGTTTCTGTGACATTTACTGTCTGATACTCCCGGAAGATTGGTTTCTTTAAACCTCCTAGCCCAAATCCATGATAACTTATGGTTTTTTATTCACCCAACATGGGGCTCAAGGAATTTGAGATAAGGATGATAGTTGAGAGAAGTAATGGGCAAAACATGGACTGGATTTTTTTAATGAATGTAATAGTTGTGAAGAATTTAAGAAAGCAGCAATTGTGAGGAATATGTTTCATATTAGTGTGGTGAAGGGTGAATCCCTTCACCCTTCCTCTTTTGTCTTTTTGCTTGCTCAGTGCTATTCATAAAGCATTACCACCCAGGGACAGGTTGCGAGGGGTCCAAATGCAATGATAGTTTCACTACCTGAGCCTAGGAGAGGCCAAGGAGGAACACATTTCCTGCCAAGCTTAATATTTTCAAGGAACAATGCCCGCTACAAACCCACAGTGCCGCTGGGCCCCAAGTTCTCCTTTTATTAAGAATCAGTCAGCATAACTCCACCTTGGGAAAAATCAGTCTCCAAGCCTCAGCCACGAGTCTTTTCAGAGAAGGGGGCTCTTCCCATGCCTTTCTGGTTCCCTCCTTTGGCCTCACTGCAGTGGACCAGGATGCTAATTGGAAAAGCAAGGCTAATTAGAATCAAAGAGGCAGAAGAAACTGTGGGAGGAATAGAAAAGAAAAAAAGTAAATTCAAGTACAAAGAATATTTCTGCCCTGCTGTTCCTAGGAGGGATCTCGTAACAGTGGTGCAACAGCCCAGGGGCTACAAGAGAAAAAAATTAAACTACTGTGTATAACAATGAAAACATCAAACCCTTTGTGTACAATCAAATTGGAAACCAAGAAATAAAGTTAAGATGCTAAACGTGTTTGAGGAGCACTGAAGCATGCAGCATGTATTTGGCTTCCACCTTCCGGGGAGCGCAGGGAGGCCTGAGATGTATTAAATCCAGGGATGGCCAAATGCTCCACAGGGCACGAGCCCCAAAGCTTGGGCAGATTTTGAAATGTCATCCCACCAGGTAAACATGCTGCCTCCCTTCTCTGGAGAGGGAGATACCCTTCTTTTCTTGGGAGAAGGTGCCCTAATCTTTCTCGATGAGGACTTAAAGATGCTACATCAGCTTATCTTTCAACTGGAGGCTTTTGTTTTCTCTTACCCTGGGAGCAACCTAGGTTCCACCCACCACAGCAGAGAAGTGCTTTTGCATGTAAGAAAGTCACAGAAGACCTGAAGTTTTGTAAAAAAAAATACAACACAGAATACTGAAAGGAAAACCCAACAGTTTACTTTTCCTTCCTCTCAATTTTTATTATTTTTTTTGGTCATCTTAAAAAATAACCTCATTAATTGGCCTCAAGGAGGATCACCATTCACAAGACAATTAAATCCTGGGGGTGGGGAAAAAAGAAACAAGCTAAAGTACTGAGCTTGATCACTGCTTTGCATCACAGCAGGCTGTGTGAGGGGGGCTGCATTCATTTTCTGCAGCTCTGTGTCCACCCTTCCCCAGCTTGCTTGCTCAAAGTGGAAATAATTCCTGTTTCTAAAGGATTTTGACTTCATTCCCTTCGCTTCCTCACTGGGGTCACAGTAAGTGTGGTAGGACCTTAAGGACAAAGAGAGGAAAATAAATAAATAAGAGCAGGCAAGGATAATCGCAGAGCAGCCAACATTAATGTAACCATATAAAGGGTCTGTCAGCATTTCCATTAGAAACTCCTGTTTTCAAAGGTTTATAACTTGGCCATAAAAATTCACTCTGAGCAGCAGCTGGAAACTTGGCAAACAAAATCTCACTCGGCCTCAATTGATTTTCCTTTTCTTTCTTCCACCATCCCCCACCCACCTTCATCCTATGTCTTTTCTCTTTTTTTTTATTCCTTTTTCTCCTCCTCCCAGGGGGTGTTTGGTTGGTGTAAGTATGATGGCACAAGAGAGGCACCCTGACACATGTTGCTTGATGCTCCAGAACTGTTTTTGTTTTGCCTCTTCTGCTCCCTACTGCCATTTGCTTTGTTTATAGGGCCTGCAGTCTTTTGAGAGATTTGCCTTGCTTCCAAATATTCTGAATTCCCAGATCTTTTAAGGACAGAGCTCTACTTTGGACTGGCTGCAAGTACCATGCATCGATATGCCAAAGCTCCACAACTTCCCCAAAGAGAAATAAGCCATCACCAGAGAGAAAGACTGCAGCCAGTCCTCTGCAGCTGCTGAAGCCCAGTCAAAAAACATCAGGACAGCTGAGTTAGAAACAGTAAATGTCTTCTCTCCTGGTCTGTGCTGGTTTTGACCCACCGACTCCCTTCACTTGCCATAGGAAGGGCTCACCTACACGGGATGTTTAAGTGAATATGACAGCAGCCATCTTGGCTGACACTTGAGACTAAAGAGGAGACTTAAAACATGATGCTGGGCAACTGGAACTCAATGGCCAAGGCGGGTAGACCAGGCATGGATTGGAGACATGTGGCATATGCTGAACAGCGGGAAGGCATCTCTGTATGGGTAAGGAGTGACTTGAATTAAACACAGTTTGCCCTGGTATGAGTCACTCCCACAACTGCAGCTCCAAATATTCACAAATAAAGACAGGGAGGGGGAGGAAAGATAGACAGTGTCATCAGACAGGGAGATGTAGGAAGAAATCCCAGTAAAGGCAGGTTTTAAGGCATAGCCAAGCAAACAAACATTGCGAAAGCAGAGTTAGGAGACTGAAGAGAGAGGCACAAAAGTCTGAGAGTTCAGGTTCAGAAACATCCCAGTGGTTGAGATGACTCTCAGAACTGCTAGAGTCAGCAAGAAGGAGCTGACAAAGTGGAGGCAGTGGCCTCTACCATGAGATTCCAGTCCCAGTCCGTGTTGGTAAGAGCACAAACTCATACACAAAGTAAAATCAGTGAAAAAAAAGGCAAAATGTACAGTCTGAATTTTCAGCTTTGCATACTGGGGGGGGTTGAGGGGTTACGTTCATGCTTGCACACTGGGAGTTGAATCCCTCTCTCTCCCCCCTGTATGTCACAATATAAAATCTGCTGGCCAAAAGGAGGTGACAAGACCAAAATAGCTACGGTGCTTACTATGGATTGCCTGAAATATCCACTATGCTCTTTTTTTTACACTAATCTAAACAAAATAAACAATTATATTAGAAAGGCATGAGAAAATTACATCAGTATGGAAGTAGCCTCTTGATACCATGATCTCATTTTTCAGGCTCCGCATGCAGAATTAGTGAGACATCTCCCTCTGCTTTCTTTTTTGCACATACTAAACTGCTTAAGCAATTTAGGGCAGTGTTTCTCTCTTCCTCTAAGTATTTCATATTTCTGCATCAAACATGAGAAGTGAATTAGGATGTGCATGGCTCAAAACTGAATCCAAGCTTTGTCAAAATTCAGATTTGGAGGTTTTTTTGTGTTTTTTTTTTTTTTTTTTTTTTTTTAAACCCAAATTCCATACAACCACAGTTTTGTCAATGACCTAAGAAGTATGTCTACTTGCTTGGACATTTGGGTTTTATCCAATAGAACACACAAGCTCATATAACTTTAATTCATGTGTCTCAATTACCCCACAAACAACTAAACTAATAACATCATCCATACATCATCCATCCCTTGGAAGAAATGCTGTAAAAATCAGTACTTTAAAGAAAATAAAAATCAGCATCAAATTAGACAGGAAGACAAATTTAGTTAAAAATCCTACCCTTACGTCTCTCTCAGAGTATGTAAGCTCAGCAAATGCTTGTTTTCCTCTCTTAGAGTAGCGATGTCCCCTAGCAGTGAAAGAAAGGGCAATCAAATAAAATTTCGGGAGAAAACTGGGGCTGTAAGGAAGTGCACAGAAAAAAGAAGGAACACAGTAATTAGGAGGACTTAGTGAAACAGTTACACCATTCCATGGAGTAAGAGATTAAGCAGAAAGGAGGGGAACCGAGAGAGACTTTGTTTTTGATGTTTTTAATTGATGCAATGCATGGTTGATGCCTGAAGATTCGCTACCAGTTTTGTTGTTCTAATTAGAGAAGTGTACAGACAGGCAAACCAACATCAAAACCCTGATCCATCTCAGCAGACCTCAGGTAGCTTCAGTGGCAACTGAGGAGATGCATAAAACACTGTGACACCAAACACCTACACTGAAAAAAAAGGATTTATGGGCTAGCGTTGAAGACTGGCAGGGAGACCGCCCCTTACTGTGGAACCACGGCAATTCTGTCAAGCTCTAACTGCAGCAGCAAGCATAAGGCTGAGCATGACAAGCACAGACATAGGGCTACTCATTTAAGCCTGCTCTTAGATTTCTTTTCTCCCCACAGTGGTTCATGAATACGTTTGATATACAGATGTAGATTTATATCAGTTAAGATAGGCTAAGTAAAGTTACTGGATAAGAGAGGCTAAAGAGAAGTATGGTTAGGGATTAGAGTGTGATGACAAATTATATGTTTTTGCAATTAAAGCAAATCCTATGTTAAAAAGGACTGGAGTGTGTTTGACTGGTAGATAGGGTTTGGGGTCTATTTACAGTCCAACAGCACTTTTACACCGCTGAGTATCTCAGCCCCAATAGATCATTTGACCGTGCAATGAGGATATTTTTCCATTTTCTTACCTACCCTTTATTTAGGGCACATCCTGGCTTCTCAAGGACGGGTTTTTAATTTGTCATCACTACACAGAAGTTGGGCTTGGAAAGTGTGACCTAGTTCTATAACCATTTGACCTCCCTAACCTTCACCTGCCTCTGTTTCCCCACAAAAACTGCCTGTGAAACATCTTCCCAACAACATCACCGCTCCTGGGGCAGGAGAAGGGCAGCACAGAAATGAGCAATGCACAAGGAGCAGCGGTGCTGGCTTTCCCCTCTTAGGGTATTCTGCTCCACTGTTCACAAAATGACTGCCCAGTTATAAAAAAAAACATCAATGAGGGATTTAAGTGCATCAGATATACACACACAAATACTAACATATACAAAAAATAAACTTGGATATAGCTGGGTCTATATCACAGTCCCAAGTAAACAACTTGAGACATTGCAGCTATCAAGGAAGCTAATCTCTATATCATATCACCCCAATTACCAGCTTATTATTTCTTTTGCTTCTATTTAGAGATGGATTTACCAGTTTGATAAAGCATATGCCAATTTTAAAATAGGAATTGAGGCTATGAACACCACATATGAAAGCTCGATCTGAAAACTATTTTTTTCTTTAGTAGTTTGGAATTATTACAATTTACATTTGGAATTATTTCCAAAAAAAAAAAAAGCGCGCAATTTTCATAATCTTTCTTATTATTTTTTTAGCAGCTCCAGGATAACCCTTTTTCCTTTCTCAAAACCTTAATCTCACTGCTCCCCATGAACAGTATTTCCCTCACCTAAATACTACCACGTGCCGAACACATCATTTTGAGGAATCCTTTAGACCACTGCTAACATGCCACATAGCATCTGGGTGGTTTTATTCTCTCTGGATTCAGGATGGATCACTGTAGATCACTCTCACGCTTACCCTGTAGTTTTGTCAAGACTCCCACCAGTGCTCAGCATAGGAGCCCCCAGGATTCTCACCCAAGCCTGAACACATACCAAGTTACATATGACTGTGGGTGTATGCGCATAAACACACAAACACAGTACATTCTCAGTGGATTATTAACCATCTTTTCATTAAAGTCCCTAACTTATTCTGTGCAGTCTGATAATTACCTCACAGTATATTGATACAGAAAGAATGGGGTTGCCTGACAAGACTGCTTACAGTGGAAACAGGAACACTGTGACCATGGAGACCAACAGCAAAAGAAGGAAATGATGAATTTCAGGCAAAGCAATGCCAGGTGACTCACCTTCAAGCAGCCAGGCAGGCAAAGAATTGCCCAGCGTTATCTGACCTCTGCAAACCATGCTTCAGAGATGGGACTGTATGGCCACAACTGTACAGTGCTGGTTTCTCAGCCTGCAGCCTCTATCTCCCCCATCCCCCAGGCAGGAAGCCTTCAAAGATGTAACACCATTCACTTACTCAGAGGAAATTCTGCATTCCCAAAAATGCACATCACTTGAGATTCCCTCCCAGAACGGAAAGTTCACAGCGTCCCCTGGCACCTATAATTTTAAACACACAAAAGGAAAGAGCAGGAGAACACAGCTCTATTCACTAGCACAGATTATGGTAATTTTAAATAAAAAGGCCAACCAAACACACTGTGGGCATCCACACATATAGTCTATGGCAGGTGCAAACCTAGAGACCATTAAAAAAAAATCTAGCCTTTAGAAGACATCTTTTGACTAACATCATCACCTTCATGACACTGCATTTACTTTGTGAAACATCTTTCCCAAGAGTTCTGCTCTTTTTCCTCATCTCTTCCCTGTCCCCCACAAATGGGATGCTTAAGCCCTTGAGCATTGGCTGTCACCAAACCTACAGTCATCTGTGGCACAGCTAAGAACAATATTAGTGATGATGCTTTCCACGCTTCGCTGAATTACTACAGACTCCACGAGGAATCACAGAATTGTAGGGGTTGGAAGGGACCTCAAGAGATCATCGGGTCCAACCACCCTGCCAAAGCAGGTTCCTTAGAGCAGGCTGCCCAGGTAGGTGTCCAGATGGGCCTTGAATATCTCCAGAGAAGGAGACTCCACAACCTCCCTGGGCAGCCTGTTCCAGTGCTCCGTCACCCTCACTGTGAAGAAGTCCCCACAAACCACTGAAAAGAGGTTGGCCAAATCCCTCTGTCTCCCACGCTTAAGATATATGTAAACACCAATAAGATCCCCTCTCAGTCTTCTAAGTTAACGTTCTTTGCTGGAAATGATGTATAACTAAGCTTGTGTGGGAATCCACTACATTCACAGCCACAGACAGGTTACTTGTGGTATCAAAAAAACGACATTCCCTAATAACCAAATGTGCATCAAAGGTGTTTACTTTCAGCACTATCACTGAGGCAAGGCATTGGTTATTAAGTGATAATTCTGTTCCCCATATGGACACTCTGCTGAGACCCAGCACAGCACACAGTTACCATTCCAAGTCTAGGAGCAACGTGTATGAAGATGGCTGTGCAGGAAGATGGGAAGATATCAAAGGTTAAGCAACTTATTTCAAAACTCAATGCATTTGCAAGAGACATTTAAATCTAGGAAACAGCTCCTATTTCCTCCCTGACACAAAGGAGGTCTGCAGTCTCTAAAAGTAACCCAAAAAAGATGCTGGAAACTAACCTTGGAACAAGGGTCCATTCTCCAGCTATTGCTAGTTGTTTGACGTGCCAGCAGAACGGGTGTTGAGGAAAGGCAAGGCAGAGATACTCCAGTGCTTCAGCATCCTTCAGAGCAGTGAGGGCTTTGCAAATTGCCTTAGCCAACTTAATTAATGGAGACGTACATAGGGGCAGCAATTTAGGTGTGGGTTTATGGATGGCTAGATAGATGCAGATATCCTCACAGTATGCTTGCATATAAATATAAATATTTATATATGTATATATATAAAATCTTCAAGACAGATAAAATGCACACAGCTGTTAGCAGCTGAAGCAGGCTGTAATTACACTCAGGTTGTCATGGTAACATCTGACAAGCTTTGCCTTCTTGGATGAAAACATTTGCCCTTTTGGAGTTTCAGCATACCAAGAGAGAGGTTCTAAGGAAAATTAGAATAAATCACAACTTTCCTTGCCCTTTGTGTTTTCCTGCCAAGGCAAAAAGGGCTGGGAAACAGCATCGCTCCACAGGACTGACACATCAGAACAAGGCACAAGTAAAATGGTACAGGAATATAAAGGATGCTGGCTGTTACATTGCTTTGTTTTGCTGAGAACTAGCACCCACATATCCAGCCTAACTTCTCAATGCATTCATTAGCATCTTATATATATATATTTATATATATATACACACACACAGCCCAAGACATCAGTAATGTCATTAAGCTTGATATATATGAAATTATCAGTGGTAACATGAGCTTTTATTGATAACATTCAAGATGACTGAAGGGAGAAGGATGTTACCCGATTTAGTCATCATCTTGCATCAAAGCAGAGACAGTCAGGAAGGGAACTTTGTTCTGTTCTAACTACAAGTCCATACTCTGATTACAGACAGTTAAACATGCATTTACTAATGTCTCAGAACTTCCAAATAAATTCTGCCTTTTGGTGGAATAACATTTTATAAAGCACTAAAAAACCAAACCACCATACAGTAATGGATCTCATTCAGAAATCACTTGGGCTGTTTATTTTAGCAGCAGCTCGCTGAGAAAAGACTAAAGAGTAAGAACAAACCCTCTTGGAGCAGAGACCTGGAAAGGAAGTGGCAATGCAAATCTTGCCCTCCTCTGTTAGAACTAAATATTTCCTTGTTTTCCCTTCAAATGCTTTGCAAAAGTAATTATTCCTATGGAAAAGATGTGCAACATCCTCCCTTTTTATTTTTCCCCTCCCTTAATGTGCTTTAAAGAACAGGAAAACACATGATCCAAACAGAAGAAAATACCTTATCTCTCAAGCACCACACCCCCAGACTGCTTTAATTCACCTGGCTCACCAGTACATTTTCCTGAATATTTGGCAAAAAAGCAGCACCGTGGTACGCTACTCCAGAGGTAAGTGTCCAGCTGGCAAGAGTGGTTTCAACAAATTCGGGAAGCCTATAGCGGGAGTCAATGATGGGGGCTTCTTAAGAGGAGGTGACGGCGTTAGTCAACCTACACTTCTTTTGTAGGCAATGGAGACCCGCAGGCCCAGGGGAAGGGGTTTGTCCCTTTCCACAGGGCGGTCCCTCGGGCAGGGACAGCTGACTTGCAGACATCAGAGGTCAGAGGAGATGGATCTCCTCCCAGGGCTCCACAAAAGCCAACAAGCACACAACAAGTGAGCGCATGAGGGGCAGCTCTGCTGAAATCACGCAGATGTGGCTCAAGTCTTGCCTCCCTCTCGCACAAAAGGATGTTAGCAATGCACAACTCCTGTGTTTGTACAGCAGGCCTCCAACAACTACTGTAATACATCTAAGAAAGAAGAACTGAAAATCCTAATGAAAGCAAATTTTCATACAAATGAAAGTTATTTTTGTATGCGCTATTCCCCACCTCCAGTTTTGTTCTCTTCTCAGAACCTCAAGGATGCATAAGATAGGAGGAATTACTGCTGGACAGAAACCTTGTTTCTAATTCCCACTGAGAAGACAGAGCACCATTTCTCACAAAACACGCTGGGCTGTACTGATGCATTTTACTAAATGGGGGAAAGAACAGATTTGTCATATTTGTAACTTAAGGAAGGGGGAAAATATTGTTTCAAAGTAGAAAGTCTAAAGGTTTTATTTCAGAAAAGCAAAGGGAAAATGAAGAAAGGGATAATCCCGCTGGGATTCCCCCAAAATTTCAGAGGGCACAATGCTCAGCAGCTTTTATTACGAGATGACTTTTACATTAAAACCTCTTTAAACACAAAATTATTTTGAGAATAATATTTTTTTTTAACTGAGCACTGAATGTGTTATTTTGAAGGCTTCTCACATATTAACTAGGAGCGTTTTGCACCATCCTTTCCTAGGAACTCATGTTTCTAACTTCCATTCCTCCCTTCCATTCCACCCCACCTCCCCTTTAATTTTATTATTAGTTTTTCTTTCATTTCATAAGCTCTCAGCTTTTTAATATGATAGCCTTTTATTTCTATAAAACTGCAGCTGCTTTCATTTAGTTTTATGGATTTAATGTATTTAGAGGTTCCAAGAGAAGCTTGGAGCTGGCGGTATTATCCAGATGTTTGCTGCTTAGTGTCTTTTCTAATGACAAGACTTATCTGATTCAGAACATTTCATATCTGTAGAAAAATTAATTCTCTCTCCCTTTGTCTTTAGACCTCAAGATTTAATTTGTTCAGGGGTGTCTTTCATGCACTTTTTTTCCCCTTTGCAGATACCTTGATGACTTACTTCCAATGCTGAAGTTGTTCTTCCTGCTGGCATTTGAGTATGAACCTTTTGCAACTTGGTACTTACGTGTCTTCCCCTCACTGAGGCATTTGAGCTCCTGGTATTTAATGCATTTTATCCCCCTGCTCTGTGATGTAGAGGTTGCTATTCTCACCATTTTACATACTCAGAAATGAAACAAAGAGGGAACCAGAGCTTATATCTACAATTGATCCGCATTGATTTCAGTATGAGTTATGCATCTAAAATACTCTCTTAAATGTAATGTTAAGTGATTTACTCAAGGTCAAACAGGAAGCTTGCTAAGGAGTGGAAGCAAACATGGGCATGGTGTTTAAGGGCACCATCTTTTCTATCAAAATGCCTACCAGTCTACTGTGTGATGCTCCTGGAAATATCGTTTATGGTAAGCCAAAGCAGCACGTCCATCACAGAAAATTGGTCAATGAATTGCTGAAGCTTCTTTGGACATTGGCCTCAATGTTGAGAAGCAAAATTTAAGGCAGCTCTGGAGGTGGACAGCATGAGGCATCCTATCAACATCCACAAAAACCCAGGTTCTTTTCATGGGATTGATCATTAGGCACAAATATCTATTTAAGGCTCAGTCCTCTCAGAGTAACCCATAGATAGCAGCAGGATGCTTGGCATGGACCAAGACTTTGAAATAACCGAAACCCTGATTTAGTTACCACTCGCTATTACTCCATCACCTCTGCAGTGCAGAAAACTGCACCTGCTCACAAGTACAGTCATTATCCACATCTATTTTTCTCCATTTCACCTCTCTACTTTTTGTCCTCTGCCATAACTCCTGAGGACCTTTAGAAGGCCTCACACTAGCCTTCCTCTTCATCCCATATATTAACCTGATAAGCAATGAAAAAGTTCATTGCAATATTCATACATCATTTTTAGGCTTTATGGTTAATATCCTTTAATACATTTATAGGGAATTCACACCTTGCAGAAGCACCATTTCTAACTGCTTAGGACAGCTCACTGTCTTGGTTAAACTCTTCCCGCATTCTTCTTACAATATTAAGAAATAAAGTGGAGACAGTGGAGACTCCTTATGAATACATTTCAGATATTTCTTCTGCCTACCCAGTTAAGAAAAATCAACACTACATATGAATTTAAGCCTTACTGGTTTTGCAGTCCAAGCCTGAAAGTGGGTATATTAAAGGTAGAAAATAAAAATAGTTCATTAGATTTGAATTTTTGAAGTTGTTTACAAAAACAACATCAAGGGAAAAAAAAAAAAGAAAGCCAACCCTAAATTAAACTTTCTCCAAAATGACCAAAAGTTTCCACCTATCTTAAACTAATTGTGTCCCCTCCATACACTTGACCCTTTCCCCCCTTCAAACAGTTCCTTTCTCTTTTTGAAGAGAGGAAAAACTGAAACCAGACCAAGATTTGAATTGGGGGGTGGCAAGGATAGGGACTGAATTTGGAGGTCAAAAGATGGAAAACAGAAACAACATGAGAAATTTCTCTGCCATCGAGTTTTTTAGAAAGCTAAACTTCAAAATACTAGGAACAGAAGTCTGAGAAGGGAATGCATTCTCATGTGGCATTTTCCCCCCATGTCTTTAAACAGATGGAAGTAAAAGGAAATAAAACTTACATGTCAAAATCATCTCTACCCCTTTGAATGCTCAGGTTCATGAGACATTTTAATAAAAGCAAGAGAAAAAAAAATTGATATTCCTTTACCAAAGAACAAAATCACAGAAAATACGTTCAGGTATACACACTATTAGGAAGCTAAAGGGCACCCCCAAACTCCATTATATGCATTCCCATGCAGCTACTTTCAAGGCTTTTGATGGAAAAACTCATAAAAACATTTTGTGGCGTCAGGTTACAGAGGCAAGACAGCTACAACCACATGTGCCACCATCCCTGAGACACAGGAATGAACAAGGAATGGGTGTAAGGCTGGCTCTGCACTTCCCTCCAGAGTGCCACAGTGGCATTAAATACATGCTATGCCCCACTGAGGACTGAAAATCGTGGTAGGTGCTGCAGAGGCAGACAGCATCTTTAAGACCTCACAAGCCAAAAGAGGAGACAGCAAGCAGCTTTTTTTAGGATGAAGCTCTATAAGTCAAGCAAAAATTGAGGTGGGAGACCAAAGCTCAGCTTCTCTGCCCAAAGGGGTTTTGGAGCGAGGCACAGAACAGAGCTGGTGGCTCTAACTGTGTGGGGGCACCTCCTCTGCACACATATGTCTGCAGAGGAGCTGCAGAAGTGTCGTGGTTCTGCTCAAGTGGGCAGCCGAGCTCCACCACAGATGCTCTCTCACTCCCCCTCCTCAAAGAGGAATGGGGAGAAAATACGATGAAAAGGGCTCAAAGGTTGAGATAAGGACAAGAAGATCATGCAGTAATTATTGTAACGGGCAAAACAGACTCGGCATAGGGAGATAGTAAGATGTATCGCTTATTACTAACAAGCTAGAGAAGTGAGAAACAAAGGAAAGAAACCAAAAGCACCTTCCCCCCCCCATCCACCCTCTTCCACCTCCTCCCAGTGGCGCAGGGGAACGGGGGAATGGGGGTTATGGCCAGTCTACAGCACTTCTTCTCTGCCGCTCCTTCTCGGTCACTCTCGTCCCCTGTGCTGTGGGGTCCCTCCCACGGGATGCAGTCCTTGATGAACTGATCTGGCGTGGGCTTCCCACAGGCAGCAGCTCTTCCAGAACTGCTCCAGGTATGGGTCCGTACCACGGGGTCCATCCCTCAGGAGAAAACTGCTCCAGCCTGGGTCCCCCACGGGCAGCAGCTCCTGCCAGGTCACCTGCTCCTGCGTGGTCTCCTCTCCACGGGCTACAGGTCCGGCTCGGAATCTGCTCCGGCAGGGGTCTTCCACAGGCAGCAGCCTCCGTCGGTGCAGGGCCACCTGCTCCACCGTGGTCTCCTCCACGGGCTGCAGTGTGGAACCCTGCTCCACCGTGGTACTCCATGGGCTGCAGGGGGACATCCTGCTTCACCATGGTCCTCACCACAGGCCGCAGGGGACTTCTGCTCTGGTGCCTGAAGCACCTCTCCCCCTCCTTCTACACTGACCTTGGCGCCTGCAAGACTATTCCTCACTCCTCTCACTCTCCCAGCTGCTGTGTGGTGCAGCGTTTTTTTTTCCTGTCTTAAATATGCTCTCACAGAGGTGCAAAACAGCATCGCTTATTGGCTCGGCTCTGGTCAGCAGTGGGGCCCTTCCCAAACATGGGGCAGCTTCTAGATCCTTCTCACAGAAACCACCCCTATGGCCCCCTGCTACCAAAACCTTGCCACGTAAACCCACTACAAGAAGGAAGAGCTGTGCCCCCCCAGGTGTCTCTGGAGCCACAAAAGCCAGGGATTGACTGTTCTCCAGCTTCGAGATGAGGCACATGGTTATACCTGCTGGAAACCCATCCCCATTAATGCAACTGTTTCTCCTCAGGCCAAAGCTCTACAGTTCCCTCAGGCAGCACTGGGAGGGAGAGGAGCTTTTTTTATTTTCTGGCAAGGACGAGGTGATTCCTCCCCATGCCATGCAGCTCTTTGGGCTCCTGCAAACCCTTTCTCCCTTGCTTAACTCCCCAGCGGGGCTGCACACTGAGCTGAACTCCATCCGCTGCATTTCATATCCCTTCCCTTATAAACCTTTATTAAGGCTTTATGTTACACAACTTGCACTGATACAAAACTATTGCGTTTAGGCTTTCCAGGCAACCAAGTGCATTAAAACTCCTTGTGTGGAATGGCAGGAACCAATTCCTCATTTTTACTGGCTGGGAACTGAACCTTAACAGGCCACAGAGCACAAAACTCATAGACCACCAGAGTAAGGGGAGGAGGAGAGGGGGGGAGATCAGGAGGGGGAGAAGTTGGTGGCTGAGGTTATGAAATTATAACAGAAGAAAACAAAAGGTGTGGAGCAGGGCGCAGTGAGGAACTCTCACCACGCACGGCAGAGTTAACCTTGCCACCAGTGCCCAGCAGATGGAGGGGAAACAAATAAAGTAGGACCGTGCTCTCAACAAAAGCAAGCATCGCTCCTTGACTCCAGTATAGCACCAGCCTTCATCTCCAGCCCTTTCCCTCCTCGAGAGAGGCTGGGGATTGCTGGCTCAGGTGTGAGTTGTGTGAGGGGAGCACACCTAACTGCATGGACCCACCTGGAAGGTGGTGCCAGCTGCTCCTGTGAGCACACACATCTTTTCCTGCCTGGCTCTGCTGCAAAGATGCTCATTTCTGATGATTGAAACACCTTCTGGATCCAAGAACAGTTTTAAAGACAGGTGTGGGACAACACAAGAAACCAGACAACAGTCGGAAGCTGATTTCTGCTCTCCCCAGTATGCATCAGGTGCTGTAAATGCAGAAGAAATTCAAGAGATCAGAGAGGAAAAGTCAAATCTACAACTCAGAACACTCCCCAGTTAAATTAAACTCCGCAGCCGCTTATTTTGATGCTGAGACAAGTTACTGCTGGGATCCTGCCCCACTGGGTCGCTCCAACCTGTGCCGCAACGGGCCTGGGATGATAGTGCTACCTGGCATAGCGAGGAGCCATTTCACTCTATCACCCAAGAAAGGAACTTATTAGGAAATTAAACAAGCTGAAATGCATGCGACGAGCCTAGTAAACACAATTGTGCTCCAGTCAGCATCAGAAGGGCTGGCTGGACTCCAGGAGTTGAGGAATCAGTCCCTGCATCAGGGTTGCTTCAAATCAGAAAGGAAAATAATCACCCATCTCAGGCATATTTACTTAGTGTGTTCTGACTTTGAAAACTGAAAAAAAAAATAAAATAAATCTCAGGATATATGGCAGCAGTTACCTTCCAGAACTTAAAGTTATCATAATGCCATACTTCTAATTACAAACCAGACTCTCAACAGCAAGGACCGAAAGGAGCCAGGTTCCAGCAGTAAGCAGATTGTGCTGCAAATCTTTTCTTGGGAGCCATCTGGTGTCACATCCCAGCTGCCCATCAGGAATCCTCTCCCCTTGTCACCTTGTCACCAGACTCCTCTTTAAAAACATTAGGTGCTTTTTTTTTTTTTTTTTTTTTTTTTTTTTTTTTTTAATATATATATACTTGTTTTAAAACAACTCATAGGAAACATGTTACATTACCAAGGCTCCATGGACATAGGGAGAAGGGGTCTGAAACCAAGGAGAAATTTCCTCTTCCCACCATCTGCCTCTAGAAATATTTTTTCCACTTGAAAATAAAACGTCTTCTGTTTCCTGGAAGGGAAATTTGAGCAAAACAGGGAGGCTGCTGCACAGGTCAATGCTTGGGATGTACCATGCCATGGGAAATGAGAGCCACAACCCAGCCTGGTGGCTGACCTAAACTAACCCAAAACCAGCACTGGCAGGAGGCAAACCACCAACAGTTGCTGTCACCCTGATGGGTTTCTAAGGCAGCACCAAATTTTCTCATTAAAAAAAAAAAAACAAAACTCTACCTTTTTGTAGAGAGAAAGGTTTTTTGTGTGTTTTTTTGTTTGTTTTTAAAAATTTTAATGATATCAAATTCAACTGAAATGAGCTACTTTGTCATCACAGCTCATTATTGATTGGTAGCTGAACATTCTTGGCAAAACCGGGACGAGCAAGAGTAAACCTTACATAAAAAGCACGGTCCTATTGATCACAGCCGCCGCCACTGGCCCTCTACTGAAGTAACAACCAGCTCCTTTAATAAAAACATAATCCTCCAATAGAGAGGAACCCATCTGCCTTCCAATCCACTCTGCATCACGCTCTTCTGAGCAGTCTTGAAAAAGCAGACCAGTCCACCCCCCCAATACAACACTATTACTATGCAGTGATACCACTACGCTTGATTTAAGTACATCTGGCATTTTCAGGTGTAATGCCTGAAGCAATAATATTAAAAAAAAAAAAAAGAACAACACTAGTTACGCTCTCTGGGAGTTGCATGTGTGTGAACTAAGTAACTTATGGAGTTCCTATTTCCATAGTATCAAACGCTTTACATTCTGTAAGCTATTTATCCTCGTATCACCCAGGGGAAGGAGAGGTCAGTGCTGCTCCTCTCCTTTTCCCAGTGCTTCCTCAGATCATCTTTGCCTATTGCGTGGAAGTCAGGGACCTGAATCCCGGCGTGGGCTTGAGGCTAAGGGGCTTGGTCAGGGTCCTGTAGGAGGCTGTTGGGGTGGCTGAGAGCTATCTGCCACCCCAGTCACGGGGCAGACCCCGGGCTCTGCTGGAAGCCATCTGGTCAAATGGGAGCATGATGATGACAGCAAGTGTCCCTGAGGATATGGGGACTTCTGCATCCATTTCTACTGCTACAAAATGCATCCAGCTCTGTGCAGATGCTGTTCTACACGTTTACCCCTACCACCACCTCATTGCCATGTCACTGCACACTTTGGGGATGAACATCGAGAAAAGGGGGCCCAGAAGCCCCTGGTCTCATTCTGAATGCTGTAAGAAGTCCCTCATCCTCTCATTACCCTTATCTTGCAGGACTTAGGCTAACACCTTGGAGGCTCTGCCCCCAAGATGTTCCTGGGGAGGATCCTTGGTGATCCCTTCCCATTCCCTATCCTCCTCACGCTCTCCTCAGCCCTACCTTAACACTCCCAGAGCTCATTTCAGAACAAGGACCAGGACAATGTGCACATGTATAGATTCAAGCTTGCTTTTTTGGGTCAGAACCAAGCCACTTGGATTCAGCGAGCAGAAGAGGTTCAGGAGACAACATCATGGGAGTGTATGAAGAGGAAGGGACAGATTCTGACCTCACACAGAGCAAACAGGCAGGGAGACACATGGACCGGTGGAGGCACACAGGGATATGCAATTGTGCTAGGGGACACTTGGAGCAGGGGAGCTGTCCTCCCTGCAGCAGTAACTCAAAAACAAGCCCAGTTCCCCTCCCACATCATCCTGCAGGAGCAATTCCAGCCAAGGGAGCAGAGCCCACAGCTCCTCCCTGAAAGGGCGGAGGAGATGGAGCAGGAGCCGCCCTGTGGGATTTGATCCCCTGCAGGCACAGCCGGCACCCTCAGGCAACAAAGGACACACGTAGTCCCTGCGCAGCCGTATGATGCTGGGGACTATGGGCTTTCCACTCAGCAAGCCGAGGAGTTAATAGAAGCAAAACAAATCCCCTTTATTTGCCTCAGGGTCAGAGGTCAGTGTAAGTAAATCATTAATTAAAACGCTGGTGCCTCGGTGCTATTGACAGGGTTTTGTGTACACAGTAGGACTGTGGCACCCCCTGCAATTAAGCAGGCAGTGAACTTTCCTCCTCCTGCTGTCTCCTGCTTGGCTCAAGCGGGCTTGCTTACTCCCCTGTCTTCATCCAGGGCTTCTCTCTGCCTTCCTTACCAGCCACCCCCACGCTCATGCTTCTTTCCCGCTCAGCAGAGCTACCTGCACAAACCAATGTGGGAATAGAAATGTTGTTTTTGCAGAGTTACATTGTTTAGAAGGAGGGAATGTGGTACTGAGATATGCTTACAGTGATAAGAAAGTTTAGCAGGCGACCTTGTAAAATGCAGACAATCAGACTCCTTAGGACAATTAGGTGAAAATCACGGTGTCAAGTCAAGTCAGATAAGTGAAGAAACATTACCACTTCAAGCAGTAAAAATGTCAAAAGAAATTTGAAATTTAACAGGCCGGCGACTGAAGGCCATGCATTGTTTGTGAAGCATCAGATAGATTGTGAATCTGGATTACCCACTCAGTGGGGAAACAGGGGAGGGTCCTGCCATCAAAAGGTATATAAACTGTGTTTTGGAACTAGTAGATGCGCTCTCTCCTGCTTGTGGGGCGCCCGCCATTGCAATCGCGAATAAATTACTACTTCACTGAGATCCTCGCCTGAGCCTAAGTTATTGGCTACGGAGTGTTTCTCACAATTTGGGGGCTCGTCCGGGATCCAGTCACCTACTGGGGAGCCCCACCGCCGCAGCAGCAGGAAGGCATGCCCCGCTGATTTCAGCGGTCCTGTGCATCGATGGTGGCGGTTCTGCGGAAAGCTGACAGAGGGCCCGAGACTGGTTAAAGAGGCAGGATCCGTGAAGTAGTGGGGAAAGGAAGAAGGTAGGCACTCCGGGTTTTTAAGAATCGATCCGGTAACTCTGTGCACAGACCAAGGTAAGAAATATTAAGTATTGCCTTGAGGGTCGGGTGATCTGGTGTATGGTAAGCCCTTGCACGGGGAAGTGCTGGCACTACACCAGGGGAATCTGGTGTACGGTAATCCTTGCACGGGGAAGTGCTTGGAAGTACACCAGGGAATCTGGTAAACTCAGGTGTGCGGTAACGCTGGCACGGGGAAGTGCTTGGCGGTACACCCCCATCTTTCAGTACGTTGGTGTGTGGTACACTGCAGAAGGGAAAATTCTGTAGCACATACTGGCGAGGGTTAGGAAAGATGGGAAGTACGAGTTCCAGGGAATCTGGTAAACTCATAGGTGTGCGGTAACGCTGGCACGGGGAAGTGCTTGGCGGTACACCCCCATTTTTCAGTACGTTGGTGTGTGGTACACTGCAGAAGGGAAATTTCTGTAGCACATACTGGCGAGGGTTAGGAAAAATGGGAAAATATGAGTTCCAGGGGACAGGGATATATCCCTGGGGGAGTGCCTACTAATAGTTCTTCCTGAAAAATGATAAGAAATTGGAAACATAATCCCAAAATTAGAGGGATTGTAAAAGAAAAGTAATTAAAAAAAAAAACAAAAAAAAAAAACCACAGGTTAAACATTGTGTATCAGTCTGGACAAAAGAATCAATTAAGGAAACAGCAGTATTTTGGCCAAAATACGGGTCTGATGAAAATTCAGGCTTTAAATTTATGTGTAAACAATAAGATTCCTTTTTCAGAGAAGGAGCCAAGTTATGCTCCCTATAATCTTAATATTGAACTGGTGGCAGCAGCAGTCACTCCGGGAAGGGAGACAGGGACTGTAATTAACACTGTCCCTAAAGAAGGATTGTACTCTAGGCTCTGGCAAGAATTAGAACAAGGTAGAAGATATGTTGAGAATTTTGCCTTCCCTGATACTAACAGTACTAACACTAACTGTGTATCCTCTTAGGTGAACTACCCCCTCCTCCTTACCAGCAGAGAGGTTAGGACTTTTTAAGAAGGAGAGGAAGTCTTTATTCAAGGACCCCAACAGCCTAGCTGAACAATTAGACCAGTTCCTACGACCTGATTTATACTCTTGGGGGAGGGAATTATGTCTATAAGTATGTTGTTTACAGGGAAAGAAATGGGAATGATCAGGAGGAGAGCTGCTATACAAGAATGGGAAAGAGCTCATCCTCCAGGACCAGGGGTAATACCGGCAGGGCAGAAATACCCACTTGCCAATCCTGGCTGGAATAATAATAGTGTGCAACACAGAAATCATATGAGAGACTTGGGGTCAGAATGAGAAAGTACTTGGGGATGAGACCTGATGACCCAGTATCCCAAGGGCTCTTGAAAGTTCATTGTGTGATTAAAGCCTGGAAAAATATGCAGAAAATGCTTCAGAAGGTGGGGGGATGTAGTGAACAGTCACTGGGGGACCCTCCTGCGGGAGGCCCTGGAGGTGTGTGTCCGGAGGGGAGATGAGAAGGAAAAGCAGAGAGCGAAACTAATGGTATTGACAGTGCAGCGGGTAGTGAGGCAGAGGGTTGGAGAAAGATGAAGAAAATCTTCAGGGGGAGTCAGGGCCAGGATGGAAAGGAGAGGAAGAGAGATGAAGGAATGGCAGGCAAAGAAGGCTGCCTGTGTTGTGGCCCGAGTCCTAGCAGAGACAGGCTTTGATAAGATGTTTTAAGTGTGGCCAGGCTGGCCACTTCGAATAGGAATATCTGGAGTGGAAGAAGGAGGAAAGAAGGAAAATGGGATGAAATATGCTATATTGATATGTTGTTTCAGTATCTTGGAGGGAAAAGGTATGGAATTAAGTTGGACCCTGACTGAGCCTTTGGTGCTGGTATTAGAAAAGTACAGTCTGGAGAAAGATGAAGGAAGTGTTAAAAGGGTTGCTGAAGGTGTTAAAGGTGTGGCATGTAATATTTAACAGAGCTGTCTGAAGTTGAATGAGCAGGGAAAGAGGATGTAGGCATTATCTAAGTAACAGTCTAGAAGTTTTGGTATATTTGCATATTTGCTGTGGTGTTTGGTCAGTTTCCCAAGCATCGGGGAGGGGGACGGTGGGGGGGAACAGCCTGCTCCACCAGGGGCCTCTCCAGCGGCCGCAGGGGGGCTTCGGCTCCAGCGCCTGGAGCGCCTCCTCCCCCTCCTTCTGCACTGACTTTGGCGTCTCCGGGGGGGTTTCTCGCTCTCCCAACTGCTGTTGAGCAGCAGGTTTTTGTTTGTTTCTTTGTTTGTTTGTTTTCGTGGATGTGCTCTCACAGAGGCACGGACTGTATTGCTCATGGCTTGGCTCTGGGCAGCAGTGGGCCCCTTAGGGCCAGATGAAATTGTCCCTTATCTGCCACGGGGAGGCTTCCGGGTTTTTTTTCTCACGGGGGCTGCCACTGCAGTTTCCCACCCCCCTACTCACAGCCCCCGAACCTTGCCATCAAACCCAATACACTGGGGAACAGCTAGGTCATTACTGACCTGTAAAGTATCAGGGATTAAATTAACTAATGAAACCCTAAAAAGTGGGGCTGGGATAACAGTGCCACTTTGGGGGGGATACCAAGCTGAGACTAGGGGATAAAATGATCACTGGGTAATTATTGTATGTACCCAAGGCAAGGACTAATTTGTTGGGAAGGGATTTGATGATTAAATTGGGCATTCAAATAGTAAATTGTTAGACTGGAATAACAGTGTTATTAATGGAGTGCTCTCTGGCCCTGAGAGCAAACATACATGTATATTCACCTCTGACTGGAAAGACCCTTAAATGGGGGCGGAAGCAACAATATAGGTGGACAATTTTACCTCAGGGGTTTACAGGGCCACCTATCTATTTGGGTCAGTTTAAATAACAAAAGATTTTGGAGCAATTACAACCTCCCAAGGAGGTATTAATGTTAACAAATATGTGGATCGTTTTCTATTGTCAGGACAGGAGAAAAGAGTTGTGAAGAAAGCTACTAACAAGCTATTCAACTTTCTGGGAAAGCAGGGCTTGGGAGTATTAATAAATAAATAAATAAATAAATTACAATATGGAGAAGGAGAAGTCAGGTATTTAAGGCATCTAATGTCTGAAGGAAAACAGAATAAATGCAGAGAGGATTCAGGGAATTGTTGAAAATTAAGAAAGAACTAAAAAGTTTTAAAAGAAAGATTTTTTTAAGGAATCAGGAGCCATGAAGTCTGAAGGAAAATCGATACTCCCTGATGGGAGAGAAATGCTGAATAAAGTGATAATGAGGCAAATATTAACTGTTTTACATCAGAAGAGTCATTAGGAGGTGCAAGCAATGTGTGATGTTGTGCTAAGAAAGTATGTCTGTGTAGGAATATACACTTTAGGGAAGCACATATGTAGAGGATGTACCATATGTCAAAAGGTAAATAAAAAGGTGTTCTGTAACCCATCTAGAGGGGGACGGGAGCCAGGGGTTTGACCTTTCCAAAGTATACAGGTAAACTTTACTGAGTTATTTGTTTGTCCTAATTGACCACGTGACTAGATGGGTGTAAGCTTTACTGCAAGGGTTAAAGCAGGCCTTAGAGATTGAGTGGGATTTTCACAGCCCCTGGCACCCCTCCTCTTCTGGGAAGGTGGAGCGAATGAATCAGACATTAAAGAAGCAATTAACTAAACTAGTGTTAGAAACCCAACTTCCTTTGGTAAAATATTTACTCCTACAGGTTTAAACAGCACCAAGAAAGGATATAGGAATTTCACCATATGAGACGCTGTTCAGATTGCCCTATCTGGGCAGAAGGGATGAGGTACCACAATTCAAAATAAGAGAGTTTCCTTAAGAACTGTATTCTGGGGTTGTCTTCTTCTTTGTCATCTCTCAGGACCTGTGGGTTGTTGGCTCAAACCCCACCTTTGGAATTCCCCATTCACCACCATCATCCAGGAAAATGGGTCCTGATTCGGACCTGGAAAGAGTCAACTCCTGCCTGAATGGGAAGGACAATTACTGACCACTGAAACAGCCGTAAGAACTGCGGAAAAAGGTTGGACTCACTATACTTGAGTGAAGGCATCTGTCGACGCTAGTACCTGGGAAGCTGTTCCTACAAAAGACTTGTTGGAAGTTGAAATTGAAGAGAAAAATCTCGTAGTGGACTCTGAGCAGGATAAGAGCTTACAATTGTAAACTAACCTTTTATTTTCACAGGTAACTAATGAGTGTGACTTGTGATTGAGAGAAAGGACAGACCTATAGCGAACTGCAGTGCTCCCAAGGGGAGGGTTGTTATAGTAGTAGTGTACATCTTATTTTTGTATCGATAATTATTTGGAAACCTAAGGTTTAAAAATAATGACAGGGAAAAATTGATTACTAATTTTGTTTTTAGTGATTCTAGGCCTCAGAGAAGGCCTTGGTCAATTGGTAACTTGGAAAAGGCATGACCAGATAATAGCAAAAATGGGATACCCCATCAAAATATGGGTGACTGTGACAGAGGGTTATGTACCACAAGCCGTCACGTTTGATGCTTGTGAGGTGTTAGCTTGTGGAGATTTAAATGCCCAATGACAATTGAGCAGAAAGAACAAATAACTGGGAGAGTCACAACAGCCAGATTGAGAATAGCTGTATGGAAACAATCCTCTATTGCCATCAGAGAAAGGGAGAAACTCAAGGAGAAAACAGGAGAGTAAACAGGAGGCCCTCTGAAATGTGGCAGTTCAAACATTTGAGATTCAAACAGGGTATGGGGACGTGAATGCCTGGATAGAATGGGTCAAATATACTGTCCAGAGTCTCAACCGTAGCTACTGCTATGCTTGTGCCTCGGGATGACCGATTGCCCAGATAGTGCCCTTCCCATGGGGGTGGACCAAAGACTCCCAAGGGATGCGATGTATGATTGCATTGTACCAAGAAAAGACTGCCTGGGGAAATGAGGCCTGTAAGTCTCTCTTTGCTGTTTCTTGCATGATAACAATATCGCAGTTCCCCCTGCATTCTCTACAGCTATAGGTAACCATACAGCTTGCCTCTCACGGCAGGGTGTGAGTGCTACCTGGCATCTGGGAGAATTTGCCTTGTGCTACCAAGGACTTGATGGGAAACTGCTCAAGACTAGAGATCCCCAGGGCAGATCTCTGGTGGTACAGTGGAGGGAAGATCTTACGGTCCACCCTACCATCTAATTGGGAAGGCACTTGTGCACTTGTTCAATCAGTTATACCCTTCACCCTGGCATTTGAAAGAGAAACATCACAAATACCCAGAAGAAGTAAAGGAGGCTTAGGAATATCATTTGATGATAGAGTATACATAGATTCTGTTGGGGTACCTAGAGGAGTTCGGGATGAATATAAAGCCAGAAATTAAATTGCTGCAGGGTTTGAGTTACTGTTCTGGTGGGTAACAATCAATAAAAATGTGGATTGGATTAATTATTTCTATTATAATCAGCAGAGATTCATCAATTATACCAAGGATGTGATGAGAGGAATCGCTGAACAACTAGATGCCATCAGCAAAATGGCTTGGGAAAACAGGATAGCATTAGATATGATGCTTGTGGAGAAGGGTGGTGTATGCGTGATGCTGGGCAACCATTGTACTTTTATCCGTAACAATACTGCCCCGGATGGCACAGTAACAAGAGCATTGCAAGGGCTTACCACCCTTGCCAATGAATTAGCAGAAAATTCGGGAGCAGACACTTCCATCACAGGATGGTTGAAATCTTGGTTTGGTAAATGGAAAGGGATGGTAATGTCCATATTTACATCCTTGATTATAGTAGCAGGAGTTTTGACAGCTATTGGCTGTTGCGTTATCCCCTGTGTAAGGGGACTTGTCCAGCGGTTAATTGAAACCACATTATTGAAACAAATGACCATAGATCCACCACCCTACTCAGATAAAATGATATTAGAGGAAATGGAGAGCAAAGAAAGTGAAGAAGAGGAAGATATTTACCAAATTACACTTACAATAAATAAATAAATAAAAATAAAAAGAGTTTTTGCAAAAATCAACAGTTTATAAAAAAAAGAAAAGGGGGGAATTGTGGGAATAGAAATGTTGTTTTTGCAGAGTTACATTGTTTAGAAGGAGGGAATGTGGTACTGAGATATGCTTACAGTGATAAGAAAGTTTAGCAGGCGACCTTGTAAAATGCAGACAATCAGACTCCTTAGGACAATTAGGTGAAAATCACGGTGTCAAGTCAAGTCAGATAAGTGAAGAAACATTACCACTTCAAGCAGTAAAAATGTCAAAAGAAATTTGAAATTTAACAGGCCGGCGACTGAAGGCCATGCATTGTTTGTGAAGCATCAGATAGATTGTGAATCTGGATTACCCACTCAGTGGGGAAACAGGGGAGGGTCCTGCCATCAAAAGGTATATAAACTGTGTTTTGGAACTAGTAGATGCGCTCTCTCCTGCTTGTGGGGCGCCCGCCATTGCAATCGCGAATAAATTACTACTTCACTGAGATCCTCGCCTGAGCCTAAGTTATTGGCTACGGAGTGTTTCTCACACCAAGCCACATCATTTCGTTGCTTTTCAACTTCACAAAACACCTTCTCCTTTAAAACACCTGACTGGCTATGAATTCATCAACATTTATATATATATTTCACCTCCACACTCAGGTAAAGCTGCCCCTACAGCCTCTGAAGAGCTCACAGGCTTCTGGTGATAACTCAAACACTACAGTGTCTCAAAGGGAAAAAAAAATCTTCCTCTCACAACCCCTAGATTTTAATAAAAATCTGGGATCCCTACATATTACTAATGGCACCTGGATTTTATCTTTTTTTTTTTCTAATCGAAGCAGGTCTGTTGACAGCCTTATTTGCATACCAGCTGGGAAATTGCCATATAAAAAGCAGTCATCTTAGACTTCGCAGTCACAGGCCCTCTTAACAACCAGACCTAGCATCAGTGGAGCTGCTGGGAAATGTGTCTTACACTTCTTTGCAGAGGGATCTGCTTGTTTTTGGTTGTTTTGGGTTCCCTTTTTGGAAAGCCCTGCTGTCTGAAGGTCCAATAACACAGACTGCCTGCCTCAGCTACATCATGGTGAGATCAAGACTGGCTACAACACACTGAACTTTGAACTGGAACCTCAGCTGGAAGCCCGAGACTGGGGTTCATCATTCCCAAACCTAGAACTTAACATCCACTGGTCTTACAAGTGACAGCCCAAACTATAAGTGAGACCATCTTGTCCAAATCCTAATGTATGTCAGTGCAGCTCCTAATCAAAAACAGTTACAGAAGCTCTGATCCACTTAAACATGTTTGAAGCAAAAGCACCTGGACAGCTACCTTCCTCTGCTCCTGAAACATTATTAGTTCAGTGTTACCTTAGTCTTTCATGTGCCTTTCACATAAGGTAGGAATGACATGATAAGCATGTCCTTAGCACAGCAGGACTTCTGACAACCTACCTCCCCACAACTCCTATGAAGGGCTATCATGTTGACTTGATTCCCAGCACTATCACATACAGGCTTGAGGAGAACAGGAGGGGGAAGAACTTGGCTGAGCATCTCCAGGAGCTGTGCAAAGGCTAAGGGTTTTGCTCAAAGCTCTTAGCTATTACTGCCTAGCACGACCATGAGAATTCAGGCAACTCATAAATCTGCTTATTTGCAAAGATTAAATGCCAAAATGTCAGTATATTTAAAGCCACCTCCGATGAACTAGAGACAACTGAAAGCTCAAGCTCTTTCAGTATGATGATGGAAGTGCCCTGTCCCAACCTATGCCTGTCCCCCTCCCCTTACACCCAGTTACTCCCCTCTTGCCCTTGCATGCTACCACAGATGAAACAGTGGTAACCTCGCCGTGTATACTCATCTACATGAGAAAGGCATCCACACGCTAACAAAATTTCCCTACGCAGCACGCTTGTGGATCACACATCCTGAAATTTCTGGTCTTCAGGACAAAGATGGAAGGAATCAACACCACTGGGTCTGGCTGGGATGTTAACTTTCCCTACAGCAGCCCATACAGTGCCGTGCTCTGCACTTGTAGCTAGAACAGCACTGGTATCACAACAGTGTTGTGTCTATTGCTGCACAATACTGGCACAGCATCAGGACTCCCTCCAAGCCCCCCAGAGCCATCAGGCTGGGGGTGGGCAAAAAGTGAGAAAGGAACGTCACCAGGGCAGCTGACCTAAACCAACCAAAGGGATATTCCATACCATATGAAGTCACACTCAGCAATAAAAGGCGGAAAAAGGAAGAGGGGAGGAATTGGGCTCTCGTGAAAACGTCTGTCCTCCCGAAAACCGGCTATGTGCGTTGAGGCCCTGCTTCACCTGCTTCAAGGACGCAATCAAGCATCACTCATTTGTGGGAATTAGAGAGTAATTTCTTTCCTTTGCACTTCCACACAGCCTTTGCTTGTTTCACCCCCCCCCCCTTGTCCTTTCATTTTTTTCCCCTTTAAATTGTTTAATTATTAATATTTTTTTCCTTAATAATTATTTTTGCTTTAATTAAATTATCCTTATCTCAACCCGTGAATTGTTTACTTTCCTTTTCTTCTTCCCCATCTCTTCTGAGGAGGGGGAATGAGAGAGCGGTTGTGGTGGAGTTCAGCTGCCTAGTAAGGTAAAACCACCACACCTCTTCTTTCAGAGCATCCCACTGGTATTTGCTGTCTTTGTCTTTCAGCATCCAGTTCACAGCCTTTGCGCTAGTTACATGAAAACGCCACCCTATAAGGTTCCTGAATCCAATAGATGTTAAAAGTAGAAAGCTGCTAGAGGCCAAATTAACAGCACATAATTAGTCTCATGCATAAACCTCTTAAAAAAGTACAGGGCACTTGGTGTCAAGATTAGACAATTAACTTTGTCAGAGTATAGGAGAATGCACTGAAATGCTTACATTTGCAATGTAGCATTAAGTCTGCAATTCTCACCAGGCCTCCTGTGAGTAAATACTCTAGGTCAAATCCTTGACAGCCTTATTTAGATTTTGCTCACTTAGTGCAGGCTCTGCTCAAGTAAAGACCACATACATGTATAATCCAGGGAAAGACTTCAGAGTTTGGCTTTATGTTTTGACAGCCTATAAAAGAGCAGCTGAAATGTAATGATCAGCAAAAGTAAGCCCTTCCATAGTCACCACCGTTTGAAACCAATACTGTTTTACACACTTGCCAGAATATGCCTGTTCACTGCAACATATTCTGCACAGACCCAGTCAGCCAGCCTTTAAAAACATTCCAAACTGGGGAAGGGCTTCTGCCAGTTCCCTTTATTGCTGCCACATCTCAACACAGTGATCCATCAGCTATTCATATACACAATCAAATGGACTTTTCCCTGGGGAGTGGCAGACTCAGGGAGATTAGCACCTGTCTCTTCTGTTTATCACTGGCAGGTGCTTAAGTGAAGCAAGATATAAGCTTTGCTAAAGTGAACAAAGCTCCCCGAAAGATAAGATGAATGTGCTGGGCCACGGAGCTAAGGCTCACTCAGGAAAGAGCAAATGATTCTCCATCTGTTTAGCAAAGGTGGCTTTGTGAGCTAACAGGAGGAACAACGTTTCATTAACATGGTGAGTGGTAAGAGCCAATGCACAGTTACTAGGAGAAAGCCTTCTGCAGCACAAAGGAAATTTACTGGCCCTACAAAACTTGTGCACCTTGGTGACTCTAGGCTGGCAGGTGCAGGCGAGCACAAGCTAGCTGCATTACAGCTAATCCCAGAGTTGGAAGATCAAGAGGATCTGGAGCAGAGGTGTGGACATCATCTGGCTCTGATTGGGAGGCAGACCGGCCACGTTCGTGCAGCACCTGAGCTAACAAGCCCCTCTTCTCCCCAGACAACACTTCATGCAGCTTAACATCAGCAGCTAGAGAGCTGGAGCTCTGTATCATGTTCTGCTTTGCAACCATCTGGTGTAAACACCAGATACTGAAACAGCTTTTCTAAGTAGGAGATCTAGGTGTAACTATTACTTGTGCTTCCTTGGCTTTGAGGAACTCAGGTGTGCAGAAAGCAACAAAACAAGGTGAGAATTTACCCCCTAACTACATTCAGAAATTCCTAAGTCAAGGCTTGATTACCCACTGCCCTTGGTTACCAAATTGTTCTGGTTAGCCTAGCAAACAAGTCCACATTTGCATCTGCTCCTCTGCAGATAAATCCCCAGGAGAAGGTCATGGCATTGGGAGCACATCCCTTAATGCCACAGGCTGTACTGTGCAGCCCTGTAAATAAACACGGGGGGCTTAGTTACCAAGGCTATCCCTTCTACACCTCTTACTGGATCTTGAATGTTAAGGAGAGGAAAATAAAAAAAAAAAAAAAAGAGAAGCAACAAACACCAAGGGAAAAAAAAAAAAAAAAAGCCAGAAAATAATCTGGCTGCTACAATTCTAAGGAACATTTTACCTCTCCACTCCCCCACCCCCCCACCCCCTTTCTGCTGCAGATCCAACACAGTCCTCGAGTTTCATTTCAGAAAGTAAAGCTGCTAAGCAGCTACCAAGTGACCTTTGCCTCTCAGATGAGTATTTATGGCAGGCAACACATACATCAACAACAAATTTCCCCAGTAACGAAAATGTTTCTGCCAGCAATGTATCTTTTACAAGCTTGCAAAATGAACTGAGAGTCGAATAATCAGATTAAAATCACATCAAACTATGTTGGGAAGTCAAGGTGAATGCCTTTGGATTGTTCTCATGAATAGCCCTACCCAGACCTACCAGGTGATGACCTACCAGGTGATGACCTACCAAATTCAGTTTTTTTGCTTGGTTGCTGTTTCTGAAATTTATTTTAAAGGCTTACAGTTTTTAAAAGCCAAGAAGTGGGAAAACAGTTGTTTTTTTAACAATTCTTACCAGCATCTTGTAATAAATGGCTAAGTCCCAAATAGGGTTACAATCAAAGTTTACAATTTATTAAACGAATAGAGGTAAGCAAACAGTGCTGGGTGCGTCGGGAGTCTCTGCTCCACCAAGACGCACACCAGTTACATCAGGTGGCTGGTTTTTATGCTTCTAGGCTAATACATATTCATCACCACTTTTGGAAAAGGCAGGGTTATTATAATTAGTTTTCCAGGACCCGAACCATCCCACGGACACATGCATATCAGTCTCCGGTGGTCCCTCTGGGGGTCGCTCATACTGAAGGCTCGTAGTCTTCCTCCCAGGCTTTGTCTTTCGGTCGTTCTTCAGCTTCCCCCCCTCTCCTTATTTAGTAGTCTCTGGGCCAGATGTCAGAAAGTTGTGTCTCGTGCAATAGTCAGCAGTTATCTCAAAAAACTCCCCCCTATTCTTTTATCTCCCAGACCCGAGTCTCAAGGTTTACCCTTCAAACCCTCTATCGACACAAACTGCTAGACCATTCTTTTGCAAGCTACAAGAACTATATACACTAACCACTCTGTTTCTCTTGGACTTGTGGTTATTTATACAAGGGTATGTAAGACAGAAGGTCATATTTCATTATGAGGCCCTAGCATTGTTCCATATTGACACGAATCAGATGAACATATTTCACAGTCTGACAATCATGAAACAGTTAAGAAAAAAAACATGATTTCTCCTGGGCAGTGGGCTTGGTAGTAAGTACCTGGTCTTCCTTTTGCAGGTAGAAGCCCACACCTCAGAGAAGCAAAGTGATCATTCACATTTTTAATAGCTAACCTAGGAAAAAGCACAAAACTTCAAGTCCCAGGACAGGATCATATGCCTCTCAGGATCACTGGAAACCAAATTAAAAAGATTTTAGAGAGATTTAGTGCAGAACAGGAATGGTGAGAGTTTTAAGCTGTGAAACAAGAAGAGATACTGAAGTCCTCGTGCTTTGTTTCCATCTCCTGTGCAGTGCCTGCATGAAGTCTGGCTGGAATCTTTAATTTCCAGATAGCACATGAAGCATGGGGAAGAGCCAGCCCTATGGTACAGCCAGGGAACAACCACAGGACAGCCTTGGGAGCCTGTTAGGACCACAGCAGTTTTCTTGGCACTCTTCAGCCTTTGGCAGCCACAGCAGCAAGCCTGGAGTTAACGCATGAAGCCCCAGTAAGGGGCAGAGCGATATCCAAACAGAGGGCAGGAGCAGTGGGCTCACACAAGCACTGCAAGGGCAGAACATTGCACCTGCCTGAGCCTAATCTAAAAGTCAAATCACTTGACTGCATATTCCAGTTAAACTAGCATGTCTGCCACCACTGAGCCCATCTGAGAACTATATTCACCTACCCACTGCACGACTCCCACCAGCTTCTCAGTATAAAGAAAAGTAGTTTCCTTGGAAATAAGAGTGTGCTATCATTTGCAAACTTGTAGAGAGCCTGTTAAGTCTTGTCTGGCTTTTTCCCCAACTTGTAGTGGGGATGGACACTACAGATAGCTCACACAGAGGACATGATCACACCATTCTCTTGCATCTACTTCCAAGGAATCCTGATGAACTTCTTCCTCTGATTCCAACAGGAGCAGAACAAAACAGCTGAACAAAACAGCTGCTGAATGCATATTTAAGAAGAATCTACCCACCAACTTTGTATAAAATCATCACTGCTCTTCTACACACTGCCAAAAAATCCAATCTACTTCTTCCCTCCCCCCAGCAGAGTTCTCCGCACAAAACTGAGTCACTTCTATTGACTAACACACAAATATCAAAAACAGCAACAAAGTCTGAAGAGCCTTTTCATTGTCTTCACCTCCTCCAGGAAACTAAAATCCCATTTGAATGCTAATTTCAGAAAGCTCTTATTTGTTTTTTTGTGATGTATGGTTGGTTTGTTGTAGTATTTTTTTAATACAACTGCTTATTCCCGCAGACTACCAAGATGACATCAGCCAGCAGTGGGACTCAGCCACACGGAGGGACGACTTCTCCTGCATACATGAGTGGTGGTTGCGGAGGCACCAGTGAGTCAGCAGCAAGCAGATACGCTATGCGTACACACAGCCCATATGCTACTGGATGCATCATCATGCTGTAGTAGATCTCAGGCTCCAACACTCTCATGGAGCTCCCCACCCACCCCAGAGAGAAGTGGTCCCTTGCACCGCTGCAGCTGTACCAAACTGATCCACTACCAGACCAGCCTCAGCCCCAAATTGCCAGGAGCCTGCACCAAAATCCCAGGGACCGGTGCCAAGCGTTATGAAACAGTACACCCAGCCTGGATCCTGAGCTTCAGCAGTTTGTGAAAAAGATGCCTCAGCAACCTCAGCTGCACAGGGCAGTTTCAGATCTGCCCAGTGCAAAGATCTGCCTGTGGTGATGAATAAGCGCATGGTGGAAAGTCATCTGGGCTTCTTGTGGCAGCCCTTTGAGGACTTTTCTGCCTGGGACATAATCTGAAGAGCTCAATGTAGCAGGAATTTGCCAGTCTCTTCCTGTCAGGATCCTCCCTTTCCCCAGGGTTTTTGGGGGGTTTTGCTATTTTTTTATGCTTTCCAGATATTTGTGTATTTTTCATAAATTTAAAGCTTCATCAGAACTGCAAACAGTATTTTCATTTAAATGAAGCTTTATTGCATAATTGTTTCAGTATACTTTTGAACAAGGTTTCTATAATACTCATTTTCTTAGAGATTCTGCTAACCTTTGAATGTATTCCTTTCTAAAAATGCCAAGTTTTTAACTATTTAGCAATATCAGCTTTCATATTTCCCATAAAACTGCTTTCCTACATTTTGTTGACTATTTCTTTGATAATAGGTAAGGTGATTTTGACCAAGAGATGGACAGTCATCCACAGAACAGATCTCAAATTTGTTAAAATTTAGATAAACTTACCACAGCTCCCATCTAATTCCCCCATGCCTCCCACCTCCCAAGTAATGCACATTATATGCGGAAATGTATAATAAGTATAAGCTACTATTTGTTTCATATAACCATTTAATACCTTGCAGAAGCTTGATCTTCCAGCCGAGAATATGGATTCACAATTATTTAGTTAGACACTAGAGTAAAAGCATCTAACTAAACTAACTTTCTAACTTTGGTTGGAAAGCTGCCAGGCGGAGAAGGACCTGGGAGTATTGGTGGATAGTCGGCTGAATATGAGCCAGCAGTGTCCTCAGGTGGCCAAGAAGGCCAACAGCATCCTGGCTTGTATAGGAAGCAGTGTGGCCAGCAGGTCTAGGGAGGTGATCGTCCCCCTGTACTCGGCTCTGGTGAGGTCGCACCTCGAGTACTGTGTTCAGTTTTGGGCCCCTTGCTACAAGAAGGACATCGAGGTGCTTGAGCGGGTCCAGAGAAGGGCGATGAAGCTGGTGAGGGGCCTGGAGAACAAGTCCTATGAGGAGCGGCTGAGGGAGCTGGGCTTGTTCATCCTGGAGAAAAGGAGGCTCAGGGGCGACCTTACCTCTCTTTATAAGTACATTAAAGGAGGCTGTAGCGACGTGGGGGTTGGTCTGTTCTCCCACGTGCCTGGTGATAGGTCGAGGGGGAATGAGCTAAAGTTGCACCAGGGGAGGTTTAGGTTGGATATTAGGAAGAACTTCTTTACTGAGAGGGTTGTTAGGCATTGGAATGGGCTGCCCAGGGAAGTGGTGGAGTCACTATCCTTGGAGGTCTTTAAAAGACGTTTAGATGTAGAGCTTAGTGATATGGTTTATTGGAGGACTGGTTAGTGTTAGGTCAGAGGTTGGACTCGATGATCTTGAAGTCTCTTCCAACCTAGACAATTCTGTGATTCTGTGATAGAGTAGTTTACTTTTCAAGGCATCAGAGGAAAGAGTTAAGGAATGAACTTCAGGAGAGAAAGGCTTGCTCTCATGTATGTGAATGAGGTGTTCAGGAGACAGTTCTCAATCAGCAAACTAAGAAAACTCTTCAAAGGAGGACTAGCACCTCCTTGCTTCAGACAAGACAGAAAATACACTTCATGCATCAGGGAAATCAGGTTATTTACTGTGCATGCACTCCTCAAGACAGGCTGCTGAGGCAAGCCAGCATGTGTATGATCCCCTCTGAAATAAGCACAGATTGAAATGGGTTTGTGTCTCCTACTTCCTGACAAGCAGTGCTTTAGAGTACATCATTAGAGCACATCATCTACATTTTTTTCCCATCTTCTGAAGGATCCATGTGCCAACTACTTGTACCCTAAGAAGTGTGGATGCTCAAAATTAGAGAAGAAAAATCATCTAGGAATGAAACAGACTCTTCTGGCAAATAAACAGACCCTGATGAAGCATCATTTCTAATTTTCTTCTTGAAAGCAATGTTTCATCTGCATTCCACTTATCAGTGAGTGTTTCTTGCTGTCGCTACATATCTGGGTGAACGAGAACACTACCAAACCCAGTAACACCATGCGTAAACAGTTACAGATCTAAACTTAAAGAGCTTTCTACTGATAGACATTTAATAATATAATATGAATTATGGGGTACCAGGATTATTTGTTCAGAAATATTACCAATTATTTGCTCCAGCAAAAAGTATGTATTTCCCTGCATTAGTATGGAAAGGGGTATCATGTATTATTTGAGTATCATGTATCATTTAGACTCACTACTTTTGTATTTTCCTGACAGAGTAGGAAGTGGCAAAGAAACTGACTTTTTCCCCCCAAAGTCCAAACAGAATTGTCTTTTGAAAATAAGAAAGGATTATCACATATTCTAGAAAAAACAAAACCACAAATTGTTTGGCAAAAAAAGTGTTTTCATAGTGCTGAAAGCTAATAGGAACCTCTACTAATGGATTTGAAAAATTATTATTTGCATTCAGTTTTCCATGCCTATGTCACAGAAAGCTTTTCAGAAGCCCCAAGAGGTATAATACAAAAGATCCAAGCTAGTCAGAAGACTGTTCATTAATACTTATACTTTCAGTGCATCTCCTTCAAAGGCATGCTTGAAGCTGTAGAAAGAAAAGACTCACAAAAAATAGTTGTCCATAGTAATTAGTATCCTTTATTGAAGGCCATTTATCCAACTTCCAGAATATACTGCAGACCCACCTAACTCTTCAAACACCAGAGATTATATTGAACAGCAATTTAAAGAGCAAGAATCTTACAGGGAAGGAACATACATACTGAAAAACAAAACAAAACAAAACAAAACAGAATAATATAACACAGGCAAGTTTTTGAAAACTGTCTTCCTCTTTGCATTAGACACATCTGTCCCCCACTGAAGTTCTCCATCTTCTACGTGATGCAGTCAACTAAACCCCCAGTAGTTACATTAAATCTTTGGAGAAAGTCTCAAGAAAGCTGTTCCTCATTTGTTCACCCAGCCAAACTAAGCCTTTTTTTCCCTCCTAATGAATTTGGAAGAAGGGCAGAAAAGAGTTTCCCTGTGAAATCAAAAGCTACGACTGAAACAAGGCTGATAGGCTGCTGAAAATGCACCGTGTTTGTCAGTGAAAGACCTTGTTTGTAACTGTACAGATTGCACAGAGGTTTTTTGATCCTGGGAGGATTTGATCTACACTAACCCCTCAAATACAGCAAAGGATGTCAGTAGGCTGTGGAAAAAGAAGGGGAAAAAAAAAAAGGAAGTGCAGGTATGCACCACCAAACAGATGACAACTCTTGACATGTTTGTCAAGCACAACCAGGCTTTGGACAGAGGAGAACAGGCGTCGCACCCCTCGAGAAAACTAAATTTCTAGATTTCACCATCTATGCCAGAAAATGCCATTCAATAAAGGGAGAGATTCAATGAAAGCATCTCAGAGCATCTCTGGGCATGAAGTTTGAGGTAAATAAGCCTTTAAAGGAGGCTGTAGCGAGGTGAGGGTTGGTCTGTTCTCCCACGTGCCTGGTGACAGGACGAGGGGGAATGGGCTTAAGTTGAGCCAGGGGAGTTTTAGGTTGGATGTTAGGAAGAACTTCTTCACTGAAAGGGTTGTGAGGCATTGGAACAGGCTGCCCAGGGAAGTGGTGGAGTCACCATCCCTGGAAGTCTTCAAAAGACGTTTAGATGTAGAGCTTAGGGATATGGTTTAGTGGGGACTGTTAGCGTTAGGTCAGAGGTTGGACTCGATGATCTTGAGGTCTCTTCCAACCTAGAAACCTAGAAATTCTGTGTCTGTGTCTGTGTGTGTATGTCTTGGAGAAAAAGAGAGTAGGGAGTGAGGAATACTTGGTCTCTATTATTCTTGGCATGACCCTAATACAAGCGTGGGGATGTTTGCAAGATGCCTCTTTTTATTGAAAAGTGTATCTGACCCAAATTTTATTACAGATCTCAAATACAGTATGGACACGTACAGCATGAATCTAAGAATTTCTCCTTTCTTTTACTCCTCCCTCCCCCGCTGTCGTGGTTTAACCCGGCTGGCAGCTAAACACCACGCAGCCGTTCGCTCACCCTCCCCCCTCCCTCCCTGGGACGGGGGAGAGAAATGGAAAGTGAAGCTCGTGAGTTGAGATGAAGACAGTTTAATAAGACAGGAAAATAATAATAATAATAATAATAATAATAATAATACAATGATGATAATAGTACTACTACTAATAATATGTACAAACAAGTGATGCACAATGCAATTGCTCACCACCCGCTGACCGATGCCCAGCTTAACCCCGAGCAGTCCGGCCCCCTCCCCCCGGCTAGCCACCCCTATATATTGTTTAGCATGACGTCAGATGGTATGGAATACCCCTTTGGCTAGTTTGGGTCACCTGTCCTGGGTCTGTCCCCTCCCAGCTCTTACTGCACCCCCCCAGCCTGCCCGTTGGCAGGACAGAGCAAAGGCTGAGATGTCCTTGGCTTAGTATAAGCACTGCTCTGCAACAATTAAAGCATCGGGGTGTTATCAGCACTCTTCTCATTCTAAGCCAAAACACAGCATTCCACCAGCTACTAGGAAGAAAATTAATTCTGTGCTAACTGAAACCAGGACATCTATCCACCCCTTATTCCATACCATTTATGTCATGCTCAGGTTACACTCTTTTCCATACATTCTAATTAGTCACCTATAGTAATCATGGTAGTGATAACATACAGTATAATATACTATTTAACATGGTGCAATTCAGTTCATGGGCTATTCTCACCCAGTATTAAATCTCCTTGAGGTACACACCGGACCTCTCCGTTCTTTTGCATCACCCACCAAGTATATCCAGGTCCCTGAGCGAAAACAATTCCACGAATAGGTTTGCCTTTTCCTGAGGCAGGAGTAGCCCAGACTGTTTTACCCAGCATATTTTTTACATGCACTACAGGAACTTTATCCCCATCTACAGTACGTAACAGGTTTGATTGGGCAGGTCCAGCTCGGTTGGTAGATCCCCTAGTATTGACTAACCAGGTGGCCTTTGCCAAATGCGTATCCCAGTTTTTGAACGTCCCAGCGCCCATTGCTTTCAAGGTAGTCTTTAACAGGCCATTGTATCGTTCAACTTTCCCGGAGGCTGGTGCATGATAGGGGATGTGATACACCCATTCAATACCATGTTCTTTGGCCCAAGTGTCTATAAGGTTGTTTCGGAAGTGAGTCCCATTGTCTGATTCTATTCTTTCTGGGGTGCCATGTCGCCATAGGACTTGCTTTTCAAGGCCCAGGATGGTGTTCCGGGCGGTAGCATGAGGCACAGGATATGTTTCCAGCCATCCGGTGGTTGCTTCCACCATTGTAAGTACGTGGCGCTTGCCATTGCGAGTTTGAGGGAGTGTGATGTAATCAATCTGCCAGGCCTCTCCATATTTATATTTCAGCCATCGTCCTCCATACCAAAGAGGCTTTGACCGTTTGGCTTGCTTGATTGCAGCACATGTTTCACAGTCATGAATAACCTGTGCTATAGCGTCCATGGTCAAGTCCACCCCTCGATCACGAGCCCATCTGTATGTTGCATCTCTACCTTGATGGCCTGAGGTGTCATGGGCCCATCGGGCTATAAATAATTCACCTTTATGCTGCCAATCCAGGTCCACCTGAGCTACTTCAATCTTAGCAGCCTGATCCACCTGCTGGTTGTTTTGATGTTCTTCAGTAGCCCGATTCTTGGGCACATGAGCATCTACGTGGCGTACTTTCACAGCCAGGTTCTCTACCCGAGCAGCAATATCTTGCCACAATGCAGCAGCCCAGATAGGTTTGCCCCTACGCTGCCAGTTGTTTTGCTTCCATTGCTGTAACCATCCCCACAGGGCATTTGCTACCATCCATGAATCGGTGTAGAGATAGAGAACTGGCCATTTTTCTCGTTCAGCAATGTCTAAAGCCAGCTGAATGGCTTTCACTTCTGCAAACTGACTCGATTCACCTTCTCCCTCAGCAGCTTCTGCAACTCGTCGCGTAGGACTCCATACAGCAGCCTTCCATCTCCGATGCTTCCCCACAATACGACAGGACCCATCAGTGAACAGGGCATATTTCTTTTCATTCTCTGGCAACTGGTTGTACAGTGGGGCTTCTTCAGCACGACCCACCTCCTCCTCTGATGATATTCCAAAGTATTTGCCTTCTGGCCAGTCCATGATCACTTCCAGTATTCCTGGGCGACTGGGGTTTCCTATTCGAGCCCGCTGAGTAATCAGTGCAACCCACTTGCTCCATGTAGCATCAGTTGCATGATGCGTAGAGGGGACCCTTCCCTTGAACATCCAGCCTAGTACCGGTAATCGGGGTGCTAGGAGGAGCTGCGCTTCAGTACCGACCACCTCCGAAGCAGATCGAACTCCTTCATATGCTGCCAATATCTCCTTTTCAGTTGGAGTATAGCGGGCCTCAGATCCTCTGTATCCCCGACTCCAAAACCCCAGAGGCCGACCTCGAGTTTCCCCAGGTTCTTTCTGCCAGAGGCTCCAGGTGGGGCCGTTCTCCCCGGCTGCAGTGTAGAGCACATTCTTTACATCTGGTCCTGTTCGAACTGGCCCAAGGGCTACTGCATGGACTATTTCCTGCTTGATTTGTTCAAAGGCTTGTCGTTGTTCAGGGCCCCAATCAAACTCATTCTTCTTACGAGTTACTTGGTAGAGTGGGTTTACAATCAGACTGTAATTTGGGATGTGCATTCTCCAAAACCCCACAACACCTAGGAAAGTCTGTGTTTCTTTTTTGTTAGTTGGTGGAGACATAGCTGTTATTTTGTTGATCACATCCATTGGGATTTGACGACGTCCATCTTGCCATTTTATTCCTAAAAACTGGATCTCCCGTGCAGGTCCTTTGACTTTATTTTGTTTTATGGCAAAACCGGCTTTCAGAAGGATTTGGACTATTTTCTTCCCTTTCTCGAAAACTTCCTCTGCTGTGTCACCCCACACAATAATGTCATCGATGTACTGCAGGTGTTCAGGAGCTTCCCCCTGCTCTAGTGCAGACTGGATCAGCCCATGGCAAATGGTAGGGCTGTGTTTCCACCCCTGGGGCAGCCTATTCCAAGTATATTGGACTCCCCTCCAAGTGAAGGCAAATTGTGGCCTGCACTCTGCTGCTAGAGGGATGGAGAAAAATGCATTAGCGATATCAATTGTGGCGTACCACTTGGCTGCCTTCGATTCAAGTTCATACTGAAGTTCCAGCATGTCCGGCACTGCAGCACTCAGTGGTGGCGTGACTTCGTTCAGGCCGCGATAGTCCACTGTTAGTCTCCACTCGCCATTAGACTTTCGCACTGGCCATATGGGACTATTGAAAGGTGAATGAGTCTTGCTGATCACTCCTTGGCTCTCCAATTGACGAATTAGCTTATGGATGGGAATCAGGGAGTCTCGGTTGGTGCGATATTGCCGCCGGTGCACAGTTGTGGTAGCAATTGGCACTTGCTGTTCTTCGACCCTCAGCAACCCCACAACAGAGGGGTCCTCTGAGAGACCAGGCAAGGTAGATAATTGTTTAATGCCCTCTGTCTCTAAGGCAGCAATACCAAAAGCCCACCGGAACCCTTTTGGGTCCTTGCAGTATCCTCTTCTAAGATAGTCTATGCCAAGGATACATGGAGCATCCGGACCAGTCACAATGCGGTGCTTTTCCCACTCATTCCCAGTCAGACTCACTTCAGCCTCCAATACAGTCAACTGCTGAGATCCCCCTGTCACTCCACAAATATAGATGGGCTCTGGTCCTTTATAGCTCGATGGCATTATAGTACATTGTGCACCAGTGTCTACTAAAGCCTTATACTTCTGTGCGCGTGATGTGCCAGGCCATCGAATCCACACAGTCCAATAAACTCGATTGTCCCTTTCCTCCCCCTGGCTGGAGGCAGGGCCCCCCTAATCCTGGTCAGAATCTTCCTCGTTTCTGTGTTTGAAGGACTGTCTGCTGGAAGTTGGAGCAGCAAACTTTTCGGAGAATCCCTTTTTCCTGATTGTTTTCTTTTGCAACTCACGTACCCGTGCCTCTAGGGTCGCGGTAGATTTTCCATCCCACTTTCTCATGTCCTCTCCATGGTCTCGTAAGTAAAACCACAGGGTGGCACGGGGTGAGTACCCACCATATCGTCTTCCTTGTGTGGGTGAACGCCTACCCCTGACAGCTGAGACACTGCTTTGTACAGGTGCGAAGGAGAATAATCTCTCTTCAAGTTGGTGAACCTTTTCAGAAAGTTTCTCCCAAGTGTTCTCCTTTGGTCGGTGGGCACTGGTTGGTTCAGGTGGGGAGGACAATAGATTCTCTTCAAGTTGGTGAACCTTTTCAGAAAGTTTCTCCACAGCTGAGACGCAGGCCTGTAAGGAAGAGGAGAGACTTTCTTCGTACTGCCGGAGTTGTTTAGCCGCTTCACCCACTGTGGGTTCCTCATCCTCTTTCCAGGCCATTATTGCCAATGAGCTGGCATATGATGATGGTGCACTCCGTACAAACTTCCGCCACATGGGTCGTGTACACTTGACTTCATCTGGATCTGTGGATGTTTGTTTGAGGTCTGGATCCTCATAAATCACTTCCCGTACGGCTAATTCCCTCAGGTACTGGATTCCCTTCTCCATAGTGGTCCACTTGCCTGGTAGACATAAAATATCTTCCTTGAAGGGATACCTTTCCCTCACAGCTGAGAGGAGACGCCTCCAGAGGCTGGTGGGTCGTGCTCCATCTGCAATTGCTTTGTCAATGCCAGCGTCTCGAGCAAGGGATCCCAGCCGCTTGGCTTCCCTGCCGTCTAATTCCACACAATTGGCTCCAGAGTCCCAGCACCGGAGCAGCCAGGTGACAAGCTGCTCACCTATACAGCGACCAAAATCTTTTCGCACATCTCGTAGCTCGCGCTCGTTTAGGCTTCGGGTAGTTACTGTTGCTCTTTCGGCATCCTCATCTTCCTCCTCCTGAATCCTTGACGGCCCAGCGTCGTCATCATCTTCGTCATCTCTATACTTAGTTTTGGCAGAAGCCTTACCTGGATTGGCAGAAGACTCTCTGCGTTCTAAACGACTTGAATTTCTATACCATATTTTCACCTTCTCTACAGGGGCAGCTTGCACTGCTACTGCTCGTTTCTCTGACTTTGTTACAGGGTCTGCCACAGGGGTTGGAATGCCCTCTGCAGGGTCAACTTGCACTGCTACAGCTCGTTTCTCTGACACGGCCACAGGAGCTGGAGCGGCTACAGGAGCTGGAGTTGGAGCTGGAGCAGTTGCAGGAGCTGGGACTGGAGCAGCAGTAGGAGCTGGAGCTGGAGCGGCTTCAGGAGCTGGAGCTGGAGCGGCTTCAGGAGCTGGGACTGGAGCAGTTGCAGGAGCTGGAGCTGGAGTAGCGGCCGGAGCTGGAACTGGAGCGACTGCAGGAACTGGGACTGGAGCAGCTGCAGGAGCTGGAGCTGGAGCGGCTGCAGGAGCTGGGACTGGAGCGGCTGCAGGAGCTGGGACTGGAGCAGCTGCAGGAGCTGGGACTGGAGCGGCTGCAGGAGCTGGGACTGGAGCGGCTGCAGGAACTGGGACTGGAGCAGCTGCAGGAGCTGGAGCTGGAGCAGCTTCAGGAGCTGGGACTGGAGCGGCTGCAGGAGCTGGGACTGGAGCGGCTGCAGGAGCTGGGACTGGAGCGGCTGCAGGAGCTGGGACTGGAGCGGCTGCAGGAGCTGGGACTGGAGCGGCTGCAGGAGCTGGGACTGGAGCGGCTGCAGGAGCTGGGACTGGAGCGGCTGCAGAATCCACCGTAGGGGTCACAGTGGCCGTTGGATCTGTCACAGGGTTTGGAGTGGCCGCAGGGTCTGTCACTAAGTTGACAGCAGTATCAATGGCAGCTCGATAGGCATGAGCCAGGCCCCAGCACGTTACAATGATTTGTGTTACTTTGGAACTGCCAGAATCATTACACCTTTTTTTCAAGCATTCTGCCAGTTTTTGAGGATTTTGCCATTGTTCAGGGGTGAATTTCCAACACACTGGGGGTGCCAACTGCTCTAGATGCCTGCCCATATCCACCCATACTCCCTGCCACCCACAACTATACTGCCTCCGGGCAGATCTCCGGATGAGCTTCATAAGTAGTTGTTTAACTTTAAGCAGAACCTGAAGTGCATTCAGGAGGCAGAACAACAGGACTATGCTGGTCTGAGTATCCCAAGGATATTCAATATCTTGGAGAGCTATTGTAATAAACTCGGAGGATAAGAGGGTGGTGAAGGAGGAAGGGAGAGTGATCAAGGAGGGTACAGGGGTGGTGAAGGAGAAAGGGAGAGTGATCAAGTAAGAAAAATTATCTTCCCCTTTCCCCTCCACAGATTGACTCCCTAATGAAAAAAGGCAACAGATACAATTGCTAATAGTTTCCAAAATACAGTTTCCAAAGTATAGAATCGAAGATGTTACTGAGTACAAATACCAGGTTAGAGTCATGGCCAGATATTTCATCATCTCATAAGCCACTGATACAACACACAGTACCATAATGGTCTGAAACCAGGGCCCAGAGAGGATAAACAACATGACAGAGAGCACATACGGAAAATAACGTGCTATAATACTCAATTTGGAAAACAGGCGCAGCACAGTTGAGATTAAAGCAATCAGCATTATGACAAGTGACTATTAAGCAGGTCTAATACTTATACCAATTTTAGTTTAACACACTCTGGTCAGATCTGCCGTTATCTCAACCTTTCGAGCCCCACGTTGGGCGCCAAAAAAGACTGTCGTGGTTTAACCCGGCTGGCAGCTAAACACCACGCAGCCGTTCGCTCACCCTCCCCCCTCCCTCCCTGGGACGGGGGAGAGAAATGGAAAGTGAAGCTCGTGAGTTGAGATGAAGACAGTTTAATAAGACAGGAAAATAATAATAATAATAATAATAATAATAATAATACAATGATGATAATAGTACTACTACTAATAATATGTACAAACAAGTGATGCACAATGCAATTGCTCACCACCCGCTGACCGATGCCCAGCTTAACCCCGAGCAGTCCGGCCCCCTCCCCCCGGCTAGCCACCCCTATATATTGTTTAGCATGACGTCAGATGGTATGGAATACCCCTTTGGCTAGTTTGGGTCACCTGTCCTGGGTCTGTCCCCTCCCAGCTCTTACTGCACCCCCCCAGCCTGCCCGTTGGCAGGACAGAGCAAAGGCTGAGATGTCCTTGGCTTAGTATAAGCACTGCTCTGCAACAATTAAAGCATCGGGGTGTTATCAGCACTCTTCTCATTCTAAGCCAAAACACAGCATTCCACCAGCTACTAGGAAGAAAATTAATTCTGTGCTAACTGAAACCAGGACACCCGCTTTTTTTTTTTTTTTAAAGTAATAGTAAGAATACCACTCTTCCCTTATTTATTTTCAGGTCAATCACAAGAAAGAAGAAAGAGACAACCCGTTTTCTGAAAGGCAAGAGTCATCCTGAGCCATCACCTTATGTTGGAAGAAAGGTTTTCCCTCCCAACAGTTATAATCCTTTGTCAGCATCACAGGGACGTCTAGGACACTATAGTCAAAAGCAGGGGTTGTCAGTACTAAGTACTGTACCCAAACACAAATGCATATGAAAGGAAAGATCTTACTCTGGAAAACTAAGTGTCAGTAGTCAGAGGTAACAGTGGGGGAAGCTTAATTAGCTCCATTTTATTAGATATCAAGGCAAAGATGGGTTCACTGACTTGCCCATCAGAGGCAAGTACTATACCTAGGTTTCCCAAATCCTGGTTCTCTGCTTCAGCCCTCAAAAACCACACTTTATTATAGGCATGTATTTTCCCATTACACTTTTCTCTTGGCACCACTTGCCCACCCAAGGAAGACACAGGAAGAGTAAACTTAGTCTATATCCCAGTCCCTTCTTGTTACAGCACATCAAAACCCTACAGATTAAAGTCCTCTAACAATCAACCAGGTCTGTCATTGTGCCTCAAAGGTCCATACAAAAATCTTCACCTACTCAAAAAATATCCTTAGTATTTCAGGTAAAAATAACTTAGTAATTTAACTAAAAATAGAGGGGAAGAGAAAATAAAGGAAGCGCACGTGCAAACATTCTCTCTTCAAATAGACAAGAATCTGCTGAGCAGAAAACTTAACTGGGGTGGACAGAGGAAAGCCAGTGCCTGTTCAGTTCTTAGTCTGCATTAGGTAGGGCAGGGATTGGTACCTGGGAGGCTCCATACGTCCAGCAAATGTCATGCCTGCCTCTTGGGTTATTTGTTTTTCTGGCCCTCTCATTTCAACAAGAATTCCCTAACATATATCGAAGAAATCAGTCTCAAATACTTGATACAAACTACCATGATTTCACAGACTGAAAGGTCTTGAATTGTTTCTAGAGAAAAATAATTTAATTTAAAAAAGATTAAATACAATGCAGAAGACTCAGTAGGGCCTTATTAAGAACACTGTCAGGGCTTAGGACAAAATAAAAGGAGCCTGGTCACCAGGTGACGCAGACCAGTATCACCTGGATTCCACGTCAAGACAGAAATTCTGATCTCCATTGGATATGCAGATTCAGTATTTACATACAGCATTTGGGAAGCTTAGGCATCCCATATTAATGTCATCATTCCAAGTGTGAGGGAAGCAGACCCACCTGCCCTTAAGGCTTCTTCAGGAGAAGTCAAAGTTAGGAATTTCCTTCAGTAAAAGAAATGGTATGAACTGTTCTCATTCTGAACATGTACCTTTCCTCACACAATAGACAAGTAATTTTAGGATGGACAGACTCATATTTAGTGACTCTCACTCCAGGTTGCATGGAGTGAATCCAGGTTTTAGCAAATGGATAAACTGATGATAAAGTTTGAATAATGGATACTATGGACTTACTGGTATAGGATTTCTGTGCATCGCTGACCTGGCCCGTACTTCAGAAGCTAAACCCGCTTAAAGAAAAGAAGTATTAAGTACAACAAGAAGAAAACTGGAATGCAGCTTCTGTAAAGCTGTCAGAGGACATAAAAGGAAAGGATGTGCAAATAGTTATACCCTGATGTGATCTGCCATTGGGTGGTTGTCCAGTCATTATGCTCAAGTTAGTTGTTAACTGTTGCTTTAAACAATTGCACTGAAGTAAATGTTCCATGACCAAAGTCTTTCTAGGGAGAAAACTCCAACCACCTTCCACAAGCACCTGGCTTTTGATGGAGACTTTTTATTTTGTAGCTGCCAGAAAAAAAAAAAAAAAAAAAAAAAAAAAGAAAAAAAAAAGAAAAAAAGAAAAAAGAGAGAGAAAAAAGAGAAAACAGATATTTCTAGGGAAAAAAAAAAAGTCAAACTAAGACAATTCTCTGATGAAATAAATACTTTTCTAAAATAAAAAAAAATAGAAACACTCAAGTCCACCTGGTACAAAGCTGATTTTATCCTTGTCCATTTAAGTGCTTTAAATGAAGAAAGGGAAAAAGGGTCATTGACTTTGATTAAAAGGGTATTTAGGCTAGGTTTCAAAAAGTACAAGGTTGCATGTCCTCTTAGTCCAAGTTTAAGGTTAGAGCTGGTATTAAAAGGCAAAGCAAGTGACATCAAGTGTGCTGCTGTTAAACTTGGCGCTTGTAATAGTGTCAGCTTTTGTTCAGAACTCTCTTGGCCTCTGGACGGGATACTGCAATTCAATAACAGCTAGCAGAGACTTTCCAGGACTCAAGGATGTTTTCCAGCATATAAATGGAGAGACCTCCAGTGGCTCTGTTCTGTGTCACCAAACCACTACGGATAGGTGCAAGACTTCAAGCAACATCTCAGGAGTGGTCCTGGCTGACTGGATGGGCTGTGAATTATCTTAATGGTGATAATAAAGAGCATTTGCACATCAGCACAAAAAAAAAAAAAAAAAAAAAAAAAAAGGAGCAAAGAGCTTCAGCTATCTGCATGGGAAAGTATGATTAATAACTACAGAGGCTTAACATACCCTCCTCAGATAACGAGTGAGGTGGCCTTCTCCAAGCCCTGATTATCCTCTTCTAATGGGCTTCATTTACTGTGTAAACTAATAACCAAGGCCTAAGCACTGCACAGTCCAGGGTCTGCAGGAAAAACACTGGGACCAAATGTGATTAAGTCAGTGAAGATTGGCCAGAAACACAGAATGTTGGTTAGTGGGGGCAGGAGCAGGGAATGGATCGACCAGAAGAAAGGAAGGAGAAGCAACACATCCTGCAAAGAAATGGAGCAGAAAGTAGCAGGGATCTGCCTTTGAGTGGTATAAATCCCCTGCCTTTCAACTGGGATTGCTAGGAGTTTTCAGCCAGAATTGGTGGAAAGCCAGAATACAACCCCACAATGCTAATACCAAGAAAGCAAGGCATTGGTAATGAGGCGATGTGATTGGAATGCCATCCAGAAAGTCAGCAGCAATGCCAGATCTGGAGAGCAACTCGAGTTGTCAGTCAGAGCGACTGTGCTGGAGCAAAGAGGCGCTCAAAAAAGATGGATTCCCCAAAGCGAAGGAGTTCAATAACACAACCATGGACCAGGAAAAAATAAAATGACTTTCCAGCTCCCCTGTCTGTATCTCTAAAGGAAGGCAGCTTTACAGGGAACCTGAAGAAAGAGGATTGGATCCTCATTTGAGCTGCACTGATGTAAAGTAGCTTAAATTCCACAAGACTCCATGGAACTCCTCTGAATTTACACCCAGCAAAAGAGAGAACAGAATAGGAGCTCCCCTCACTGAGAAGCACATTTCTTAGCTGCACAATGAATATCACATTAGATTATCCAAACTGAAATAACTGTAAATACCCAATTTATCTGGATCCATTTGTGCTGTCTGCTTAATTGTTGCACTTCACTCAACAAGGACAATGAAATTAGTTTGGACAGGCTCACTTTAGAGGCATTACCACTGTGCTATGGCATCTTGAGCTCGGAGTGCTGATGGAAAAGGTTTGAGGCTTAATAGAATAAAAATAAAAGAGAAACACAGCAATACAGATAAATTTGGGACCTCCACTGGCACCTGAGACATTCTCTTTTAAGGGTGTCACATCTGTTCTATTCATTCACATTTGTACAGCCTGCAATACAGCTTCAAAAAAACATACTGAGCCCACAAACATGTTTCCCCAGGCTTTCCTCAGCAGCTGCCTGACTCCTGGATGCTGGTGATATGTTGTACCCAGCTTCTCCTGGAGCATCTCTGCTTCTCCCCTCCCAGCTGAAAATACAGCAACATCAAGCAATGAAGATGTTGTTGCAAGTTGCTGCCACCAAAATAGCTAGCCTGTAAGGCTTTCCCACCACCACCTCCCCTCCCCCGTGCAGGATCAGGCCCAGAAAAATCGATCCCCAGTTGTTCTAAGGAAGAACAAAAGCGAACCACCCTCTGACTGCTTTTTCTTCTCTTGGGCAATGTGAGCCTACGCTGAAAAAAATTTATAAAAAAATATATGCTGAGCCTCATAATTTAAAAAAAAAAAAAAAAAAAAAAAAAACCATCAAATTTACAAGCCGAATCTACATATGTGCAGCATCACAAAATGAGAAAAGGATCAGTAGCCCAATCTCTCCCCTTTTCTGGAGAAATTACATGATCTTCCAGGCAGAAGTAGTTGGGAAGCAGCGTGTTCTGCCTTAGCGGCTCTAATCTCAACTCATTTCACGAGGCAGGAACTATGCAAACACAGGGTAACATTTCCAGCAAATCTACAAAGGAGATAAAAGACAGCAAGGACAAACATGCAGAGCAAGATGGGATGTGGTAGAGAAGGAGACAATGTTGTTTGGCCAGACATGAGGAACTAGCATGACTTTATTGAGAAAGGACACTGCTAAGTAGCACAGAAGACATGCAATCTTTCATATGTTTATCAAGGAAGATATTGACAGTGGGGCTGATTGTAAGCCAGCCATAAATAAAAAGGCCCAGAAAATCCAATTCCAATTTTGCTACCCTGGATACAAAGTGCTATTCCATTGATCAAAGCTATAAACCAAATCAGAAGCTCATGCCAGCATGTCTTATAAGTTACATATTTACCACGTAAAGTCCCAAGTCCCTATAGTAGCAAAGAAATTACTGAGCTATTCAAACAACAGGAGAAAAACAAATTCACTCCATCTGTTTAAAGAAACAACCTGAGCTTGGAATGGATTAATTATAGTTGGATAAGACTTGCTCTGCCAAAACCTGCTTACAAAGCCAGTGATCAAAACAGTTTTTCCCAACATGCCAAAGAAAATATGCAGCACAGGCTCTAAAGATTGTAACTTCCCATATCTATGGGGAAAAGAAGGGAATAAGTGCATTCGAGCACCAGAGTTCACTTGGAGCTGAAAGTGCGTGCATCTCAAGGTCAAAATTTAGTACAGAACTCAAAGGAATTTGAAGGTGTATGTTTTTTAAAAGAGTTGTATTTTAATGAGACTATTTTTTTTTTTAAAGGGGTGACATGGTAGAGAGAAGCAAAAAAGTATGGGAAACAAGATATAAGAAGTTCCTGTTAAAGAGAAAAATAGGAAATGCACATTTCTTATTTGAAAGACTAGGTTAGGCTTAATTTTGTCCTTGTACTTACAGAAACTAATCAGAAAGATTTGACATTGCTGGGAACCAGCCAAGGGCAGCAACTCATACATGCAGTGCCACTGCATGGCTCTCTCCACAGCTGCTCAGGACCAAGTCCCTTCAGAGAGCTGCCCCAGCCCATCGCACAGCCCCACAGCCATGCTCCCCGCCAGAGGCAGAGCCCAGCATGAGGGAAGCTAAGTGGCTTATGTTATGTCAAGTCCCATCAAAAGCCAGCCACATGCATAGAAGTGGAGCAGTCTATGCCACTCCCAGAAGGATTGCAGATCAGCTACTTCTTTAAACAGGTCTTCTCAACTTTAAGTACAGTTTTAAGCTTAATGATGCACTTGGATTATTTAATACAGGATATGCAGCTTTCTGCAGCTACTGGCTGTGTTTGTGTTAAGGTGTCGTGGTTTAACCCGACCGGCAGCTAAACACCACGCAGCCGTTCGCTCACCCTCCCCCCTCCCTCTCTGGGACGGGGGAGAGAAATGGAAAGTGAAGCCCGTGAGTTGAGATAAAGACAGTTTAATAAGACAGGGAAAAAAAAAATAACAAAATAATAATAACAATAATAATAATGATGATACAATGGTGATAATACGAAAGTAATAATAGTATGTACAAACAAGTGATGCACAATGCAATTGCTCACCACCCGCTGACCGATGCCCAGCCTAACCCCGAGCAGTCCGGCCCCCTCCCCCCGGCTAGCCACCCCTATATATTGTTTAGCATGACGTCAGATGGTATGGAATACCCCTTTGGCTAGTTTGGGTCACCTGTCCTGGGTCTGTCCCCTCCCAGCTCTTACTGCACCCCCCAGCCTGCCCGTTGGCAGGACAGAGCAAAGGCTGAGATGTCCTTGGCTTAGTATAAGCACTGCTCTGCAACAATTAAAGCATCGGGGTGTTATCAGCACTCTTCTCATTCTAAGCCAAAACACAGCATTCCACCAGCTACTAGGAAGAAAATTAATTCTGTGCTAACTGAAACCAGGACATCTATCCACCCCTTATTCCATACTATTTATGTCATGCTCAGGTTACACTCTTTTCCATACATTCTAATTAGTCACCTATAGTAATCATGGTAGTGATAACATACAGTATAATATACTATTTAACATGGTGCAATTCAGTTCATGGGCTATTCTCACCCAGTATTAAATCTCCTTGAGGTACACACCGGACCTCTCCGTTCTTTTGCATCACCCACCAAGTATATCCAGGTCCCTGAGCGAAAACAATTCCACGAATAGGTTTGCCTTTTCCTGAGGCAGGAGTAGCCCAGACTGTTTTACCCAGCATATTTTTTACATGCACTACAGGAACTTTATCCCCATCTACAGTACGTAACAGGTTTGATTGGGCAGGTCCAGCTCGGTTGGTAGATCCCCTAGTATTGACTAACCAGGTGGCCTTTGCCAAATGCGTATCCCAGTTTTTGAACGTCCCAGCGCCCATTGCTTTCAAGGTAGTCTTTAACAGGCCATTGTATCGTTCAACTTTCCCGGAGGCTGGTGCATGATAGGGGATGTGATACACCCACTCAATACCATGTTCTTTGGCCCAAGTGTCTATAAGGTTGTTTCGGAAGTGAGTCCCATTGTCTGATTCTATTCTTTCTGGGGTGCCATGTCGCCATAGGACTTGCTTTTCAAGGCCCAGGATGGTGTTCCGGGCGGTAGCATGAGGCACAGGATATGTTTCCAGCCATCCGGTGGTTGCTTCCACCATTGTAAGTACGTGGCGCTTGCCATTGCGAGTTTGAGGGAGTGTGATGTAATCAATCTGCCAGGCCTCTCCATATTTATATTTCAGCCATCGTCCTCCATACCAAAGAGGCTTTGACCGTTTGGCTTGCTTGATTGCAGCACATGTTTCACAGTCATGAATAACCTGTGCTATAGCGTCCATGGTCAAGTCCACCCCTCGATCACGAGCCCATCTGTATGTTGCATCTCTACCTTGATGGCCTGAGGTGTCATGGGCCCATCGGGCTATAAATAATTCACCTTTATGCTGCCAATCCAGGTCCACCTGAGCTACTTCAATCTTAGCAGCCTGATCCACCTGCTGGTTGTTTTGATGTTCTTCAGTAGCCCGATTCTTGGGCACATGAGCATCTACGTGGCGTACTTTCACAGCCAGGTTCTCTACCCGAGCAGCAATATCTTGCCACAATGCAGCAGCCCAGATAGGTTTGCCCCTACGCTGCCAGTTGTTTTGCTTCCATTGCTGTAACCATCCCCACAGGGCATTTGCTACCATCCATGAATCGGTGTAGAGATAGAGAACTGGCCATTTTTCTCGTTCAGCAATGTCTAAAGCCAGCTGAATGGCTTTCACTTCTGCAAACTGACTCGATTCACCTTCTCCCTCAGCAGCTTCTGCAACTCGTCGCGTAGGACTCCATACAGCAGCCTTCCATCTCCGATGCTTCCCCACAATACGACAGGACCCATCAGTGAACAGGGCATATTTCTTTTCATTCTCTGGCAACTGGTTGTACAGTGGGGCTTCTTCAGCACGACCCACCTCCTCCTCTGATGATATCCCAAAGTATTTGCCTTCTGGCCAGTCCATGATCACTTCCAATATTCCTGGGCGACTGGGGTTTCCTATTCGAGCCCGCTGAGTAATCAGTGCAACCCACTTGCTCCATGTAGCATCAGTTGCATGATGCATAGAGGGGACCCTTCCCTTGAACATCCAGCCTAGTACCGGTAATCGGGGTGCTAGGAGGAGCTGCGCTTCAGTACCGACCACCTCCGAAGCAGATCGAACTCCTTCATATGCTGCCAATATCTCCTTTTCAGTTGGAGTATAGCGGGCCTCAGATCCTCTGTATCCCCGACTCCAAAACCCCAGAGGCCGACCTCGAGTTTCCCCAGGTTCTTTCTGCCAGAGGCTCCAGGTGGGGCCGTTCTCCCCGGCTGCAGTGTAGAGCACATTCTTTACATCTGGTCCTGTTCGAACTGGCCCAAGGGCTACTGCATGGACTATTTCCTGCTTGATTTGTTCAAAGGCTTGTCGTTGTTCAGGGCCCCATTCAAACTCATTCTTCTTACGAGTTACTTGGTAGAGTGGGTTTACAATCAGACTGTAATTTGGGATGTGCATTCTCCAAAACCCCACAACACCTAGGAAAGTCTGTGTTTCTTTTTTGTTAGTTGGTGGAGACATAGCTGTTATTTTGTTGATCACATCCATTGGGATTTGACGACGTCCATCTTGCCATTTTATTCCTAAAAACTGGATCTCCCGTGCAGGTCCTTTGACTTTATTTTGTTTTATGGCAAAACCGGCTTTCAGAAGGATTTGGACTATTTTCTTCCCTTTCTCGAAAACTTCCTCTGCTGTGTCACCCCACACAATAATGTCATCGATGTACTGCAGGTGTTCAGGAGCTTCCCCCTGCTCTAGTGCAGACTGGATCAGCCCATGGCAAATGGTAGGGCTGTGTTTCCACCCCTGGGGCAGCCTATTCCAAGTATATTGGACTCCCCTCCAAGTGAAGGCAAAAAAAAACAATAGGTATAATTGCTAATAGTTCCCAAGATGCTGTTTCCAAAGTACAGAGTCCACGATGTTACTGAGTATAAATACCAAGTTAGAGTCATGACCAGATATCTTATCGTCTCATAAGCCATTGCTATAACACTTAGTACCATAATGGTCTGAAACCAGGGCCCGGAGAGGAGAAACAACACTACAGAGAGCAAATACGGAAAATAATGTACTATAATACTCAATTTGGAAAACAGGCGCAGCAGAATTGTGATTAAAGCAATCAGCATCATGACAAGTGACTATTAAGCAGGTCTAATCCTTACACCAATTTTAGTTTAACACACTCTGATCAGATCTGCCGTTATCTCAACCTTTCGGGCCCCACATTGGGCGCCAAAAAGACTGTCGTGGTTTAACCCGACCGGCAGCTAAACACCACGCAGCCGTTCGCTCACCCTCCCCCCTCCCTCTCTGGGACGGGGGAGAGAAATGGAAAGTGAAGCCCGTGAGTTGAGATAAAGACAGTTTAATAAGACAGGGAAAAAAAAAATAACAAAATAATAATAACAATAATAATAATGATGATACAATGGTGATAATACGAAAGTAATAATAGTATGTACAAACAAGTGATGCACAATGCAATTGCTCACCACCCGCTGACCGATGCCCAGCCTAACCCCGAGCAGTCCGGCCCCCTCCCCCCGGCTAGCCACCCCTATATATTGTTTAGCATGACGTCAGATGGTATGGAATACCCCTTTGGCTAGTTTGGGTCACCTGTCCTGGGTCTGTCCCCTCCCAGCTCTTACTGCACCCCCCAGCCTGCCCGTTGGCAGGACAGAGCAAAGGCTGAGATGTCCTTGGCTTAGTATAAGCACTGCTCTGCAACAATTAAAGCATCGGGGTGTTATCAGCACTCTTCTCATTCTAAGCCAAAACACAGCATTCCACCAGCTACTAGGAAGAAAATTAATTCTGTGCTAACTGAAACCAGGACATAAGGCTTGAAGTGTCTCCAAAACAACTCAAGGTACATACTACAGGCCTAGATTTTCCTAACCTTGCTACCATGGGTAGCACTAACAACAAGTGTTTCAACCAAGATCCAAGTCCTTATTGTGTAACTGCCCCAGGAATTAGTCAGAAAGCATAGCTGCCCCACAGCATTCAGGTCTGTGCTGTAGAGTTCTCATTCCTATTATACAGAGTTGAATTAAACCAGACTAAGACACACTTCTGTTTCTATAAGTTTGGTGGCAGATAACGCAAACTTGATCCATCACTCCTATATATGGTCTTCAACCCCCTTTTGATTTGCTTTAGTTTTGCTGTTTTATTTTTGAACAGAATTACTCTTGTTTAACTGAGCATCTGAAGGGTTTGACGACACATACATATTGCATATAGAAGCACAGAGCAGACAGCTTACAAAGTAAGCTATGGGGAGTACAGCTACCACTAGTAAACCTATAGCGGAAGCAGCCACCAGTGAGAATCCAAACCATGCAAATCTGCAGCACCTTCACTGAAGTGCTTTACTGCAGTATTAGGCAGTATTTCACACTGCCACTCTTGTGAGTGTAGAGACAAAGAAGTTAATTAAGCCTTTAACAGCACCTGTTTTTCTCTTCCCCTCTCTCTGACTGAGAACATGGAAGTAGAACCGAAGGTGTAGTGCTTGGAAGTTATTCCTGGGTGTATCCATTATTTGCTGGGCGGAGCACTACATCACAACCAGTGCCACAAAAAATGAATGGAGAGTCTTAGCGATCAGAGACTCCTTGATGAGGGGCACTGAGGCTCCTATTTGTCGCCCAGATAACCTATCCAGAGAGGTGTGCTGTCTTCCTGGGGCACGTGTCAGAGATGTTAGGAAGGCTCTGCCACAGCTCATTAAACTGGAGGATTACTATCCTCTTGTTGTCATTCAGGTTGGATCCCGGGAAGTTGCAACTAGAAAAATGAGGAATATTAAAAAGGACTTTGCATCCCTGGGAAGGTTGTTGAAGGGATCAGGGGCGCAGGTAGTGTTCTCCTCTGTCCTCCCTCTGGGTGACTGGGACCCAGAAAGAAGGAGGGGAACGGGACAGGTGAACAACTTGCTGAGGGAGTGGTGCCTGGACCAAGGCTTTGGGTATTTCAATCTTGGGCAGTCCTTTGAGAATCCGGGTATGTGGGCTACGGAGCGACTTCAAGTCGCACAAGTGAGGCACAAGTGTGTTGGGGAGCAAGCTCTCTGGGCTGATTACCAGAGCTTTAAACTAAGTTTGATGGGGGAAGGGAGGGGAGCTAAAAGTGACAGAGAAGGGCTGGGGGAAGTTGTCACTGCTGAAGATAGTAGGGAAAAACGTCTGAGTTGTCCCATAGGATTGTCCGAGGGCTCCTTAGAGAAGGTAATGATCCCAATACCCCGTCTGGAATTTTCTTCTTCTTGCATCCCTCCAGGGGTAACTGTGCCTGCTGCTTCCCTAATGTGCCTGTATAGCAATGTGCGGAGCATGGGAAATAAACAGGATGAGCTTGAGATACGGGTTCAGTCGCAGGGCCACGATCTCATTGCAATCACAGAGACGTGGTGGTGGTGGGACAGCTCGCATGACTGGAATGCTGTCATGGAGGGCTATGTCCTTTTTAGGAAAGACAGGCTGGGGAAGCGAGAGGGAGGGGTTGCCCTTTATGTGAGGGAGCAATTAGAGTGTACCCAGCTCCACCTGGGGGAGGGTGATGGACAAGGGGAGAGCTTGTGGGTGAGAATTAAGGGGTGGGCTGGTATGGGGGACACTGTTGTGGGGATGTAATACAGGTCACCAGATCAGGAGGAGGAGGTCGATGAGGCTTTCTACAAGCAGCTGGTAGTAGCCTCATGATCCCGGGCACTGGTTCTCATGGGGGACTTCAAATTTCCAGACATCTGTTGAGTAAGCAACTCGGCCAGGCACGCGCAGTCCAAATGGTTCCTTCAATGCACTGTAGACAATTTTCTGACGCAGGTGGTGGAGGAGCTGACAAGGAGGGGGGTGCTCCTGGACCTTGTCCTTACCAACAGGGATGGCCTTGTTAGGGATGTGAAGGTCGGGAGCAGCACTCCTCGACTCTGGAGGGAGGAGAAAGAGTCTGGGAAATGGAGCTCTCCACCCTGGCTGTTGAGGGAGTGGTTCGGGAGCATCTGAGTGGGCTCAATGCACACAAATCCATGGGCTCCGATGGGGTGCATCCACGTGCTGAGGGAGTTAGTGGAGGTGATAACCGAACCGCTCTCTATCATCTTTGAGAGGTCCTGGAGAACAGGAGAGGTGCCTGAAGACTGAAGGATAGCCAGTGTCACTCCAGTCTTCAAGAAGGGCAAGAAGGAGGATCCGGGAAACTACAGGCCAGTCAGTCTCACCTCTGTCCCTGGAAAGGTGTTGGAACAGCTTGTTCTGGATGCCATCTCCAAGCAAGTGGAAGAGAAGAAGGTTATGAGGAGTCGTCAGCATGGATTCACCAAGGGGAAGTCATGCTCGACCAATCTCATTGCCTTCTATAATGGCATCACCGGCTGGGTAGATGAGGGGAGAGCAGTGGATGTCATCTACCTTGACTTTAGCAAGGCTTTTGGTACTGTCTCCCATGACATCCTGCTAGCAAAGCTGAGAAAGTGTGGGATAGAGGAGTGGATAGTACGGTGGGTTGAGAACTGGCTGACTGGCCGAGCTCAGAGGGTGGTGATCGGCAGCACAGAGTCCGGCTGGAGACCTGTGACTAGCGGTGTTCCCCGTGGGTCAGTGCTGGGTCCAGTCTTGTCCAACATCTTCATCAATGACCTTGATGAGGGAATAGTGTCCGCCCTCAGCAAGTATGTCGATGACACAAAGCTGGGAGGAGTGGCTGACACGCCAGAAGGCTGGACCAGCGAAGGCTGGATTCAGCGAGACCTGGACAGGCTGGAGAGCTGGGCAGGAAGAAACCAAATGAGGCTTAACAAGGGCAAGCGTAGAGTCCTGCACCTGGGCAGGAACAACCCGAAGTATCAGTACAGGCTGGGGGGCGACCTGCTGGAGAGGAGCTCTGAGGAGAAGGACCTGGGAGTCCTGGTGGACGACAGGTTGGCCATGAGCCAGCAGTGTGCCCTGGAGGCCAAGAAGGCCAATGGGATCCTGGTGTGCATTAAAAGGAGCGTGGCCAGCAGGTCAAGGGAGGTGATCCTCCCCCTCTACTCTGCCCTGGGCAGGACTCACCTGGAGTACTGTGTCCAGTTCTGGGCTCCCCATTACAAGAAAGACAGGGATCTCCTGGAAAGAGTCCAGCGGAGGGCCACAAAGATGATACGGGGCCTGGAGCATCTTCCCTATAAGGAAAGGCTGAGAGACCTGGGTCTGTTCAGCCTGGAGAAAAGAAGACTGAGAGGGGATCTCATCCATGTGTATAAATACCTGAGGTGTGGGAGACAGAGGGATTTGGCCAACCTCTTTTCAGTGGTTTAGGGAGACAGGACAAGGGGTAATGGCCACAAGATGGAGCACAGGAAGTTCCACACCAGCATGCGAAAGAACTTCTTCATGGTGAGGTGGATGGAGCACTGGAACAGGCTGCCCAGGGAGGTTGTGGAGTCTCCTTCTCTGGAGATATTTAAGGCCCGTCTGGACGCCTACCTGGGCAGCCTGCTTTAAGGAACCTGCTTTGGCAGGGGGGTTGGACCCAATGACCTTTCGAGGTCCCTTCCAACCCCTTCTGTTCTGTGATTCTGTGGTCTCCTTAATCAGCAATATAGTAGTGGAAACCCTACTATTTAGGGTTCATTTGTAGCTAATGGCTAACACCACTGAAACACCAAGACAGCAATGATCTAACTCCTACAGTTTTTAGATGGGACGGCTCTCTAGTAAAAACCCATGAGCAACTAAATGGCCCAGCAGGTGTCAAGGATTCTCAGTGTCTTGTAAAATCAGATATTCAAACGCAAAGATTCTTGGTAGAAATTTGTTTCCCCATTTAGAGCTGCGGTACTGGTTCACGATGATGTCATATGAGCAGTGACAAATATAGATGACTGGTGTTTCCTATGCCATATAAATCCCTTGACCTCAATCAGATCACTGCTGATGTACGCTTGTGTAAATGAAGTCAGAATCAAACCCATGGCATTCACAAATGTAGTCCAGAGTAAGCATTACTCACAGACAAGAGACAACCCATCAGAGGAAGGAAAAAAATATATTTTTCATTCAAATACCCTTAATAATAAGGAACAAGAGATAGAAATAAGAGAATGAATGAAATGCAATTAAGAACTGCTTGGAGATCAGATTTGCTTCTAACTCTATGATGCTGCATCAGCTTCTTAACGTAGCTTAAGCCCAAAATTTGACCTCCTTCAAACTTGTTAGATATAATTTTTCATCAGGGATCTGTGAGCTAACTCAGTCCCTAGGCTTGGCTTTGAAGGCAGCTGAAGGTGCTCAGCTGCTTGCAGGATCTGAACTGTTATGATTGCGCTGTGTTATGAAAATCACAGAATCACAGAATTGTCTAGGTTGGAAGAGACCTCAATATCATCGAGTCCAACCTCTGACCTAACACTAACCAGTCCTCCACTAAACCATATCACTAAGCTCTACATCTAAATGTCTTTTAAAGACCTCCAGGGATGGTGACTCCACCACTTCCCTGGGCAGCCCGTTCCAATGCCTAACAACCCTCTCAGTAAAGAAGTTCTTCCTAATATCCAACTTAAAACACCCCTGGTGCAACTTCAGCCTGTTCCCCCTTGTCCTGTCACCAGGCACGTGGGAGAATAGACCAACCCCCACCTCGCTACAGCCTCCTTTAATGTACTTATAAAGAGCGATAAGGTCGCCCCTGAGCCTCCTCTTCTCCAGGCTGAACAAGCCCAGCTCCCTCAGCCGCTCCTCATAGGACTTGTTCTCCAGGCCCCTCACCAGCTTCGTCGCCCTTCTCTGGACTCGGTCAAGCACCTTGATGTCCTTCTTGTAGCGAGGGGCCCAAAACTGAACACAGTACTCGAGGTGCGACCTCGCCAGAGCCGAGTACAGGGGGACGATCACCTCCCTAGACCTGCTGGCCACACTGTTTCTGATACAAGCCAGGATGCCTTTGGCCTTCTTGGCCACCTGAGCACACTGCTGGCTCATATTCAGCCGACTATCAACCATCACTCCCAGGTCCTTCTCTACCAGGCAGCTTTCCAACCACTCATCTCCCAGTCTGTAGCTCTGCTTGGGGTTGTTGCACCCCAGGTGCAGGACCCGGCACTTGGCCTTGTTGAACTTCATACAGTTGACCTCAGCCCATCGGTGCAGCCTATCCAGATCCTCTTGCAGACCCTTCCTACCCTCGAGCAGATTGACACACGCACCTAACTTGGTGTCATCTGCGAACTTACTGAGGGTGCACTCGGTCCCCTCATCCAGATCATCGATGAAGATATTAAAGAGGACTGGCCCCAGTACTGAGCCCTGGGGAATGCCACTAGTGACCGGCCTCCAACTGGATTTGACTCCATTCACCACAACTCTTTGGGCCCAGCTATCCAGACAGTTTCTAACCCAACGAAGCGTATGCCAGTCCAAGCCATGAGCAGCCAGTTTCGTGAGGAAGAATTAAACTTGTTTTTAAACTGAGATCCAGGTTTGCCCTTAAATCATTACACATTATCTATCTATTTATGCATAAACAGTGACATTATGGTTTGGAGAATAGGAGCCCTTTGATGGAAGGTAAGCTTGACTAGCCTATGGGAGTTTCCTGCTATGGATATAAATGAGGCCATACATACAAAAATGCAGAACAGACAAGTGAAAATATACAGCATCTCTTTAAAATGAAATACTTTGATTGCTCCAATCACAATAAGTTGTAAAACTACCCTGAAGAATTAACAGCCTCAGTACATGCTAATTACATCCATCATAAATTCGTTTTTAGTTTCTGTTATCATATCATTGCCTCTTGGGACTCCCAGTCCTGTCATCATTTGCCCTGTATAATTTATTCAGCTCTTACTTGCCTGAATCCTTTCTACTTCTCATTCATCTTTACAGTTGTACATAAAATTAGATTGATCCTCCTATGGCAGACATGTCAGAAAAGAAAATTGTCATTGAATAACACAATAAGCAAATGAAGGTCCAGCAAAAGCTTTTGTTGAATAACTTGGAAATCATCTTTTGAGAGCCAGAAGGTATTAAAACAAAGACAAGACAATACTTCCTTTAATTTTTTGTACACCATTCTTCAAGTGCCACCAAATTTCAATCAACTGAGAAGTCTGGTTCACATTTTGAGTTATCTCAGGCTAAGCTTGGTCAGCCACCACAAGTATGATGAATACACCAGTCTCAGGTGAGATACCAGCATGCATCCAGCACCCTGGTTTTGCTACAGGGCTTGCTCTGCACCCTTTCCCTCCAATGCTCTTTGGAGGGGGCAGCAGAGAATTTGCTTTGTATTCTAGAGGCTGCTGTGTCAGGATACAGAAGCCAATCTTTAACTAGTGAAATGGAACTTTTATATTTACCAAGCAGATAGGACCCAGGTGTTTCAACTCATCTGGAGAACAGAACAGCACTGTCAAACTATGAGTTTTTAGCAAATGGCAAGTGCATATGGTTTCCTCTATCTCTTGCCCCCTCCCCTCCCCAAAGCAAGATCCAAAAATCCTTCCATTGCCTTATCAGTCAGAAGGAGGAAATGAGGGGGAAAAAAAAATAACCATGACATTGACACCCACAGATTTTAGAGTACCAAAGTATTTCTACAGGACTGTTTTTCGCAAGTCTCTTACCTCAAATCTGTTTTTATTCCTTTTCATCTTCATTTTTAACTTCAGAAAATAGACATGTTCTTCCCAGGGGAACAATTAAATGTGTTTTCTTTCAAAATATAAAGGGCATGGTGAGCAGGCTGTGTGTTCATAAGGCTACTTTAATCAGTGGAACCCATCCGGCCTGCCACTGATGACCAAATTTACATTGGTAGAGAAAACCTTTGAAATAGGAAGGTGCAGGAATATAATACCATTTTGGCATAACAGTGTGCAGAGTGATATATGGCTTAATGGTTTTCTAACAAACTTTTATAAAAAGCTTTAAAACATTAAAAAAAAAAAAAAAACAAACATACCAAAAGTATAGCAAATTCTACTCAACCAGTGAAATTCCTGCTATATGTGCAGGACTTATGAAGTCCACATGACACTTATGTCTCATTTTAAGCCTCATTACAAGGATTCAAGAGCTAGATTTGCAAGACACCCCCCCCCCATGCTTGAGGTCTTTCCACACATATATAACAATTTAATAACAATTTAAGCAAATACCAAGACAAGGCCAACAACATATTGACCAGCAAAATTATTTTGAAACGTGTGTTCAATTTCCAAGTTATTTTAAATCTGTGTTTAATAAGAGTCTCATGAGCTCACCTGTCTTCTAATGTTAAGAGTGTGTATTTTTAAGAGAATGATGATGAACAAGGCAGAATATATATATATTTTTTTTCCTGGATGGCACAAGAGAGAGCACAAGAACCATTCAGAAGAAAACTAATGATGTTTTGACTGAGAAATTTAATATACCAGTAGTACCACTCTCTATTTCAGGAGGAATAGATACACTACAAAAACCCAGCCTAATTCCCAACCTGAATAAGCCCTGTGGATTGCTGAGGTTAACAGTTTCTTAGCTACTTAACTTCATAATTATTCACAAGTCTTACAGGAAGATTTTAACGTTATGCAAAGAGGCAGTGCCTCCAACCAAGTATACATGGACTATTCACTCTCAGTGCCTGAAAGCCACAAAGATACAGAGGAAAAAAATGCCACTGTGCTTATCATACATGAGCTCAGTTTATTTGTGCTATAAATAAAAGTAGATCTTGATAGCATAATTACATTTCTCAGCATTATCCTCTGCCATTCACTTCAGAAAGAAAAAAGGGGAGAAAAAGTTGCCTTTACTATAATTTGTAATCAAAATGACTATACTTAAAACATAATTTTATTTCCCTGATTTCATTTCCTGTGGAGCATTGTGGGGCAAATAGATAATATACCAAATCTGCAGACAGATAATTCTCCCATTCCCTGCACTGTCTTGTCTAGCTCACTCCCCCCAACTCCAATCCATGCTTTCCCCAACACCATGGGCTGTGTTTTTGATGCTGAATTTTATCATGGAGATATCTCAGCATCAGAAATACCAGGGGTGAATCAACTTTTACTTTCCTCTACTACCTCCTTCCCTCTCCCCCAAATTACTCTTCTTTGCCTAATTTGCTTTTTATGATGTCGGAAAAAATACAAACACCATGGTTTCCCACTATGAAGGATTAGCACAGATTATGGTGAACAGTGTTAATTATAGGTGGGGAAAAAGAACTGTGCATCTCTCCAATCTGTTCTTGATTTCCCTCTGTCTGGCTGGTAATAAGCCTCCTTTAATCTGACACTCCCCTTGGTAAAATCAGCACCACGGACAGCAATATTGATTGCTTCTGAGAAACCATCACAGCTGTCCAACCAAATTACCTTTGATATGTGACCTTTAATGTAATTACTGCAACATCAAAGCATTTCTATAAATTATTAAAGAACTAATATACTTCATCATCCAGCTCCCCTATTATATGTAAAATAAACAGTCACAAGTAAATGCTTTCATTTGGAATGGCTGATGCTTGCAAAAGTGCTCTTTACATATACATCCCCTGCTATGTTAACTTTCAATTATAGGTGAGAATTTCAAACTATCCAAAAGAGTAATTCATTTCGAGGAAGAGGATTCAACTAATAATTTTATGCTTTACATTCCATTCTAGTTGCTTCAAAATATCCATCATGATTCCTCACTGCCCAAAAACAAAGTGCCATAAAACTTTATTAATCAACACATACCTGCTTGGAAGTCTTTGATTATTCCACAAGATGACTTTATGTCCCACATATAACATGGAAATATGTGAAACATTTCTGTCATCTTGCAAAACACATCCAGAAAGTAATTACTGTAAAATATGTGCACGCAGCCACTCCACTAAAAACAGTGATACATAGCTAAGAGGCAAGGCATCTGAATCTGGACACAAACTCCTGATGCCTCACCATTTCCATACATTAGCATTCATGTGCATATTATTAAAACAACTGAACTTTTTCAGAACACAAGAACACGAACAGCAACGTTGCAAGTGAGGATAAATACAGTTTACTGATGGAGGGGAAAGAAGCATCTTAATTCAGTGGCTCACTGTAGTACTATTTCTCTTCCTATACCAGCCTTGTTAATTATTTTTGATACTTTCTCAGTAGTGCTGTTTGTGTCACAGACTCCAGAGGGTCAAGAGAAGGTGTTATATGTGTCATCTGTGAACTCATATGAATGAGGACTTAGACCCTCAACCTTACAAGTACTTTTGACTTTATGATGAACTATTCTTGATATTGTTGGTGCATGTTATCAAGCGCAGTCAGGTAAGTCATAAATAAGGAAAACATCACTTGTTAGAAACAACAAAAAGGAAGAAAAAAATAAACTTCCCAAAAGATCCAAGTTACTTTCAATCTGTGGCTAAGGGGTTTCTGGAAAAAAATAATTCTGAGGGAGTTGTCAGCTGACAAAAATTTATTTCTAGGGAATGAAATATGTATATATTTTACATAAGGTATGGCCTTTAAAGCAAAGATAGATGTAGATGAGCAAGTGTGTGGGCATCTCTGTACTGGCAAGGTGGCAAAGAGATAGGTAAACAGACCCAGGATGATGGAAACAAGCAGAGCAGAACCAACACTTTCTTCAGAAACAGAGCAACTGGTGTATCTCAGGTTTTGAGGAAAGGTAGGTTATGGGTAGACAGGACTCGGTCATTCAACACCAAGTAAAGATGACAGACTTTTGGATCAATTCCCTCTTGTTTTAGATGCAACCTGGGACCCTCAGGATCCCACTCTTAATCACGTGATCACTGACTTTAGCATCAAGCCAGCCTTATTCTGGTTTGCAAAGTGCAGGAGTGCTACACTCAGCTGTTTCTAATCCATGCACCCCAGCTGAATCTAAATAGTATCTCCCTCCCTCCTTTTGATTACTGCTAAACTGGAAACCCATCTCAGCAGAGCAGGTCTTCCCCACATAATGCTGATTCTATGTTTAGCTCTGCTTGCATTGTCTGAACCTTATATCTTGCTCATGTGAATAATTTTCCTCATTTCCTTGTGTTCATCTATTCTCTCTCTCTTTTCTCCTTGTCTCACTGCCTTTCCAATCTGCTACAGCTGCTTGAATACTAAAGTAATGGAGTCAAACCACTTTGTCATCAGAAATATGTTTTCATCCCATGATAACTCAATAATGCGATCTGTTTCTTGATTTGTCAGTACCACACCTTGCTTCATAGAAGAAAAATAGTAAGAGGTAGCACCCAGTGAGCAGTTCACCATAGCAGTCATACACATAAAGCCTTTCCTCACCTGAGTAAAGCTGGTAGAATCCAGCCCATAACCAGTTAATTACTGTTTTCCTAGCTCCTGATAAGAGCAAAAGGCTTTTCTTTTTCTGCATGGAAACCATTTGGGTGGGTTGGTGGTATCCTGATTTTATTTTATTAGCACAATGCAGATAGTGAATTATTCAAGCAACTGAATTCATTATGCTTCCAAGCCCAAGATGGGAACTCCATATGTAATCCATTTCAATTTTTATTTATTTTTTGTTTGTTTGTTTTAGAAGATGATCAAGCTGGACTCACCCCTGGCAGTGTCTTCTGTTCATGCAGGGCACTCTGGGCCTTTAGAGCAGACTCCCTTTCACAGTATGTTAGGAAGGCACAGCCTGTAAATAAAAGACACTCGGTAAGAGAAGTGCTTCAGAGAGGATCTGTTTAAACATGGGATGTAGAACAAACCACTTTCCCATCATTCAATTCCCAGTAAGTCAACCATAAAATCTCTTTACTGTTGAACTACTAATGAAGAACTTCCTCTTCGCCTTTGTGAAAAGTGAGCAACAGCATAGATATGAGTGTTTGTTTCTGCCTGAATACAGACTTAAGTATCAGATATGGAGGACCATACAAAATTTGGGAACTCAAAAGAACCCACACATTGTGCCAAGGTAGGGCATGAGATCCTACTCTAGCAGCAGCACTGGGAACAAGCCCCTTACTGTTGTTACACCATGCTGAAGGTCGCATGCCTTTCTTCTGTAACCAAGCACTTTGAGTAAAGGGCATAAAAGGATTTGGGACTTCCTACTGCAGAGGATTATACCTAGTGCTCAGCCTGACTCGCATCCACAAGTATTCTCTGTTTGCATTCACACCAGAAAGTCACAATCCTGCACACGCTGCTGCAAGGGCTCACTGCCTTTGTGCACATGGCTGGAAGCCAGTCCCAGCAAAGCCTCAAACAACAACAAAAAAAACATGGTGATTTATAGACCACCAGAACTTCATAGATACCCCAATGGATCACACGTCCATTTCTTCCACAAAGCTGTTTTAAGAACTACAAGGACTAAAGCCCTGTCATAGGAGGGCAGAGCAAAAAACCTTACCAAACCTTCTCTCCCCACATCCATCCACCTCTTCTTGTATAACTGGTCAACACTGGAATCCTATATCAGTTATAGATGTTTATTATATAACAGATATAACTGTTATAACTGCTCTTATACATCAGTTATAAATGTCTGGGGTTGGACCGGATGATCTCGAGGTCCCTTCCAACCCCTACAGTTCTGTGCTTTTATAATTCTCATGTGATCAGATCTTCCCTTCCTACTGCAGTATAATGAAAACCTGCCAGTTCCTGCAGCAAAGAAATGCTTGTTATGCAGAGGACATTTTCTCCAAAGTTACTACAGAGTGCCTGCAACCTTGCCAGCTCCTTAAAGTGGAAGAATCATATCTCTCAAGGTTCAGGCAGCATGTCCCTCAAACTGTGAGCATCTTCCAGGAGGAAAACAAGAACTGACAGACTGCCAAGGAAACAAACATCTCCCAAAACCTCATCTTGACCCACTCACCTTCTCCACACACACATGAAAACCATGCAACAGGTGAGCAAACAGTAGACTCAACTCTTTTCAGCTTTGATCACCACTGAGATTAACCATGCAACAGACACCATTTTATTCAGGTTGGTTCCTTAAACAATATTACTGAAGAACAAAACACATGTTTACAGAAACACAGAATTGTAGCGGTTGGAAGGGACCTCAAAATATCATGGGGTCCAACCCCCCTGCCAAAGCAGGTTCCTTAGAGCAGGCTGCCCAGGTAGGCGTCCAGACGGGCCTTAAATATCTCCAGAGAAGGAGACTCCACAACCTCCCTGGGCAGCCTGTTCCAGTGCTCCATCCACCTCACCATGAAGAAGTTCTTTCGCATGCTGGTGTGGAACTTCCTGTGCTCCATCTTGTGGCCATTACCCCTTGTCCTGTCTCCCTAAACCACTGAAAAGAGGTTGGCCAAATCCCTCTGTCTCCCACACCTCAGGTATTTATACACATGGATGAGATCCCCTCTCAGTCTTCTTTTCTCCAGGCTGAACAGACCCAGGTCTCTCAGCCTTTCCTTATAGGGAAGATGCTCCAGGCCCCGTATCATCTTTGTGGCCCTCCGCTGGACTCTTTCCAGGAGATCCCTGTCTTTCTTGTAATGGGGAGCCCAGAACTGGACACAGTACTCCAGGTGAGTCCTGCCCAGGGCAGAGTAGAGGGGGAGGATCACCTCCCTTGACCTGCTGGCCACGCTCCTTTTAATGCACACCAGGATCCCATTGGCCTTCTTGGCCTCCAGGGCACACTGCTGGCTCATGGCCAACCTGTCGTCCACCAGGACTCCCAGGTCCTTCTCCTCAGAGCTCCTCTCCAGCAGGTCGCCCCCCAGCCTGTACTGATACTTCGGGTTGTTCCTGCCCAGGTGCAGGACTCTACGCTTGCCCTTGTTAAGCCTCATTTGGTTTCTTCCTGCCCAGCTCTCCAGCCTGTCCAGGTCTCGCTGAATCCAGCCTTCGCTGGTCCAGCCTTCTGGCGTGTCAGCCACTCCTCCCAGCTTTGTGTCATCGACATACTTGCTGAGGGCGGACACTATTCCCTCATCAAGGTCGTTGATGAAGATGTTGGACAAGACTGGACCCAGCACTGACCCACGGGGAACACCGCTAGTCACAGGTCTCCAGCCGGACTCTGTGCTGCCGATCACCACCCTCTGAGCTCGGCCAGTCAGCCAGTTCTCAACCCACCGTACTATCCACTCCTCTATCCCACACTTTCTCAGCTTTGCTAGCAGGATGTCATGGGAGACAGTACCAAAAGCCTTGCTAAAGTCAAGGTAGATGACATCCACTGCTCTCCCCTCATCTACCCAGCCGGTGATGCCATTATAGAAGGCAATGAGATTGGTCGAGCATGACTTCCCCTTGGTGAATCCATGCTGACGACTCCTCATAACCTTCTTCTCTTCCACTTGCTTGGAGATGGCATCCAGAACAAGCTGTTCCAACACCTTTCCAGGGACAGAGGTGAGACTGACTGGCCTGTAGTTTCCCGGATCCTCCTTCTTGCCCTTCTTGAAGACTGGAGTGACACTGGCTATCCTTCAGTCTTCAGGCACCTCTCCTGTTCTCCAGGACCTCTCAAAGATGATAGAGAGCGGTTTGGTTATCACCTCCACTAACTCCCTCAGCACATGGATGCACCCCATCGGAGCCCATGGATTTGTGTGAGTTGAGCCCACTCAGATGCTCCCGAACCACTCCCTCAACAGCCAGGGTGGAGAGCTCCATTTCCCAGACTCTTTCTCCTCCCTCCAGAGTCGAGGAGTCCCGGGGGGGAGGGGGGGGGGGGGGGGGGGGGGGGGGGGCGGTCCTCGAAACAAAGACTGAAGCAAAGAAATCATTCAGTATCTCCACCTTCTCAGTATCTCCTAGAGATACTAGTAGAGAAAGTTTACAGCTAGTGGAGGTAATGCATTGAAAAGGATCCTTAAGTCACCCATAGCTGGATAATCAAATGGGAAACTATTCTTAAATTTAATTTCAGTGCTAAATCACAGATTGAGAGCTCTCTGTTGACTAGACACAATAAGAAATTCTCCCTTTAGTAGCAGACGTGGAGCAGCTGTTACAGTCTAATTAGGCACATCATAGTGCACTGTTATAGAGATAATCTATGCAGTGTAAAGCTCCCATAATGATAGCTATATTTTTCTCCTTATTGTGATGGCTGTGATGACAGTTCAGGGTAACATCCTGCAACTCCTACAACCTCGTGACTTGTGAAGGCAAAGATTCCTTCCAAGTTTCCCAGGAGGTATGTGTGGGGCCAAGTTCTCATCAGGGAGCAACCTCCATCAAGTCCTCTCTAATGATGTTTGTGCAAGTGGCAGAAGTACTGAACTCCCAGACATCACTGATTTCCTGAACAATGTGCTTGGGACAAAAGGACTTGAAAGTGAGAAGAAGAAATCCAATAAGAGGCTTTCATATGGTCAGACAAAACACTTCTGGGGCAAAAATGTTTTGTAAAGTTCTTTTTTTTTCTTTCTTTAAAAAAACCAACTCATTCCTTAAACATATTCTGCACATGAATTGCACTATCCCAATCTTGTTGGGCAAATTCATTTATTTAGGAAAAAAAACTGTGATTTCAAGTTTTGATTGCTTAGAGACTGTAGTGGGTTTACGTGGCAAGGTTTTGGTAGCAGGGGGCCATAGGGGTGGTTTCTGTGAGAAAGATCTAGAAGCTGCCCCATGTTTGGGAAGGGCCCCATTGTTTTCCAGAGCTGAGCCAATAAGCGATATTGTTTTGCGCCTCTGTGAGAGCATATTTAAGACAGGGAAAAAAACACTGAGCCACACAGCAGCCGGGAGAGTGAGAGCAGTGAGGAACGGCCTTGCAGGCACCAAGGTCAGTGTAGAAGGAGGGGGAGAGGTGCTCCAGGCGCCGGAGCAGAAGTCTACTATCTTACTATCCCCTTATGCCGAGTCTGTTTTGCCCATTACAATAATTACTGAGTGATTTTCTCATCCTTATCTCAACCTTTGAGCCCTTTTCACATATTTTCTCCCCATTCCTCTTTGAGGAGGGGGAGTGAGAGAGCATCTGTGGTGGAGCTCGGCTGCCCACTCGAGTGGAACCAAGACAGAGACAGTGAAAAATCTCATCCCAGCAATGGCCAGCTGGAGGAAAATACAGCTTAATCTATGATAGGCCTCAAATCTCAACTTGGGAAGGCCAGTTCATGCTTTTTCTATTGCCTTATCACACAGGATTGCTCTGTAGGGATAGAACAGTCAGATAAAGAAGTATTTTCCAAAAACATTAACACCTGGCTTGCAATAAATAACTCCTGCAGGATGGAATAATACATAAGAAACTGATACATGAAATCTGTTAAGACAAAGATCTCTTGCCTCCCCCCAACCAAACATCCAAATACTTGATCTGCCCTTGATATGCGATGCTTAATGCAGTTACACTTGCAGCACCTCCTTCACATGTTACTTTTCTTAGGGTGCCCCTTTCACTGTACATCCATGCAACTTCTCCAAAGGAGTCCTCCTTCCTGGAGGACGTTGGTTAAAGAACAGAGCACTAAGCACTCAAGTTAACATCACAGAATACAACCCTCTAAACAGCTGAGAGTCTTGAAATAATACCATATGAAGCAACTACATTTGGTTTCATGAAAAGAAGTCAAGCTGTTGAAAAAATATGATTTTTTTTCCCCAGATAGGAAAACAATTTCAAAGCAATCATTTTTCCCCATAGAAAGTTTTGACTGTGCAGAGAACCACTTATTTCACCAAAAAATGATGAAAAACTCTAACCGCACTTAACAGCTCACTTGCCATCAGCTGTTTGGGCTGGATGTGAATCTGGTTTCAGAGTGAAAGGTTTCATATTCTGTAATAAATTCTTTGCACCAGCCAGACCCGTGGAACAGCCCAGTGTAATCAATATTCCTGAACACATCTCTTAAAGAAAATAGGGTGAAGGCAGTGCATTATGCCCATCATCTGCTTGTACTGGTGATAATGATAATAAGTAATAGAAAAAATAATAAGTGCAGTGCTTTACAATTATATCTGAATCTGAACAAAAAGTCTAATTGACTAATTATTGATAATGAAGAACTTGCTCCTAGCTGTTCCTCATTTCAATTCCATTTCTCTCAAACATGCCAAGTTTTACAAACATATGTAAATTAGCCAAAAGATGCTTTGTTTGGATATCTTTCCAGCTTTTCATTTGCTACCAGTGGACAGCTCTTTGGGCTATTGTACAAACATCTGGAAACTTCCAACTGGCAATTAACTACCAACCTATTGAACTGCAGTCTCTTGGAAACATGAGGACATATCGAGTGGTCTCCTGGGAAACAGGGTTGTTAAAGAGAAGGGAGAAACAAAAACAGGAGCTTGAAAAAAAAAAAAACAAGTTCTGATTTAATTTTACCTCCAGGGAGTTCAACAACATTCATAATAATTGCATGGAATACAGATGGATAATGATTACACAGCAACTTCAACCCCACAATAAGCCTGAAGATCCTGCACAAGCCTGGGAGGCAAAGCAGCCAGGGGACACATTCTGAGCTCAGCAGCCTAAGTCTGGAAACCAAGAATCGTTTCACCCCACCAGCACTCAGCTCATCAAAAACAAACAAACAAAAAAAACAACAACAACAACAACAAAAAACACTTCAGCAAGTTAGTTGGCCCTCTGATATTTTAAACCAGATAAACACCTCTGACCAGCTAGGAAGCACTGTTCACCTAACCTAGATGCAGCTATTTAAAACTAGTTACCCGTTACCCTAAGGTCTACCATTAATGACAAGAAGTTCTTTCCACCTAGCACACAAGAGGAGCAATCCATCCTCTGGTGCAAGATGCCAGCACAGTTTTCTCAGGTGCAGGCTTTTGGCCTCAAGGTCTCACACTCACACCAACAGCTTCCATCTGCCACCTCCAACCTCCCAGGTACCTCAAGTGCATGCATTATCTATACTCTAATTAATCCTCATTACATATGGGGGGAGATGAAGATGATGCATACTGGAGACCTATTAATAACCATAATTAAGGGCTTTCCCCCTTTCTTGCTTTATTCTGGCAGACAGCCACAGGTATCCTGGTGCATTGTTCAGACCAAAGAACCAGGCACTTAATGACTTATAGCCCTTTCTTTGCCTGATGTGTTTTGGTGACATTTCATGATCCTATAAGAACTCCATAACCTCACACAAAGCACACCTGAAAGCTTCTCCATGTATCTAGATCCAGAAGCACTGTCTGAATGCTAGGCTATAACCATGATCACTTCCAGGTATTTGCTCCATATCCAAACAAGTCCTTAAAGATCCAGCCTAAATCTGAAAAAAGTACTCAGACACTTCACCAGGGTTTGGAACCAGCCCTTAACCTTTCTGAGCATACCATAGGTTTGCTCTTTGGCATTACAAGGGCAAATTACAAAGTTCATTAGGTGCTTTAAGACTCTTGGATGAAAGCCAAAGGCTAAAGCAGATTCTGAGCTCAGGGGTGTAAATCCAGTCAAAGGGAGAGCTTGCACGTAATTCAGAGCTATGCAATTACACCAACATAAAATTAGTGTGAGAAACTTTTCTTAAGAGTTATATACTCAGACTGTCATCCTCTTTGTCATCTCTCAGGACCTGTGGATCATTAGCTCAAACCCCACCCTTGGAAGTCCTGATCCATCCATTCCGAGCAGGAGACTGTGTTTTGATGCGAACATGGAGAGAACAAACTGCAACCTGAATGGGACAGACTGTTACAAGTGCTCCCAAATACTGAGACGACAGGAAGAACGGCTGAAAAAGGATGGACTCATACTTGGGTAAAAGCATCAGTTAACCCTGATACCTGAGAGACTGCATTAACAAAGACTTCTAAGACTTTTAAGGTTAACACTATCTAGGGCAGAGGGGTCCAGGAAGGCTGGGCGCTCTTCAAGAGGGAAATCTTAATGGCGCAAGAATGGTCTGTCCCCACGTCAAAGACGAGCTGGCGGGGAAGAAGATCAGCCTGGCTCAACAGAGAATTGTGGCTTGAGCTTAGGAGAAAAAAGAGGGTTTATAAGCTTTGGAAAAGTGGGCAGGCCACTAGGGAGGACTATAAGGATGTAGCGAGGCTGTGCGGGGACAAAATTAGGAAGGCCAAAGCTCATCTGGAGCTCAATCTGGCTACTGCCGATAAAGATAACAAAAAGCGTTTCTATAAATACATCAACACAAAAAGGAGGACTAAGGAGAATCTCCATCCTTTACTGGATGCGGGGGGAAACTTAGTTACAAGAGATGAGGAAAAGGCGGAGGTGCTTAATGCCTTCTTTGCCTCAGTCTTTAGCGGCAATACCGGTTGTTCTCTGGATACCCAGTACCCTGAGCTGGTGGAAGGGGATGGGGAGCAGGATGTGGCCCTCACTATCCATGAAGAACTGGTTGGTGACCTGCTATGGCACTTGGATGTGCACAAGTCGATGGGGCCGGATGGGATCCACCCAAGGGTACTGAGAGAACTGGCAGAGGAGCTGGCCAAGCCACTATCCATCATTTATCAGCAGTCCTGGCTATCGGGGGTGGTCCCAGTTGACTGGCGTCTACCAAATGTGACGCCCATCTACAAGAAGGGCCGGAGGGTAGACCCAGGAAACTATAGGCCTGTCAGTTTGACCTCAGTACCAGGGAAGCTCATGGAGCAGATCCTCTTGAGAGTCATCACGCAGCCCTTGCAGGGCAAGCAGGCGATCAGGCCCAGTCAGCATGGGTTTATGAAAGGCAGGTCCTGCTTGACAAACCTGATCTCCTTCTATGACAAAGTGACACGCTGGGTGGATGAGGGAAAGGCTGTGGATGTGGTCTACCTTGACTTCAGCAAGGCTTTTGACACCATCTCCCACAGCATTCTCCTCAAGAAACTGGCTGCTCTTGGCTTGGACTGGCGCACACTTCGTTGGGTTAGAAACTGGCTGGATAGCTGGGCCCAAAGAGTCGTGGTAAATGGAGTCAAGTCCAGTTGGAGGCCAGTCACTAGTGGCGTCCCCCAGGGCTCAGTGCTGGGGCACTGATAATATCTTCATCGATGATCTTCATCTTAATATCTTCATCGATGATCTGGACGAGGGCATTGAGTGCACCCTCAGTAAGTTCGCAGATGACACCAAGTTAGGTGTGTGTGTCGATCTGCTTGAGGGTAGGAAGGCTCTGCAGGAGGATCTGGATAGGCTGCACCGATGGGCTGAGGTCAACTGTATGAAGTTCAACAAGGCCAAGTGCACCTGGAGTGCAACAACCCCAAGCAGAGCTACAGGCTGGGAGATGAGTGGTTGGAGAGCTGCCAGGCAGAGAAGGACCTGGGAGTGATGGTTGATAGTCGGCTGAATATGAGCCAGCAGTGTGCTCAGGTGGCCAAGAAGGCCAACAGCATCCTGGCTTGTATCAGAAACAGTGTGACCAGCAGGGCTAGGGAAGTGATTGTCCCCCTGTACTCATCTCTGGTGAGGCCGCACCTCGAGTACTGTGTTCAGTTTTGGGCCCCTCGCTACAAGAAGGACATCGAGGTGCTTGAGCGGGTGCAGAGAAGGGCGACGAAGCTGGTGAGGGGCCTGGAGAACAAGTCCTACGAGGAGCGGCTGAGGGAGCTGGGCTTGTTCAGCCTGGAGAAAAGGAGGCTCAGGGGCGACCTTATTGCTCTCTACAGATACCTTAAAGGAGGCTGTAGTGAGGTGGGGGTTGGTCTGTTCTCCCACGTGCCTGGTGACAGGACAAGGGGGAATGGGCTTAAGTTGAGCCAGGGGAGTTTTAGGTTAGATGTTAGGAAGAACTTATTTACCGAAAGGGTTGTTGGACACTGGAACAGGCTGCCCAGGGAAGTGGTGGAGTCACCCTCCCTGGAAGTCTTTAAAAGACGTTTAGATGTAGAGCTTAGGGATATGGTTTAGTGGGGATTGTTAGCGTTAGGTCAGAGGTTGGACTCGATGATCTTGAGGTCTCTTCCAACCTAGAAATTCTGTGATTCTGTGATTCTGTGTGAAGTGGGAGAAAGGGGGCTATTTAATCCCCACCAGAAGAATCCTTATTAGTTTGTGATTTTTATTTTTTCTTAATTATTCCTTAATTATTATCTCGGTGTGTATATATAGAGAGAGAAATGTTGTATTTTAAGTTTATCTTAGTAATACCTATTCTCAATGGATTAGTGATAAAATGGAGGGAAAAATCAGCATTTCCAACTAATCCAGAACATCTCTCAAGTTCTGTCTCAAAATAATTGTTGGATTTGCACCCAGATGCCTAGAAAGACTGAAAAGGCCTTGTCCCTGATTGCTATTTCCAGCAGCAACTGTACCTGGATTCTCTAGATTTCTAAAAATGACAGATCATACTCAGTCCTGGGAAGGAACAGATTTTAAAGTTGAGCTCCCGACACATAATCCTGGCTACAATATACTGTGTTATCAAAGGTGCCTTTTCAACAACGACAGAAACTCAGGGGACAATATTACTGACCTTGGGTGTGGAAATATCCATGAAGTAGGGAATAATCCATACTGTACCTAATACGGTAGCCACAGGAATGCTAGTATACATAATGCACATCAGATACAACATGATAATCCTGTAACTGGATGGCCTGTCCCGAATAGCAAGGAATGGTACTGGCTATGTGGTGTTGAGGGATTTCTTGAAACAGCAAAAATCCCATGGCTTGCTGTAGCTGAGCAAACCAAGCTACCAGGGCAACTATGAGAAGTTCCCATGACAGTGTTCCCACATCCCCCAATTGAGGAATTCAGGAAAATATTGTTACCAGTAGCTGGCCTCAAGGACAAGGTCTATGTGACTGCTAATCACAAGGGGGTTGTTTTCTTGCAGGTGGGGTTGTTTTCTTGTAGCTGTTTGTCTGAGTGCTTTTGACCAATAATCTTGTGTGAAACAATGTCCACCCCTGTTAAGTTCTTTATAAAAGTTAGGCTATTCGGGCAATAAAATGGAGCATGATCTGACTCTGCTGGTGTCTGTCGTGCTTTCGGCCGTGCTTCCTGCAACATATGGTGCCCGAACAGGCTGAGACCCGAACAGGCTGAGGCCGGGACATCGGAGCGGTGCCGGGACATCGGAGCGGCGCCGTGAGATCCGAGGCACACGGCAAGCCGACCACCGCACAGAGAGAAGCATTGAAACACCCTACTAACCGACATGGGCAACGGCCTCGGGGTGAGAAACGGGACGCGGAGAGACGCGGAAAAAGGAATCGCGGAGAGATGCGGAATCGCGGAGAGACGCGGAATTGCGGAGAGACGCGGAATCGCGGAGAGACGCGGAAAAAGGAATCGCGGTGAGACGCGGAATCGTGGAGAGACGCGGAAAAGGGAATCGCGGAGAGACGCGGAATCGCAGGGGGATGCGGAAAAAGGAATCGTGGTGAGACGCGGAATCGTGGAGAGACGCGGAAAAGGGAATCGTGGAGAGACGCGGAAAAAGGAATCGCGGTGAGACGCGGAATCGCGGAGAGACACGGAAAAGGGAATCGCGGAGAGACGCGGAATCGCGGGGGGACGCGGAAAAAGGAATCGCGGAGAGACGCGGAAAAGGGAATCGCGGTGAGACGCGGAATCGCGGAGGGACGCGGGAAATTTGAAGTAATCGCATGAAATTGAAGTAATCGCGGTGTGATACGGGCCATCTGAGATCGAGTTGCTACGGGAGACCAGAGGCGTCAGTGGACAACGGCAGCCGACCCTCACCGTGTGGCGAGTCGGCACAGAGCAGAGGGACGGACATCAGGACCCTGCAGCCTGTCTGACGTGACCATGGAGGCAGCGGCAGCAGCGGCTGTGCTGCTTCTCTCTGGCATTCTTTTTATAAGAAGTTATCTTGCAATGCAAAAAAGACTATTCGTCCCCAGATCGGTGTTATAACTATGTTTCTGGATAAGATTCCGTGGGGTTGCCACATTCTACAGACTATTAATGACGATTTAGCTCTATTGCAGGGCAGGAGTGCAGAGACGCAGATTACACCGCCAAATGACCACCGTCAGTCAGGCTCGTTCACAAACAGCTTCTAGGGTTGCAGCTGGCATGGCCTGCAGCCGTATAGCAGACGTTACACTCTCTTTCCTAACTAGTAATCATGTGTCTCATCCATTTGTGGTGAATGGTCAGTGGCAAAAAAGAAAAGGGGGAGAGTAAGGGGCGACAAAGACAGAAACGGTACCAGGAGGATGCCATTGACACTAACAGCATGGGTAATAGGCGCAGTATAAGTGACACAGGTGCAGGGCGGCGGTGGGTGCTGCCGCGCTGCGGGGCGCTCTGCCTGCTGCTCGCCCTCGCCGGCCTGTGCACTGCTGCCGACGGTGCTAGAGCAAAATGTGAAGACTGCTTAGATGGCAGTGATGAGAGTGCTTGTGTGAAGAAGACGTGTGCTGAATCTGACTTTGTGTGCAACAGTGGTCAGTGTGTGCCAAATAGATGGCAGTGTGATGGGGATCCAGACTGTGAAAATGGGTCTGACGAGAGTGCTGAGCTGTGTCATATGAGAACATGCCGGGTAAATGAAATCAGCTGTGGTCCTCAGTCAACCCAGTGTATCCCAGTGTCCTGGAAACATGATGGTGAAAAGGACTGCGACAGTGGAGAAGATGAAGAGAATTGTGGCATTGTGACTTGTAGTGCAGCAGAATTCACATGCAGTAGTGGGCAATGTATTTCCAAAAGCTTTGTCTGCAATGTTCAAGATGACTGCAGTGATGGTAGCGATGAGCTGGAGTGTGCACCTCCTACTTGTGGTGTTCATGAGTTTCAGTGCAAGAGTTCTACCTGCATCCCTATCAGCTGGGTGTGTGTTGATGATGCTGACTGCTCCGACCACTCAGATGAATCTTTGGAGCAGTGTGGCCGCCAGCCTGCACCTCCAGTGAAGTATTCTACGAGTGAGGTGCAGTGCGGCTCAGGTGAATGTATCCACAAGAAGTGGCGATGTGATGGAGATCCTGATTGCAAGGATGGAAGTGATGAAATTAACTGCCCTTCTCGGACCTGCAGGCCAGACCAGTTCAGATGTGAAGATGGGAACTGTGTCCATGGGAGTAGGCAGTGCAGTGGTGTGAGAGACTGTCTGTATGGCACTGATGAAGCAAACTGTAACAATGTTATTCAGTGCTCTGGACCTGGCAAATTCAAGTGCAGAAGTGGAGAATGCATAGATATCAATAAAGTGTGTAACCAGCAGAGAGACTGCAAGGACTGGGGTGATGAGCCCCTGGAGGAATGCATCATAAATGAATGTGACTGTCCAGCTGGGTTTGAGTTTATAGACAAGAGAAACTGTGGAGACATTGATGAATGTCAAAACCTTGGTATCTGTAGTCAAATGTGTATCAACCTGAAAGGTGGCTACAAAAGTGAACGTAGCCGTGGCTATCAGATGATTCCTGCTACAGGAACCTGGAAAAGGCCATACTGGTACAAAGACACAAATAACACCTGTGATTGCAATGACGCTGCTAAGCAGGGTTTAGGGGTTTATAGCATGGAGACAAGGGGTAACAACTACAGTGTTTGGAACAATTGTACAGCTTTGGCCTTACCTCCTGATGTGCTTCTGATTTGTGGGGATGGGGCCTGGCAAGGTATCCCTGCAAATGCTATCAGATGTCCATGTTACATAGATAAACTCATTGTATTTGCTCCTAGCTTGTTACAGTTGCGTGAGATCACCAGACATAAATGGACATTGCTTGCATTGGATTGCAATGATAATGTTGAATTGTGTGGGGTTGCAGCTAGAGCGGCATTGGCAATTTCAGTGCCTGGAGTGGCATCTGCGGCCACACGTAACAACTTAGAAAAATTGGTATGCTGGGCCGAGAGGCAAGCCTATGCCACGACAGAGATACTTGAGGAGATGTTACTAGATCAAAATAGTCTGCGACATCTGCTTTTACAGGATCAAGCTGCTATTGACATCTTGCTTTTGGCTCAAAGGAATGGGTGTGAGGACTTTAAGGGAATGTACTGTTTAAACCTTTCTGATCATAATGAGTCAATTCACAAATCCATTACTTTCCTGAAAGAGCACATGAGAAAGATTCAATATGGTATCAATCCTTTCAATCAATGGTTCACTGACTTGTTTGAAACAAAGTGTAGATGGTTGTTGGGTTTAATCACAAGGGGATTAAGGATTTGGTTTATGGTGGTGGTAATCATCGTTGTGTGTTGTAAGTATAGCTAAAGAGTTACTTGTAAAACTGCTGTGTCAGGCTTGGTTTGCTCAAAAGAAGAAGGGGGAATTGTTGAGGGATTTCTTGAAACAGCAAAAATCCCATGGCTTGCTGTAGCTGAGCAAACCAAGCTACCAGGGCAACTATGAGAAGTTCCCATGACAATGTTCCCACATCGCCCAATTGAGGAATTCAGGAAAATATTGTTACCAGTAGCTGGCCTCAAGGACAAGGTCTATGTGACTGCTAATCACAAGGGGGTTGTTTTCTTGCAGGTGGGGTTGTTTTCTTGTAGCTGTTTGTCTGAGTGCTTTTGACCAATAATCTTGTGTGAAACACTGTCCACCCCTGTTAAGTTCTTTATAAAAGTTAGGCTATTCGGGCAATAAAATGGAGCATGATCTGACTCTGCTGGTGTCTGTCGTGCTTTCGGCCGTGCTTCCTGCAACAATGTGGCAATAAAGCCAGGAAGATGTTACCCCTAGGATGGAAGAGAGCTTGCATCCTGGAGGCAATAATTCCAAATGTAACTATTACTGAAGACCCACAAAGCCAAAGGCCCTTGAGACCACATACAGAATTAAGCAGACTCCAGATAATCCTCTACTAAAATTCTCTAGCATTTCACAGTTTTGCAAGGTGGTTTTTACCTTGGTTAGGGCTGAGTGAATCAGAAAAAGCTATTGTAAATATCTCAACTATAACTGAAGAACTAGAAAATAAGTTTGATAAGTTTGCAAAAATAGTACACTAGAATCGAATAGTATTAGATTTATTAATAACCTCACAAGGAGGAGCGTGCACTGTAATTATTACTAGTTGCTGTATATATGTAGATCAAATCTTTACTTTGATTTAATGTGGAGTGTGGCCAGCAGGTCAAGGGAGGTGATCCTCCCCCTCTACTCTGCCCTGGGCAGGACTCACCTGTGTCCAGTTCTGGGCTCCCCATTACAAGAAAGACAGGGATCTCCTGGAAGAAGTCCAGCGGAGGGCCACAAAGATGATACGGGGCCTGGAGCATCTTCCCTATAAGGAAAGGCTGAGAGACCTGGGTCTGTTCAGCCTGGAGAAAAGAAGACTGAGAGGGGATCTCATCAATGTGTATAAATACCTGAGGTGTGGGAGACAGAGGGATTTGGCCAACCTCTTTCCAGTGGTTTCCAGGGAACAGGACAAGGGGCCATGGCCACAAAACGGATCACAGGAAGTTCCGCACCAGCACGTGAAAGAACTTCTTCATGGTGAGGTGGATGGAGCACTGGAACAGGCTGCCCAGGGAGGTTGTGGAGTCTCCTTCTCTGGAGATATTTAAGGCCCGTCTGGACGCCTACCTGGGCAGCCTGCTCTAAGGAACCTGCTTTGGCAGGGGGGTTGGACCCAATGACCTTTCGAGGTCCCTTCCAACCCCTACAGTTCTGTGATTCTGTGAAATGAGATGAATTTGACTGATCTCAAAAATCTAAAAAAAATATCTAAAAAAAAAAAAATCTTAAAAAAAAAACGCAACAAGATCCTACATAGAGTAGCTCAAGATGACGCTTCATGGGGATTTAGAAACATTTGGGAGAAACTAACTTCATGGTTACCTGATTAGAATTGGCTCAAACAACTTTTTGTTGGTATTGTAATAATAATGGCATTATATATCTATCATCCCCTGTGACATCCGAAGAAGAATATTGCACCTTAATGTTGGAAAAACTCAAGAGTGCAGTATGTGAAGAGGTGCAAAAACAACAATAGGAATAAGAAAAGAAGAGGGGAGAACTGTGAGAAACTAAGTTGTGTTTTTGCAGTAGAGAACTAATTTTCTGTATTCCAAGGTATTTGTGTAGTCATAATAAGGAGAAATGCTAAGTAGATAAGTGGACTGTAAAAGTTCTCACTGTTCCAAAATAAGGTGAAAGCTTGAGAAAAACAGGATGAGTAGTGTGAGAACAGTAAAACAAAGATCACAAGTTCTCAAAACATAAGAAAGGGAAAAAGGAGAAATTAAAGCCTCTAAAAAATCTATAAATCTAAACCTCCCCTGCCTCAGCTTGACACCATTCCCGCTGGTCCTATCACTGGTGACTAAAGAGGATAGATTGGCTCCTTCCCCTCCACTCCCCTTCGTGAGGAAGTTGTAGACTGCGATGAGGTCTCCCCTCAGCCTCCTCTTTTCCTCTTTTCCAGTCTGAACAGGCCAAGTGACCTCAGCTGCTCCTCATATGTCTTCCACTCTAGGCCCTTCACCATCTTCGTTGCCCTTCTCTGGACACTCTCCAACAGTTTTACGTCCTTGAGAGACTTATTCTAGGACAGTCAGTAGTCCAGGCTCTAATCTTAGTCAATCGAGCAGGGTCTTGAGCTTCTACATATCAAAAGACAGTGCCTTGTCACTAGCAGCTCCTTCAAGGTCCATCTGTTTCTTTGAAGGTAACTCCACAGATACCTTACCTTCATCCCACCCCAGAACAGGAAAGATCTTGATTTCTTAAACCTTTCCCCCCAGCCCCTAGGATAAGGGAGTAGTTTCTGGCTCTGAGCCACAAGGACAGATGTCTACTAGGGCCCTGAAAGTTCTTTGCAAGTTGCTTCGAATCATTCTGTGCTGACTAGTACACTCTAGATAAGGAATGGAATGAACTGCTGGTTTGACGTAGCACATACCAGGTTTTATTTGCTCATATCTGCCAACATTTTTACCTTTCATCCTGAAGCTTCTGAGATACATTTGATTACCTGAGTTCAAGTCAACCCAACATCCACTGCTCAAGTCCCTGGAAGAGCTAGCCCTTCTCAAACATTTTACTTTAGGGAACAGATAGATCAATGTCTAGTTTCCATACATCCAGCAAACTGCCAACAAACATGAAACCCTTCAGAAAAATAACACATTTACCGGTTAAAGAAGTTGTCCATCAAAAATATCTCAGGTATATCTAATAAGGCCCTACAAATATCTGATGCTTTTAGTTGCATCTAATAAAGCCTGCAAATATCTGATGCTTTTAGTTGCAATAGAATTCACATGTTTAAGCAGACCAGCCTCACTTCAGCTTTTCATTTGTTGCCTAATAACTGTGGACTCAATGTTGCAAGAATTAGGCATGTCTTCAGGCCTTATCCATCAAGCAATTAGGGTATGCTTTTGATTTTCAAGTATAAAAAGGCCAAGTTCAAAGTGAAACTCGTGATCAGATGCCTATATAGACCAAGCAATAGTGTTCCTGGTATTTCAGAAAGTCACTGATGAGAGTCATGGCCACTCTAGTGAACACTCAAGTGAGGATGAGAACAAGCAGGTTTCAGCTCCTAATCAGTCTACCTATTGCTTTGAAGAAAAATCCAACATGTTTGTGTTATCTATTTTATATTGCAGCTTGGAAAAAAACATTAACAATAAAAGTTAAGATTTTTTCAAGATTTTATTTCCAGCATGGTAATTAGCTAATGAATTTAAGGTGTGTTGTGTTTTTTTTTGTGATTCACTTGTGAAAGTTATCACTCTTAATCCTATTGCTGACACTACCACTTATATTCAGACAGTTATGGGTTAAACCTCCTTAGCATATATGCATTAATTAGATACTGTACCTGCTGTTCTGGGTCTTGCCTTTTGAGTTCTATTGTTAGCAGCATATGAATAACTCTGTGGATATTCTGAAACATGCTTCAGAAACTTTCCCTTCTTCAGTAGATCGACTTCCCTTGAGGAAAGTTCTCCCAAAATTCTTAACTAATCTCCACAAGTTATGTTAAATAGCATTCACTTTGAACACCTCAAATCTTAGCAAAATAAACCAAAAGCGACACCACCTCTAAACAAGTTAGACTGTTCTGCTGCTTTTTCCATACCTTGCCTGTCTACATCCACCTAAGACTCAGATTTTTCTTTCTTAAACTTCCCAAAACCTAGCATGAAGGTGATAAGGTGACAAACACGTTCCTTGGAAAAGTATCAGCTGTGTGTAACAAATAGAATAGAACAATAGAAGCATTGATATGTTCACCCCTAAAAAAAAATGCCAGGGCCATGCAGGGAATGTCTTGCAGACATGATCAAATGATCAGTTATTCATGCTTCTATCTCAGTAGCTTCTTCTAAATGCAAACTTGTACTGCACCAAACAGCCTCATAGCCAGAGCACACAGGTCAATATAGACTTCTGACATTTCCAGCTCAAGGGGGAAAGACACTGGAACAACTGCAAGAAATAGCTACTAGACAATTTCTAACCCGTTCAAAAACAAACGTTGTCTCTGAAGTTCTTGTTCTCACCAAGTTTGCCAAACCACATTTTTCTACCTCCAGAAGATTCAGATTCAGAGCTGAACCTGAGCACCTCTCAGAAATCAACCTCAATACCTTTCTGCTACTTATAAGAAAGCTTTCCTCTGACCCTGCACACAAGAAACATAAATGGGACAACAGTGGAATTTTACTGTTAAGTTCCACAGGGTTTTGTCAGGTTTAAATTCACTTAAGTACATCTGAAGCCACACTTCAATATTACAAGTCAAATCCAGATCCACAAATAATATTTTCTTTAAGCAGCAGCTGCTCCTGCAAGAGGATCATCCCGAGACTGGAAGTCTTCAGAAACATGTAAGAGTCAAAATATGAGACAGAGAGAAATATACAATACCAACTGGCTTCACGAGATTTCTGGAGACAAGTTTCAGCTGTCAGAACAATTAATATCCAGAATCCCAAAACCAGATGCTGTTTTCCATATGTTTTGACTTTGAAAAGTTTATTCTATCCACTAAGTGACATTAGGAGCAAACAAGTACTGTCTCTTATCTTCTACTTCTTTCTCCTTACCCTTCTTTGTCAATTTGACTTGCTCATTAATTGCAGGCAACCAGAGATAAAGTAATCTTCTTGATCAAACCTCTATCCACTTAAGGCCAAGAATGACAAAACACATACTGCATGTCAGCACAAGATGAAAAAGAGGTGCTCTGGGAGCATGACAGAAGAAAGAAGAAGCCTGCAAAGGCTTATCAAAGATCCTGTCTCTGTTATAGCACAAAGAAAGAGGTCCCATCTCCCGTAGCAAAAAGCTCTAACCTAAGCCACCACTGTGTTGTACAATCCTGCTTCAAGAGCCTGGCTCAAGTATAAATTAGGGGGCAAGACAAGGCACACGAAGACTAGAAGATTTAAATGTGTATGCAGAGTCCAACATATAGTTTGTAGGAAAGGTCAACCTTGAACCAAAACCTCCCAAGACTCTGGCCAAGTACTAAGACTGGTAGCTATCCGATCAAAACCTAGAGAGAATCATAGAATATCCTGAGTTGCAAGGGACCCATAAGGATCATCAGGTCCAACTCCTGGCACCGCACAGGTCTACCAAAAATTTTACACCATGTGACTAAGTGCACAGTCCAAATGCTTCTTAAACTCTGACAGGCTTGGTGCAGTGACTACTTCCCCGGGGAGCCTGTTCCAGTGTGCAACAACCCTCTCGGTGAAGAACCTCTTCCTGATGTCTAGGCCTAAACCTCCCCTGCCTCAGCTTGACACCATTCCCGCTGGTCCTATCACTGGTGACTAAAGAGGATAGATTGGCTCCTTCCCCTCCACTCCCCTTCGTGAGGAAGTTGTAGACTGCGATGAGGTCTCCCCTCAGCCTCCTCTTTTCCTCTTTTCCAGTCTGAACAGGCCAAGTGACCTCAGCTGCTCCTCATATGTCTTCCCCTCTAGGCCCTTCACCATCTTCGTTACCCTCCTCTGGACACTCTCCAACACTTTAATGTCCTTTTTGTACTGTGGTGCCCAGAACTGCACACAGTACTCAAAGTGAGGCTGCACCAGCGCAGAGTAGAGAGAGACAATCACTTCCCTCAAAAGACTAGCAATGCCGTGCTTGATGCACCCCAGGATACAGTTGACCCTCCTGGCTGCCAGGGAACACCACTAGCTCATATTCAACTTGCTGTCAACCACAACCCCCAGATCCTTCTCTGCGGGGCTACTCTCCAGCGTCTCATCGCCCAGTCTGTACGTATAGCCAGGGTTGCTCTGTCCCAGGTGCAGGACCCGGAACTTGTTCTTGTTAAACTTCATGTGGTTGGTGATTGTCCAGCTCTCCAATCTGTCCAGGTCTCTCTGCAAGGCCTTTCCACCCTCAGCTGAGTTTACAACTCCTCCAAGTTTGGTGTCGTCGGCAAATTTGCTCAAAACACCTTCTAGTCCTACATCCAAATTATTTATAAAGACATTGAAGAGGACTGGCCCTAAAATGGAGCCTTGAGGGACCCCACTAGTGACCATCTGCCAGCCTGATGTGGCCCCATTTACCATAACCCTTTGAGCCCTGCCCGTCAGCCAATTGCTCACCCATTGGATGATGTTTTTGTTAAGTTGTATGCTGGACATTTTGTCCAGTAGGATCCTATGGGAAACCGTGTCAAAACTCTGCTGAAATCCAAAAAGATCACATCAGCTGGTTTCCCTTGATCGACTAGATGGGTGATCTTATCATGAAAGGAAATCAAATTTGTTAGGCAGGACCTACCCCTCGTGAACCCGTGTTGGCTGGGACCAACGATCTCATCGTCCCCCAGGGTGCGCTTCAATAACTTCAAGAATCATCTTCTCCATAATTTTACCAGGCACTGACATGAGACTGACAGGCCTGTAATTGCTAGGGTCTTCTTTCTTACCCTTCTTGAAAATTGGCACAACATTTGTCAGCTTCCAGTCTACTGGGACCTCTCCAGATTCCCAAGATCATGGTAAAACAATTGAGAGAGGTTTCGTGATGACGTCAGCCAGCTCTTTAAGCACCCTGGGATGAATCCCATCTGGACCCATGGACTTGTATGGATCCAGGCGGAGCAGCAAATCCCGCACACGTTCAGGGTCGGTTGGGAGTTTGTCATTCCCACCGTCATAGTCCTCCAGCTCAGGGCACCCTGGGTCCCAAAGCCCATCATCAGCGTTGAAGACGGAGGCGAAGAAAGCCTTAAATGTCTCTACTCTGCCTGTGTCATTGTCTGTGAGGAGACCTTCCCCATCAAGTAGCAGACCTATGTTTTCTTTGGTCCTCCTTTTTCTGTTCACATATCTAAAAAAACCTTTTTTTATTGTCTCCCACAGACGTGGCCAGCTTCAACTCTAGTTGGGCTTTGGCCACACGAATTTTCTCCCTACAGACACAAACAGCATCCCTGTATTCCTCCCTCATCACCTGACCCTCCTTCCAGCAGCCGTACACTTTCTTTTTGCATCTAAGCTCCAGTAGAAGATCCCTGGTCAGCCAGGCCGGCCTTCTGCCCCGCCTGCCTGACTTCCAATACTTAGTAATTGCCTGATCTTGTGCTTTTAGGAGGCAGTGCTTAAAGATTGACCAGCACTGATGTATGCCAGTGCCTTCAAAAGCAGTTTCCCAGGGGACCTTGCTGACTAGTTCCCTGAGCAGCCTGAAGTCTGCTTTCCCCATAACCAGTGCTGAAGTTTTGGTGGCAGTTTTCCTTCTGTCGCCATAAATTCTAAACTCAACCACTTCATGGTCACTATGACCGAGACGGCTGCCAATTTCCACGTCCCCCACAAGACCCTCTGTCCTCCAGCAACAGATCTAGGAGGGCACCTTTCCTAGTTGGCTCCTTTAGAACCTGCACCAAGAATTTATCATCCAGGTGCTTTATGAACCTCCTGGACTTGCTCGTGTCAGCCGTGTGGTGATCCCAGTTGACGTCTGGCAAGTTGAAGTCCCCCATAAGGACAAGGGGAGTTGACCTCGAGGCATCACAAAATCACAGACTCACAGAATTGTCTACGTTGGAAGAGACCTCAAGATCATCGAGTCCAACCTCTGACCTAACACTAACAAGTCCTCCACTAAACCATATCACTAAGTTCAACATCTAAACGTCTTTTAAAGACCTCCAGGGATGGTGACTCCACCACTTCCCTGGGTAGCCCATTCCAATGCCTAACAACCCTCTCGGTAAAGAAGTTCTTCCTGTGAGGAATGTTTTAACAATTTGTGTCAATAAAGAACAGTCCTGTCTGCCTCTGGGTCCTGCACTGGCAATTTAATTATTGAACCACAGATGCAGTGTGTCCCAGTCTCCCCCTCATTCTAGTCAATTTATCAAGTCTTCAGAAAATAGTCCTCAAATCTATGAACCTGTTTGCTTTTGTTATTCCGGACTCCTATTTCTAACAGTTATAGCCTTTTTTCTGTCTTCTTCGAGATTAACTTAACACTGCTATAGGTGTGACTGTCCCTGTGAATGGCTGGTGAAGAATGTTTTAATTACTCGTGAAGTGTCAATAAGAAAGCTATTTGTGTTTGTATGAAGTCTTTGATGTCTGGGGGTTTCAGAACAACTGATAACAACTAGTGACTGTTATGGGATACTATGCAAGCCTCTGATATCTGGCCAGGTGGCCAAGAGATTAAGAAGAAGAAAAAAAAGAAGCTGAAGGACGGCTAGGAGACAAGACCTGCAGGGGATGCTGTGTAAACTTGACACGGTGCCAAGGAGTACAAAGGGGAAGGACAAGAAAAAAACTTGGAGAGGAAGACTATGAGCCTTCAGCATGAAAGACCCCTAGAGACCCCCAGAGGGACCACCGGAGACTGATGCGCATGCTCCAGTAGGAGGGACTGGACCCCGGAAGATAATTATAATAACCTATTTTTTTAGAAGTAGTAATGAATATGTATTAGTCTAGGAGCATAAAAATCAGCTACTTGATGTAACTGGTGTGCGTCCTGGTGGAGCGGAGACTCCCAGTGCACCCAGCGCTGTTTGCTTACCTCTATTCTTTTAATAAATCCTATTTTTTTATTTAATCCTATTTTGAAGACTGAGCTATTTCTAACAATATCCAACCTAAAACACCCCTGGTGCAACTATAGCCCCTCGTCCTGTCACCAGGCACATGGGAGAATAGACCAACCACCACCTCGCTACAGCCTCCTTTAATGTACCTATAGAGAGCAATAAGGTCACCCCTGAGCCTCCTCTTCTCCAGGATGAACAGACCCAGAATAGAAGGAGATCAGGTTCATCAAGCAGGACCTGCCTTTCATAAACCCATGCTGACTGGGCCTGATCACCTGCTTGCCCTGTAAGTGCCGCGTGATGACACTCAAAATAATCTGCTCCGTGAGCTTCCCTGGCACTGAGGTTAAACTGACAGGCCTATAGTTTCCTGGGTCTGCCCTCCGGCCCTTCTTGTAGATGGGCATCACATTTGGTAGACGCCAGTCGACTGGGACCACCCCTGATAGCCAGGACTGCTGATAAATGATGGTAAGCAGCTTGGCCATCTCCTCTGCCAGTTCTCTCAGTATCCTCGGGTGGATCCCATCTGGCCCCATTGACTTGCACACATCCAAGTGTCGTAGCAGGTCGCCAACCATTTCCTCATGGATAGTGAGGGCCACATTCTGCTCCCCATCCCTTTCCACCAGCTCAGGGTACTGTGTATCCAGAGAGCAACTGGTTTTGCCACTAAAGCAACCGAACAACTGGTTTTGCCGCATCTCGTAGTTCTGCAAAGAATAATTCATCAGCATTGTCATACTGGCCGGGTGGTCTGTAATAGACTCCCACAACGACATACCCTTTATTTTTTTGTCCCTTAATCCTTACCCAGAGGCTCTCAACTTTGTCATCCACAACTTGAAGTTCCACACAGTCCAGCCCATGCTTCACATACATTGCCACCTTGCCTACCCTGCCTGTCCCACTTGAAGAGCCTGTAACCATCTTTTGCAACACACCAGCCACAGGACTCATCCCATCTGGTTTCGATTATGTCGATGATGTCATAGCTGTGGGACTGGGTCAAGACTTCTAGCTCATCCATTTTATTCCTCATACTGCGTGCATTTTTGTAGAAGCACTTCAAATGCGCATTCCTGCATGCAGCACCTTGTGGAGCCAACTGAAGGACCTCACTGGCACATAGTCCCTCTGATTCTAGGGCATAATCCCTTAGCTCATCACCAGCATGCCGGGTTTTAGCCCCTTCCCCCTTCGACTCTACTTTAAAGCCCTATCTATCAGCCCTGCCAGCTCCTGAGCAAAAATCCTTATCCCTCTCTGAGAGGCACGTCCCATCTGGTGCCAGCAGGCCCGGTGTCGTGTAGACCTTCCCATGATCGAAAAACCCAAAATTCTGCCGGTTGCACTAGTCTCGAAACCATGTATTAATGTGATGAGTTTGCTTGTCAGCATCGATCCCCCCTATCGGAAGGACAGAGGCAAACACAACCTGTGCCCCTGATCCTTTAAGTAGTCGCCGCAAAGCCCTAAAGTCCCTTTTGATCACTCTCAGACTTCTCCTAGCTACCTCGTCATTACCAGCCTGAAAGACCAGTAGCGGGTAGTAGTGGGTGGGCTGTACCAGGCGCTTGACTTTCTTAGTGAAGTCTCTCACCCAAGCCCTGGGGAGGCAATAGACTTCCCTGTGGGTTGGGTCCAGTTGGCATATTGGCCCCTCTGTCCCTTTCAGAAGGGAGACCCCCAAGACAATAACCCTTCTTTCTTTCTTGACAGACAATGTAGCAATGTGGGGGGTAGGTTGCCTTGCCTTAGGCAACCTCTCCAACTGAGACGAGCTTTCGTCTACTTCGTTGTTCTGAGTGTGTTTGAGCCTCATACCTGTTATATAAGGATAGATGGGAAGGTGAGGTGGGCAGGGACAGGACTTGCCTACCACCCCAAACAGGAACCTGCCTCCATTCCCCGCCTTGGCCTAGGTCTCCTCCTACTGCCTGGCGGGATGTGGGAACTTTTGTCTTCTACATAGCAGGAGACACTTGTGCTGTGGCAGGCTCCTGAGTCTGTCTCAGAGAGGGTAGAGTACACCTCCACCAGTCAATTTCCCTCTCTGACTCCCTTAACCAATAAAGTAGTAGCAGTTACTGATCCTAAAAGAACTCTGGTGTCCGTGTGGTTCATTATGCCACAAATGGCACCTGAACAGGGACATGAATTAAAGGAACAGGGACAGGATGTACTGGGTCTGGCTGGAATGTTAACTTTCCCGGCAGCAGCCCATACAGTGCTGTGCTCTGCACTTGTAGCTGGAACAGCAGTGTTATCACACCAGTGTTGTGTCTACTGCTGAGCAGTGCTGGCACAGCATCGGGCCTCTCTCTAACCCTCCTAGGGGGTGGGCAAAAAGTGAAGAGAGAAACATCACTAGGGCAGCTGACCTAAACCAACCAAGGGGATATTCTATACCATATGATGTCACACTCAGCAATAAAAGGTGGAAACAGGAAGAAGAGGGGAGGCGTGGGCTCTCGTTGTGAAAATGTCGGTCCTCCTCCCAAACACCGGCTACGTGCGTTGAGGCCCTGCTTCAAGGACGTGGTCAAGCATCGCTCATTTGTGGGAAGTAGAGAGTAATTTCTTTCCTCTGCACTTCCACATAGCCTTCATTTGTTTTATTTGTTTGTATTCCTCCTTTTTTTTTTTTTCCCCTTTCCCCCTCCCTTTTCCCCTTTCCCTTTTTATTTCCCTTTAGTTAAATTGTTTAGTTCATAATAATCTTTCTTTAATTATTATTATTATCTCCCTTTAATTAAATTATCCTTATCTCAACCCATAAGTTGTTCTTTGCTTTACTTCTTCCCCTCCTCATCTAAGAAGGGGAATGAGAGAGCGGTTGTGGTATTTAGCTGCCCAGCATGGTAAAACCACCACACAGGAAGAACAGGGACAACCTGAAGAGCAGGGACAAGCTAACAGAACAGGGACCAGGACAGGAACAGGGACACTTATCGCCTCATGAAGATAGGTTCAGCCAAACTCAGCAAAATGCTCAAAGAAGCTCGTACTGAAAGTTGCTGGAAATAAGCACACAGGAGCGGGAAAGAAACTTGTACTGAAAGTTGCTGGAAAGAAGCGCACCCAAGCTGGAAGGAAGCTCAAGCTGAGGGAAGCAGACCCGCGCACACAACTGCCCCTCTCTGGTAAGCAGTTGTGCGCTATGGGGAATCATATGTCCTTCGAAACAAAAAATGTCCTGGTAACCTTACAGCTTAATCCCTTTATTACGAATCAGACAGTTTATGATCCTGAAACATGGGACCAAACTGAGGTCAAGGTGTGGGACTCTGCAACTAAAAAGGACAAGGTTGCAGTGGGATTGCTCAGCACCTGGCGAGCAGTCTCTGAGGCCTTAAAGAGCCATGTGGGGTCACAATCAGAAACATGTGGTTTGCCAGACAGTGAGGGTGTTGTGGGCTCATCCACTGATACACCTGCTACGCCATCAGCCCCTCTGCTGCTACAGTCAACTCAGGCCTTATCTGGTATGCCCCCTGGTGACCTGAACGTTCCTTTTGATCCAGGCCCTATTGGCCTTGAAAAGGAGCCAGATATGTTTCCCTTCGATCCGGGAAGAATAAGATACATAAGGCCCAAAGGCCGAGTTGCTTAACAACTTAAAGCAAGACATATTGTTCCCATGACTAGCCCTGGAACTCTCCGGTGTTTGTAATCAAGAAAAGGAATGGAAAATGGATACTATTATCTTAGAAAAATTAATGAAGTCATGGAAGATATGGGAATATATGTGAGCACTTCAACCGGGATTGCCATCTCCAACTATGCTCCCCCAGTCATGGACATTAATAGTAATAGACTTAAAGGGTTGTTTTTTCAATGTTACACATTTGCCCAAAATCAGAAAACTTTGCTATTTTTATGTTTCAATTGATGCCTTTTCTGTTTGTATTTTTGCATCTGTCCATGCAGGAGAAAAGGCGACAGAGAGACAGACAGATCTGGCAGACAGATCTGGGACAAACTCAGTTAAAGAAAGGGCACAAGTCATGGTAAAAAAATTAAAGCACCAATCATTGGGAAAGGCCCTACACTCTAATAACTTGGGGCCGAGGTTGTGCTTGTGTTTTAACAGGAGCCAGTCCTAGATGGGTGTCAGCACGATGGGTCCGTCCGGCTGTCTCATCATCTGCCTGAACATGATCACAGCATTCTCCTCCGCGGTTTGGACTCCAGCTCAAACAAAAAACAACGTATGGGAGTGTCCCGCTGGCATATGCAGGACCCACAGACAAGGACTCCAGGAATTGGAGGGACAGCCAGAGGCCACCCCGACTGGGCAGCACTCAGTGCCTGCCTATCCCAGGGGTGTGGTTACAAAGTTCGTTAAGGATAGAATTAGTATGCCTGGTAGTTTTTCTCTGTGTTTTAGTTTGTGTTAATCGCACTTTTTTATGTTAATAAAGAAGGGGTAGATTTGGGAGTGTGGCCATGGAGGTTGACAAGCCCCACAGCTGGTGATAACGTCGAACTCTTAACAAGGAGGCCATCAGGAACGTAAAAAGTTTAGAGGGAACAAAGAAGGGTGATTCGGGAGATGCCTTGTTGTCTCAGGTTGCTTGTTCTCCAAACCTTAAGGCATGGAAGTTGCTGGGTGTTTGCTGTTGCCAGGCAAAGTTGTTGACCAATGAATAGTTAGTTAAAAACTACTGTTGTGGGGAGAATGGTATAAGAAGGGAGGCTGTCCTCAATAAGGGATGTATGGATGAAGTTATGTCCTCAATATGAGAGATAAAGTCATGCCCTCTATAAGAGAGATTTGAAGTTATGTCATCAATAAAGTAGTAGCAGCTACTGATCCTAGGAGAACCCTTGTGTCCGTGTGGTTCATTACACCACATTTCAGTTTCTTCAAGTGAAGGAAATTTAAGTTCAACAAGGCCAAGTGCCAGGTCCTGCACCTGGGGCACAACAACCCCAAGCAGAGCTACAGGCTGGGAGATGAGTGGTTGGAAAGCTGCCTGGCGTAGAAGGACCTGGGAGTATTGGTGGATAGTCGGCTGAATATGAGCCAGCAGTGTACTCAGGTGGCCAAGAAGGCCAACAGCATCCTGGCTTGTATAGGAAGCAGTGTGGCCAGCAGGTCTAGGGAAGTGAGTGTCCCCCTGTACTCAGCTCTGGTGAGGCCGCACCTCGAGTACTGTGTTCAGTTTTGGGCCCCTCGCTACAAGAAGGACATCGAGGTGCTTGAGTGGGTCCAGAGAAATGCGACGAAGCTGGTGAGGGGCCTGGAGAACAAGTCCTACGAGGAGCGGCTGAGGGAGCTGGGCTTGTTCAGCCTGGAGAAAAGGAGGCTCAGGGGCGACCTTATTGCTCTCTACAGATACCTTAAAGGAGGCTGTAGTGAGGTGGGGGTTGGCCTGTTCTCCCACGTGCCTGGTGACAGGACGAGGGGGAATGGGCTGAAGTTGCGCCAGGGGAGGTTTAGGTTGGATATTAGGAAGAACTTCTTTACTGATAGGGTTGTTAGGCATCAGAATGGGCTGCCCAGGGAAGTGGTGGAGTCACCCTCCCTGGAGGTCTTTAAAAGACATTTAGATGTAGTGCTTAGTGATATGGTTTAGTGGAGGACTGGTTAGTGTTAGGTCAGAGGTTGGACTCGATGATCTTGAGGTCTCTTCCAACCTAGACAATTCTGTGATTCTGTGGAAACAAAATGCCCTAAAGCTGTTAAAAGGGATGTTGCTTCATCTCCCATCTCCAACCAGCACTAAACCTGAGCCTACCTTGTGTGATCCAGCTGTTAAAATAGACGTAGAGGACAGCTACGCAGACATGAATGTTCAACAGGAGACATGAATCTGAAAGGCAGTAGTGTCAAAAGACATTTTTCAGATGATAGTAGACAACATTTTGTGAGTACCTCTTCCTCCTCTGCCTCATGTACATCACTTCCAGATGAAAGTGAACTCTTTCCTTTGGTGTGAATAGAAAATTCACACATCTAAAGCAAGTGTTCAGAAAGACATGGAAGTAAAAAAAAAAAAAAAAGAAAAGGAAATCAGATTAATATTAAAAATTCTTAATGGGCTGGGAGGACTGACTTATGAGGGAAGATTAAGAGAACTAAATATGCATAGCTTAGCTAACTGATGACTCGGGGGATAGACAATAACCAGCTACAAGCCTGGAAGGTGTAAACAAAGTATAGAGAAAAATTGTTCAGGGTGATATTGAAGAATAACTACTAGCAGTTAGGACATGAAATTTAACAACAGAACATTTAGGCTGAGCATCAGGAATGCTTCCTAACCATCAGGAACAGTGGTGTCTGCTCCCCCAGCCAGCCACCCCAGCTGATCTCTCAAAAATAGATAATTTTGTGATTGTGTGATTCTGTTTAAACCTCAGCCTTTTTTCCACCAATTGTGTGCACAAGCCATTTGTGACCAAATTCCCTTAGACATGCAAGGGTCAAAAAGTATCTGCTAATCCAGATGATTTCAGGATTTTGGGGACTTTGGAATAGGGGAAGAAGGTGCAAGGACAAAGCAATGAAATTCATGAAAACAAAAACCCAGATTTCAAATTTTTAAGGAGCCTTACTCTCTACCAAGAGACTGGGATGAGTCTTTGTCCACAGAAGGCAGGTGGATCAAGAGACTTAAAATAAAGCCCCATATCAGTGTTTTTGTTGATGTCAGTAAGCTACTGGTGCATCTGACTCAACCATGAACAAAGAACAACAAAGAATAATTCCCATTTTCAACTCCGAGCTTGATTTGTGTTCAAATTTTAGTGTTACATTTGGAGCAGCTGAGGAAGCATTCAAAGAAAGCACTGGAGAGAGAGGTGGGCTTCACTTATTCCTTCTTCAATGTTAAGAATTTATGCCAATGACATGAATCAAGCAAAGACTTCCAAAAAACTTAAGTCACTTCAGAGGCATTCTATCCTGATGTTGTTAAAGGAGTTCCTGCACTTAAGTTTAAGTATTTCAGAGTAACTCCTATTGAAAATACGAGTCCCTCTATCACTGAAGCTATGGCATTGCCTTTACGCCATAAAGGGGTCATCAGCAAAAAGGGTCCTTCCAGGTCCTTCCCTGCCCACTCTCCATCCTTCCATTTTGTTTCTTAGGGCCTTGACTCCTGGTGTCCACAAACAGATTTGCTTAAGGACAGGCTGTTTACAGCTCCCATCTGTTAACAGCAGCAGATGTCAGGCTCAAGGAAGGACTTGGCAGCTTCTTTTCCACTGTTTGGTGTTGAACAACTAACATGGCTGCAGGAAACATTAAATAACAGAGAGGCCATAAACAGCAGACCAGTCCCTCAACAGCACAGGTAAAAATATGCACTTTGAGCACAAAGCCTTCATTCCCTCCCCCTTCCCTTCATCCCTTAGATCAAGCACACCAGGGGCTTGCATATGCCTTGTATCAACGGCCAGCAGGTTGGGACTCAAGCGCAGGCTTACATCCAGCTTTCTTACACAGTGCAGAGGTACCTCGAGACATCTGAGGAAAAGCTGCAACAAGACAAATCCTCCTGCCTCCAGAAAAGAATACAGAGAAGCAACAGCAAATCTGGACTGGGAGCGGCTGACCTTGCTACAAAGTGAGGAGTGAGAACAGAACTAGGTGCTGGGCCTGCCCCAAGCTTGACTCTGGTCCTCTGTGGCTTTATTCCTATTGCATCTACAAACATGAAATCTACAATTTAGTAATAATAAACTTCTTCTCTGACCTTTCCCGGCAAGTTATTGACAGGAGAGAATAATAGGGACACATTTTTTAATTTAACATCAGTCAATTATAGTATACAACTAATAGACTTAGACATCATACATTCAATAATTGTTTTTACTTAAAGCCCTCACAGTTTGCCCACTGAGAGGCAATATGTCAGCAGCAGTCATTGCCTATTGATAGGCACAGTTATTCATACCTTTCTGGCTAGTTTGCCTTCTCCTGGAGCATCCATCACTCAAGAATCTAAGCACTGAGATACAGATTCATTTATACACACACACATTTTGGCTCAGCTGCCAGAGAAGCTGGGATCATTATACCTTTTGCAATAGAAAGCTAGCTGCCCTACAAGCACACCCATTTATTTCACTTCATTACCAGAGGAGCTTATTTATACCTTCTAATACCTAGAAACCCCACACAGAATCAGTACTTCCTTCAAGTTAAGAGGCATATGCATACTTGGGGCCACATTTGGATAGCCTGAACACAAGGCTTTTTCTCTCTTTGTCATTTTTCAAAGGACTCAAAATACTGAAGATGGAAACAGCGAATAATAAATACTTGGGACTCGGCAGGACTGAGTCAAGTGGGATACAACCACTTGGTTGTATGATCTTTAGACCAAGGCCAAAAATTGAGGAGTCTCTGTACCAGGTTCTGTTATGCTGCCACAAACAAGATGCCTCAACTCAAAGTCACTCACCGGGCAGAGCAGCACCCTGATTTTATGTCACCCAGCACTGATCCACAGCATCCCTCAGCCATTATTGCCATTCAAGCATCTCTTTGGAAAACAAAGAGCACATTGCCAGGGGCTCAGTTAAAATAGGCATCTGCAATGACAATCAACTTTGTGTTTTTCCCATATGAGCATTATTCTTCCTTTTGGTAGGAGGCAGGAGAGTTGCATTAATACTTAGCTCTTTAGACAGTAGCTGCCCTAGGGTTAAATTGCTAAAACACCCTTGCACATTATCCTTATTTTGTTGGAAGGATTAGGTTCATTTCATTTTACACAGAAAAGATGAATGACCCAGTCCACTGGCAAGGTCTAAATTGCAGCTCTTTGCATGCTGAAGACTTCCAATACTTACTCTTGTCACAAATAGCACCCTGCAATCCATTTAGTTTCATTTACAGCAGATAAATTTCTCTCTGACCTTTGACTCTGCTGTTGAACAGGCCTGAGACAGACAAGAGCTTAGGAACAGAAAGTGCATTTGATGGTGTCAATCACCAGACCTCAGGGATATTCTTAATTTCTCATGTGCCAGATCAACACAAACAAAACCTTTCTCCTGCTTCTGGAGGAACAGGTTTTGTGCCCACCCCAACTGCGGTTTTGCTAAGCAAGCCTTGCTCAGCCCCCAACAGCTGCCTGTAAATGGAAATGGAAGGCAAGTATTTTACTTACTATAAACTTACTTTCAAATCTCACTCAGTTCCTTGTCCGTCAATTAGATTTATTTTCTTTAGGTTAAGTTTTAAAGGCATATTCCTTAATTTAAGGGTCATACTGCTCAGATTGCTACTCCAGCAATTTTATTGCCTTACTGCCATTTGCATACCATTACCCACTGTACCTTGCAGCATCATTACTCTGCTTTCAAGACTCCATCTCTAAGAAAGAGCAATGTACAGTCAGTCTCTAGAGGGAAAAGGACAGCTAAATTCAACCACTGCCTCCAATTCTCCAATGGAAAGGTCTTTTGCCCATTCTCCTCCATCACAAGTAAATTTTTCATCTGAATGCCCATCCACAGCAGATTTTGTCCAAGATAAAGAGAAGACAACCATCTTGCCAAGCAAAGGGATTGTCTGCAGTTAGAAATGAGGCCCTACATTTGTCTTCTTTCCAAAAGGAGAAGCAGCTATTCACACCTGCTGTCAGAGCTCTCCTTATCGTTGGGCCTCCGAGACAAAGCAAGGCTGAAAGAAATAGAAGGCAGTTAAATGGCAAGGCCTAGCTGGGCTCATCTGAAATACTTTGCTTACAACCCACCACACTCTTGAGCACTGCTGAGTCAGATTCCTTGCCATTTCCAGGGCACCACTTGGTGAAGCCACAGGACTTCTCGTGTCACCTAGCTTCAGTACCAGTCTTCTTCCTGCAGCACTACATGAGACCACGGGCTCTCCCTACATGAATTTTTCATGGGGACTTGAAGGTTTCCTGCAGCAAGTTAGGTATTTCCATTAAAGAGAACACTGGGAGTAGAATCGGAAGCATCTTTGCAGGCTCTGTTCAGGAAGCCCTTCTGCAGAGTTGGCAATTGCCTGTGGAAAATTATTTTCCAGAGCACACCCAGACCCTCTTCCTGTAGCCATATGCTTAAAAATAAATAAATCACACTTCACACTCTGAAAGGACCCGAAAGATTTGAAGGTCTGTCATTTTTTCCTTTCTCACAACTGTAAAAATTCTTAAAATAAGGTCTCCATTACCAAAGGAACCTAGATTTTTCAAAAGCAAGAAATAAAGGAAAATCTTCAGAACTGAGTCATTTCTGCCAGCATGTTTCTTGAAAATAATGATTTCCCTCCTCCAGCAGATATCAGCATCTCTACTTCCTCTTCTAGAAGGAGTCTATCCATGCAGATAATTCTCACCTTCATTTTTAACTATTGCTTGCTATAGTTTGGACTAAATCCTAACCTGCAGCATCAAGAAGTTTGACAGTCTATTGTAATAAGCACTGCCGTATCACCTGATGTTTTGAGTGATGCCTGTGACCAGTCTTTTTCTTGGCTCTTCCTTTTATGCATCTATTTTAGAATTTTAGTACCTAATACAATATGCCCACCAACTTCAGATGGTACACAACTACATCAAACAATAAGTTAAAATACCAAAAAAATCTAAACACAAACATACTTTCTCATATCTTTCTAGCTTCTTGTTTTCAGACTACCTGATTACATCAGGGTTCAAGAAACACTAGCGTTTATTGGGGATTTCTTTAATTTAAAAGCTACTTTGCCAGAGATGCAATCCAGTTATTTTAAAGTCCTTCAACACTTCTTTAACTACCACTTCAGATTCCCATGTATATGCCAGAAGCTTTAAGTGTTTTGATCTCCTTCGACAAGAGACCTTACACAAACCTATGTGCTTATTATTAACAGTACTGTGTCATGTTGTATGCCTGCCAATTTATGTGCATAACACTCCAGGCATATAAATCCATGCACAAATACAGATATGCAACATTATACAATATACAAAAACACTAATGCTTAGCACTTACATAGTGTCTTTTATTCAAGATGTTTGAATAACTCTTGAGAGGTGCTCTTCAGAGCACCAAACATCACTGATAGAAAAGTATCCAAGTTGATAGATCACATTCAGCCATCTGATAACTCTGAAATCCACAGCAGCCCAACAGGCACCTCTTGCCCTAAACAGGTTTTGTTTCTCAAGTACATATGCCATGATCAGAACAGAGAAGGGTCGGTGCCTTGAAGAACTCAACAAATGGCTAAACAGCTCGTGCTTCTCTAACCAGCACAAATATTCCTCCTTCCCTCCCTTATCCTCACATCCCCAAACTCCCCAATTCCCATTATTCAGAAGGGCTTTTATAAAACCCATGTCTCATTAGGCATGTGTTTATGCATTGCTCATTTTCCAAGGCCATAAGAAAGTGAAAAGTTCATTGGGCATTCTGATGTGCATGTCCTCTCCATTCTCCCCACCCCCACCCCTTACACACAGATCTTCCATAAGCAGAAGATGCACAAGTGCCATAATGCAAAATGGGATTTGTTCTGGGATAGCTGTTTTAAATGAATGAATACATTGGAGGGCCAAAGCTGGCTGACACCACACCATGCCTGCCTCTTACTGTCATCTTGAGGCTTCTACAACTTTTATAAAAATGTTTGTTTTCTGCCCACCCGAGCTGGGGCTCCCTCTTGTGGGTGGCTGCTTCCCAGAGATGGGCTGTCTCCCATAGTGCAAAGCTTAGAAATAAACTGTGTGAGCAGAACTCCAAAAAGGAAGAATTATTTCAAGTGTTTGGATAAAAGAGAGCTTGGAGCTTTCTCAATTTAATGGCTTAAAAGATGCCCCTCTCTTCTCCCTCTCCAGCTGAAGAAACATACTTCAGAAGTTACCTTCAAAGTTACAAAAATATTGGTTATCATATTAGAGATTCTGCATACCTACAGAAGGTTGCCCAGTTCCTCCATCATCACCTACAAGTAAAAGAACTGGACTGTTATCAGATCATTTTACTGTTCCCCAGAGCTGTTAACCTCAAAATCAAATCCAGGTCTCCTGATTCCCACACACACACAAGAAAAACGCAACCAGAATCAAGCATCCTGGTTTCCACCATGGAGTTTCATGATCCACCTCTGAATATATCACAAAGAGCTGACTTGCTGTTTCATACAAGCCATTTGCAGACAGCAAAGTAAGGATGACCCTTCCAGGGAAGATCTGAAGTCTCTCTACAGTCTATAAAACTCCTGTACCTGAAGCCTCTGCACTCACCATTGCTCTTATTTATTGTGGTTTAACCCGGCTGGCAGCTAATCACCACACAGCCATTCGCTCACCCTCCCCCCTCCCTCTCTGGGATGGGGGAGAGAAACAGGAAAATGAAGCCTGTGGGTTGAGATAGAGACCGTTTATTAGGACAGAAAATAAATTAATAGTAATGATAATGGTACTACTACTAATAATGTGTACAAACAAGTGATGCACAATGCAATTGCTCACCACCCGCTGACTGATGCCCAGCCTATCCCTAAGCAGCCGGCCCCCCCACCCCGGCTAGCCACCCCTATATATTGTTTAGCATGATGTCAGATGGTATGGAATACCCCTTTGGCCAGTTTGGGTCACCTGTCCTGGGTCTGTCCCCTCCAGATCCTGCTGCACCCCTAGCCTGCCCGCTGGCAGGACAGAGCAAGAAGCTGAAAAGTCCTTGTCTTAGTGTAAGCACTGCCCTGCAACAATTAAAACACCAGCGTGTTATCAACATTCTTGTCATCCTAAATTCAAAACATAGCACCCTACCAGCTACTAGGAGAAAAATTAACTCTGTCCTAGCTGAAACCAGGACATTATTCTTGATAATGGCTGTCCTTTGCATCACTAGGAGTCTACTCCAGCCCCAGGCAAACTGCTATCTCCAAGCACCATTGCATTGCTATCACTGCTCAGAAGGACAGCATGTCAGGTCCTAAATAACAGTACCCTGTCTTGCAGCCAGATCCCTCCCAACTTTCAAAGGACAGTGGTTTCTGGACTTGGTTTCTGAACAATGGAAGATTCAGTAGTTATGTGCATTTAAATACGGAGGGGGAACCAAGAGCAATTTTAAGGGCATGCATAGCTGGTCTTCTGCCAAAGTGCTTTATTCTATAATGAACTCTTCCTTTTAAGCCACTTCACAGACACTTCGGTCTGAGCCCAATATCAGTAATATAGGTTAAATTTCACATGCTTAACAATATTTAACCCTTGGGCCTCTTTCTGGGCTGTTAAACAGCAGACAGTTCACCAGCCTGGGGTACTGGGACAGGAGATGAAAGCAGCCCATCAATGGGTAACCAAAAAAGAAAAAAGGAAAACCTTGACCTGTGCTGCATGACTTCTGCATTGCAAATGGTAAGGTAGACATTCTCTTTCAGGCTGTTTGCAGTTGCATTTAAATACTCAATAATTCATCACTTACAGTGAGAATGTTAAATGCAGAAAGCAGCAGAATGTAAATTAATCCTTTTTAGCATGATCCATGAACAACAACGTATTAAAGGTGAATGAGAGAATGAGAAGAGATTTCATGTGCAAGTGCACTGGCCTTTTGCCTCTGAGGAAAGATCTGTACTCAAAGCTTCATTAGGTCACAAGTATAAGTGGGTCACACAGGCCCAATAACCCAACAGGGACAATAACCCAGGGTCTCAGAGAAAGCCGGGGTTATGGGAGGATCCTGTTCAATTCCACACATCCCCCAAGCTGTGTGTGATATGGGCATACTGCTTTGTTTCTTTCGTTTTGCCTCCCATCTTCAAGGGAACAGCAACTCCTGCATATTTGCATCATGCTGGGAGGATTAGCATGTTAAACCAAGTGCTTGGGGACTGTCATTATAGGGGAAGAGAGGGGATACAACCAAGTGGAAGCGATGCTAATGCACTGATGTCACTGGAGATGAACACCAGGATAGAGCACCTGAGAAGGACAGTAAAGCAGCAAGACAAGGGCTTGAAATGCAATTTTACACTTTTACTACATCTTCATTTAAAATCCTAAGAGAAAAGATTATAACCCCAACAGAATAATACAGTATTGATCGGCAAAGCAGCTTAACAAGCAGCCCCTGCTGATTTGGGATGTCCAGCTCTGACCCCTTAAAGCAAATCAAAACTGTCCCATTTTCAAAAGGGATACTAAAGGACCAGCTCTGGAAGCATGCCTTATAACCCTTCAGTGCTTAAGATCAACTTACTCAAATTGAACACTGACATCACTACAGACACTCTCTGCAGGGCCAGAGGTCTGATGCTAGAACATCTGTCCCCATTTGAGACACTGGAGTGCTAAAGAAAGCAGAAAGCATCAGAGAAATGCATCAGAACAGGGTGTGAGGGCAGTTTCTGGGGTTTGGGGGTATTCCTCTGAACTCCCCGCATTTACCACCTCTCCAAGCTGATTTCTTTACTCCATGATGCTGTTGGGTGTTCAACATGTGGGTATCTCCCAGCCCAGTACCGTGTTCAACATCTGAATACCTCCCAGCCCAGTACCACTTTTACCTCTGAGATCCGTGGTCTGAAGCCATTTCTTTCTAGGCAGCGCTCCAGAACATAGCATTTCTACTGGGAAATGATCACTGCAAACAAACATAGCATCTACTTATCAACAGAAAGAAAAAGAAAGAATGGGCTTTCTTTTAGTTTTTATAAAAGGCACAATAATCTCTTGCCTGAAGACTAGTATAAGTGCTTCTCATAAAACACCATAAAACAATATAGTCCTGTAAAACCAAACAACATGTCAAAGCCCTAGTTATTCCTTTCATTAACCTGATCTAATCCCAAGAAGTTTCTAATGGAACATGCATTGAATTGATGAGGCTTCCTCCAGCCCCTCAGCTTACTGAAAGAGATGGAAAAAATATAAATACATCTTGCCGAAGCAATCGGCTCCGGGGCAGACGTATTCTGCAGCGGAGCAGGGGATTGGGACAGGCAGGGCTTTATTTCCGGCACCGAGGCCACTCGAACCAGCCGAGGGAGCTGCCAGGATGCGGCAGCCCTCGCGAGGGAGGCTGACAAGGCGCAGGCGGAGCCAGCAGCATCCCTCTAGGCTGACGTTCAAAAGCAGCCCCTAAGGAGTGTGAGTGATGAGGAGGGGCAAACAGGGTGGGGCGCGGAAGTTGGCGTGGCAGAGTGTCCCTCCCTGCTCAGGAGAACAGCTCGTTTATCAGCTGTCTGCCTGTAGCTAAACCGCTATGGCCTGCACTAGGCAGAAAGCTCTCTCTAGAAAGTCTGTGATGACCCAGACTGAGTGCCCGCTCAAAAATGCGGCAGTTCAGGTCTCTGGATGCAGGGAATGCCTGAGCCTGTTGCTGCCATCTGAGGGTGGCAGAGAGACTGTGTGTGTGAGGTGTGAAGAGGTGGATGACCTGATCAGCCTGGTGGCATAGCTCAAGGAGGAGGTGGAGAGGTTGAGGGCTATCAGGGAGTGTGAGCGGGAGATAGACTGGTAGATGTGGTGGTTTTACCGTGCTGGGCAGCTAAACCCCACAACCGCTCTCTCACTCCCCCTCCTTTAGATGAGGAGGGGGAGAAGTAAAGCAAAGAACAACTCACGGGTTGAGATAAGGATGATTTAATTAAAGGGAAATAATTATAATAATTAAATAAAGACTACCATGAACTAAACAATTTAACTAAGGGGAAGTAAAAGGGAAAAGGGGAAAAAGGGAGGAAAACAAACAAACAAAATAAATGAAAGCTATATGGAAGTGCAGAGGAAAGAAATTACTCTCTACTTCCCACAAATGAGCGATGATTGACCATGTCCTTGAAGCAAGGCCTCAACGCACGCAGCCGGTGTTCGAGAGGAGGACCGACGTCTTCTCAACAAGAGCCCACCCCTCCCCTCTTCTTCCTGTTTCCACCTTTTATTGCTGAGTGTGACATCACATGGTATGGAATATCCCTTTGATTGGTTTAGGTCAGCTGCCCTAGTGATGTTTCTCTCCTCACTTTTTGCCCACCCCCTAGGAGGGTTAGAGAAAGGCCCAATGCTGTGCCACTGCTGCTCAGCAGTAGACACAACACTGGTGTGATAACACTGCTGTTCCAGCTACAAGTACAGAGTACGGCACTGTATGGGCTGCTGCCGGGAAAGTTAACATTCCAGCCAGACCCAGTACAGTAGAGCAACTCCCTGCCAGGCCTGAAGGAGAGGTGCTGGGGTGAGACACCCCAAATGGGGGTGGACCCCCTGCCCTGTCGCTGTCGGGCAGAGGGAGGGGACCTGGGAGTTGAGGAGGAATGGAGACAGGTCCCTGCTCGACCTCGCAGGCAATGCCCCCCCCCCAACCAGCCCCACCTTCCCAGGTGCCCTTACATAACAGATTTGAGGCCCTGGAGCTTGAGAGACCAGTGGGTAAATATGAGGTAGAAAGTCTACCCAGGGGGATGCCTAGGGTGAGGAAGACAATTCCATGCCTCAAGACTGCCTCCACCAAGAAAGATAGAACGGTAATTGTTGCAGGCGACTCCCTTCTCAGGTGGGAAAAGGATGAGGTTGAGGGTCTGGACAGTAGTCAGAACCCAGGAAGCAAACCTGAAAAGGGTGTCAAGATTGGAGGAAGTACTGAGTATATGGATCAGGGCCGGGCGGAGCACTACATCACAACCAGTGCCACAAAAAATGAATGGAGAGTCTTAGCGATCAGAGACTCCTTGATGAGGGGCACTGAGGCTCCTATTTGTCGCCCAGATAACCTATCCAGAGAGGTGTGCTGTCTTCCTGGGGCACGTGTCAGAGATGTTAGGAAGGCTCTGCCACAGCTCATTAAACTGGAGGATTACTATCCTCTTGTTGTCATTCAGGTTGGATCCCGGGAAGTTGCAACTAGAAAAATGAGGAATATTAAAAAGGACTTTGCATCCCTGGGAAGGTTGTTGAAGGGATCAGGGGCGCAGGTAGTGTTCTCCTCTGTCCTCCCTCTGGGTGACTGGGACCCAGAAAGAAGGAGGGGAACGGGACAGGTGAACAACTTGCTGAGGGAGTGGTGCCTGGACCAAGGCTTTGGGTATTTCAATCTTGGGCAGTCCTTTGAGAATCCGGGTATGTGGGCTACGGAGCGACTTCAAGTCGCACAAGTGAGGCACAAGTGTGTTGGGGAGCAAGCTCTCTGGGCTGATTACCAGAGCTTTAAACTAAGTTTGATGGGGGAAGGGAGGGGAGCTAAAAGTGACAGAGAAGGGCTGGGGGAAGTTGTCACTGCTGAAGATAGTAGGGAAAAACGTCTGAGTTGTCCCATAGGATTGTCCGAGGGCTCCTTAGAGAAGGTAATGATCCCAATACCCCATCTGGAATTTTCTTCTTCTTGCATCCCTCCAGGGGTAACTGTGCCTGCTGCTTCCCTAATGTGCCTGTATAGCAATGTGCGGAGCATGGGAAATAAACAGGATGAGCTTGAGATACGGGTTCAGTCGCAGGGCCACGATCTCATTGCAATCACAGAGACGTGGTGGTGGTGGGACAGCTCGCATGACTGGAATGCTGTCATGGAGGGCTATGTCCTTTTTAGGAAAGACAGGCTGGGGAAGCGAGGGGGAGGGGTTGCCCTTTATGTGAGGGAGCAATTAGAGTGTACCCAGCTCCACCTGGGGGAGGGTGATGGACAAGGGGAGAGCTTGTGGGTGAGAATTAAGGGGTGGGCTGGTATGGGGGACACTGTTGTGGGGATGTAATACAGGTCACCAGATCAGGAGGAGGAGGTCGATGAGGCTTTCTACAAGCAGCTGGTAGTAGCCTCATGATCCCGGGCACTGGTTCTCATGGGGGACTTCAAATTTCCAGACATCTGTTGAGTAAGCAACTCGGCCAGGCACGCGCAGTCCAAATGGTTCCTTCAATGCACTGTAGACAATTTTCTGACGCAGGTGGTGGAGGAGCTGACAAGGAGGGGGGTGCTCCTGGACCTTGTCCTTACCAACAGGGATGGCCTTGTTAGGGATGTGAAGGTTGGGGGCAGCTTGGGATGCAGCAACCATGAGATGGTGGAGTTCAAGATGGAACTTGGTGGAAGAAGTAAGGCTAAAAGCAGGACTGCAACCCTGGACTTTCGGAGAGCCAACTTCGACCTTTTCTGGGACCTGCTTGGGAGTATCTCATGGGCTAGGTTACTAGAAGGCAAGGGTGCATGTGAGAGCTGGGTGACATTTAAACAGCACTTCTTCCAAGCTCAGGATCAGGGCATCCCTAAGAATAGGAAATCGGGGAAGGGGGGCAGGAAACCTGCACGGATGAGCAAGGAGATCATCAATAAGACCAAAAGGAAGAGGAAGGTTTATGAAATGTGGAAAAAGGGCCTGTCCTCTTGGGAGGAGTATAGAAGTGTTGTCAGGGCCTGCAGGGATGCGACAAGGAAGGCTAAAGCCCACCTAGAGATGAGGCTTGTAAAAGAGATAAAGGATAATAAGAAGGGTTTTTTTAAGTATGTAAACAGTAAAAGGAAGACTAGGGATAATGTGGGTCCCTTGCTGAATGAGGCGGGTGTTCTGGTAACAAGAGACGCTGAGAAGGCAGAGATACTTAATGCTTTCTTTGCTTCAAGGACTCCCCCCCGGGACTCCTCGACCCTGGAGGGAGGAGAAAGAGTCTGGGAAATGGAGATCTCCCCCCTTGTTGACAAGGGAGTGGTTTGGGAGCGTCTGAGTGGGCTCAATGCACACAAATCCATGGGCTCCGATGGGGTGCATCCACATGTGCTGAGGGAGTTGGCAGAGGTGATAACCAAACCGCTCTCTATCATCTTTGAAAGATCCTGGAGAACAGGAAAGGTGCTGAAGACTGAAGGATAGCCAGTGTCACTCCAGTCTTCAAGAAGGGCAAGAAGGAGGATCTGGGAAACTACAGGCCAGTCAGTCTCACCTCTGTCCCTGGAAAGGTGTTGGAACAGCTTGTTCTGGATGCCATCTCCAAGCAAGTGGAAGAGAAGAAGGTTATGAGGAGTCGTCAGCATGGATTCACCAAGGGGAAGTCATGCTCGACCAATCTCATTGCCTTCTATAATGGCATCACCAGCTGGGTAGATGAGGGGAGAGCAGTGGATGTCATCTACCTTGACTTTAGCAAGGCTTTTGGTACTGTCTCCCATGACATCCTGCTAGCAAAGCTGAGAAAGTGTGAGATAGAGGAGTGGATAGTACGGTGGGTTGAGAACTGGCTGACTGGCCGAGCTCAGAGGGTGGTGATCGGCAGCACAGAGTCCGGCTGGAGACCTGTGAGTAGCGGTGTTCCCCGTGGGTCAGTGCTGGGTCCAGTCTTGTCCAACATCTTCATCAACGACCTTGATGAGGGAATAGTGTCCGCCCTCAGCAAGTATCCTGGGCAGGACTCACCTGGAGTACTGTGTCCAGTTCTGGGCTCCCCATTACAAGAAAGACAGGGATCTCCTGGAAGGAGTCCAGTGGAGGGCCACAAAGATGATATGGGTTGCCCAGGGAGGTTTTGGAATCTCCTTCTCTGGAGATATTTAAGGCCTATCTGGACACCTACCTGGGCAGCCTGCTCTAAGAAACCTGCTTTGGCAGGGGGGTCGGACCAGATGATCTTTCGAGGTCCCTTACAACCCCTTCAATTCTGTGATTCTGTGATCTACACTTTACACTCAGTTGTAATTTGTTCAAAGCTGGGAAGAACTTAAAAACATCAGTGCTTCATGGTAAACTGACATGCTGGTTATACAGATTTTTGGCTGCTTTTGACCTTGTTTTTCCAAGGCTTACAGTGGAGACATGAGTGTGTTTTTTTGTTTTTTGTTTTTTTTTTTAATCCAGGAAGTGCTCTGTAACCCAACACAAGCCATCCCCCTGCTAATGGGGAAGCTTCCCCACAGCCCTCGACAGTGGTTTGAGCAGACAGGTAAATTATAGCCCCCTTATCAAGACCTCTCCACCAACCAAAAGAAATAGGTATCTAAAAAAGCATGGCAAGATAAGATTCAATTACCTTTTTTTTCTTACTTTTCTGTTCATGTTTCTCCCCATTTAGTTTCATACCCCGCTTCCATATGATGGCCACCCAAATTCAGAATTGACCTCCCAGTAACTGGATTTCCCCCCCCCCCAGAGGTCACTTTGCATTTTGTTAGGAAGGAGAAAGGCAGGATGCAGTCACTGGAAGGGAATGGTCCACTGAGGGAACAGCAGCCCCTCAAATTGTGAGCAATGATTCTTGTGATGCCAATGGCTGTCAAAGAAATTCATGCACTGGATCTAACTTGACCTGTGAAGAGCGGGCAAACAGGCTGCACTTTGTAGCTTTGTCTCCACCAGAAAGCAAACTTTAGCAAGGGGGCTGCTCTGTGGAAGGCAGAGAGTATATAAACAGATAGTGTTTGAGCATTTAACGACTGCAATCCAAGCATGACTTGGCAATGACTGTACTGGAGGCCTTGTTTACCTTAGAGCTTTGGACAGCACATCTGCTACTGCAGTTCTGGTAAAAATTTTCAAGCCCAGGTACACTTGGCAAGGGGCAGGAATAAGCCACCCTGTATGGGCAGAAGGCACTGTCTCTGCTCCAGTCTGTATGCTGAATCCCAACCAGGATAGCTAACGGGATGCATCTACACCTGATAAATAAGAAATATTTGGCCCATGCAAGCTCAAACAGTATTTGAGGGGCTGACTCCTCAGTAACCAGGAATTCTAGACATGTTTTAAGTGCCCAGCTGCAAACTGCACCTTACCCACTCCTTCCTCAAATGTTCCTCCTCCATTAGCTACCTGCACGCTGCTCAATAAAAGCTTGTTTTTCTTCCATCCATGAGGAAAATAGCCATGGGTGTTTGGAGATGCTTCTCACACATATCTAGAGATAGGAAGAGATGAGTATGGTCCATATAGGAATAGAAGTTAGGAAAATAACTCCACATTCTTAGACAGAAACATTGATCTCTGCATGAAGTACCAGTGATTTATTCTAAGCCTATTTCAACAAGCGTCCTCCATGGGCATAAAGAGTAACAGGACCTGTCTGAGCTCTCGTTCTGACCAAAAAGCCCAATACTCTGACCTCCAAAAACAGATCCTAGTTTTCCCCTTTTTCTTAAGCATCCAACCAAACATAAGTACAAAAACAAATTCCAATTGCCTTAATGTCACACTGCCTGCAGAGCAATGGTGATCCCTTACCTCCCATTACCCATCCCAATAACTCTTGAAATAATTAGGACCAGCAAAAATAATTTAGGAAACAAGAAGAAACTAATTGTATAAGCTTGTTTAGGGAAAACACAAAGGACAAAAGCAAACCTGGTAGAGATGCTGACAGATACGGTGCCAGTATATTAAATCCCACACATGTATTAATAATAAACTAATGGTCTCTTGCACAATACACAGCCTGCTGCTGTGGTGCACTTTGGCTCCACACAACAGAGAAGATCACGGTTTGTGAAGCAAAGAGTTTAATATTGTGTCCAGTCCAATGACTACACTGTGTTTAGTGAGAGACCAAGGTTTCAGAGCACAGCTCTGGGAATTCAAAATTCTCCAAGCCAGCACTGCTGTTGATTACATCCTCTGGATCCAGGCAAAGTCACGAGCTACCTCTGTGCCCACCTCCCCAAAAAGCAAGATCCTTGTAGCAGTAAGTAGCATTACTCTGCTGAAGCAATGTTCAAGCCTTTAACTAATGCTGTGTGTCTCATCCTTCATGTAGTCACTGATGACAGGGACTGAGCTCATTTTTCTGCTCCAAAAATACAGGTCTTCTCACCTGAGCTAAAGGATGCTCTCCATCAGCAGTACAAGTTTATGGAAACATTTCTTCAAGCCTAAAGTCCTTTTTCTCTCCTCAGAGCATGCTGGCAATACAAGAAGTTCCAATTGCTAGGCAGGGAAACCAAGGCATAGAGTTAATGTGAAAGCTCACTGAAGATCACACAAGGCTGAAGTTGTGGGGGAGTGAATGCATAGCTGCTGCATCCCCATACCACCTTGACAGCTCAGATCTACAAAGACAAGGAGGAAAATCAGCAGCCTGAGGTCAGATAACCTGTCCCTGACTGCTAAGCACAAAACTTGAGTGACTGGACCAGCAAACCCTGACCTCTGGCAATATGAGCTTCTTATGACAGAAAGTCATCTGCAGGCCAGACCCCGCTTTTACTTCAAGTAATACATTAGCACTCTATTTAACAATATTTTGTACCATGTCTGTTTGCACCCAGAACACAAATTGGTCATAGCCATTCTGGAAGCTGCTGTGCTCCAAGGAAAGCACTCCTTCAGAAGAAAGCTTGTTTAGGCAAGGTGAGCTGCAACTAAAAGTACTGGTGGGTTAAAAAAAAAAAAATCATCCTTAATTTAGAAGTGAGAGAAAATAGGGCAGTAGGCAGTCCCACTTACAAAAACAACTTGAACGGTTGTTCTTTTAGGGTTTTCTTTCCCACCATCAATCCTATGCATTGGAAATTCAGCCAATGCTGGAGCTGCTGATTGTCTACACAGACAAGTCTTGATCTGTTTTGCAAACTGCCTTGTCTCCTCCAGCAGCTCAACTTGCTGGCTGAGCTTACCCTGCCCCATGTTTTAGCTGTTAAAAAAAAAAAGCTTTCTTCTTTGAGTCACTGTCTCAAAGAAACTAGTCAAGTACACTTGATCCTTCAGAATTACCTTTCCTGATCATAAGCTTCCTAGTTCAAAGCAGGTTTAGAAACAACACACAAACTCTGCAAACCCCTTCCACTTTATTTTTTCTTATGAGTGAGGCATTCAGCTCATCTGAGTTACCTACCCCAAAACTCCTCTACTGCTTCAATGCATTGCTGCTTCCTTCTTCAGCATGCACTGCAGCTGCCAGGCAACACTGCTGTTTGTTTGAACAGCTATTGCACATCACCACATGGCTGGATGTGAGTGCCAATGCTAAAGGTTCCGTGTGTACACACACTTCTGTAAAGCACACTTCAGGATCAAAGGTGCCAGGGAAACGCAAGGGGATCATGAAAGCCCAGTTTCCTCACGGCCTGCTTGTCAACTAATTACAGTTGTATGCTTTGCTGAGAAGCTCTGAAAGGCATCAAGAGCAAAACCCCATGGTGTCACCTGACACCAACAGCTGGGAGTGCTGCCATTTTTTATACTTTCAGGACTAGCTTTGAACTGGGCATGAATTTGCATAGATATGTGCCTGATGCACAAGTCAAATGCACCAGTGCAGTGATCCATCATGCTTTCCATCACTTTACACTTAACTGCATGCCAAGTCTTCATAAATTACACTTGCTGCTTTCCAATCTGCGTCTGACAAGAGCACAGCCAGCCTCATTGTCACTTATGTCAGCAGCACAGAGCACAGGCAGCAGCTTACATGGAGGACTGCTCAGCAAAATTGTTCCTTCTGATGGAGTCATCACAAATGTACTACTTCCTGCCTTCCCTCCATTCCTGAAAAGCTACATATAATGTGAAACCCAGCTGGACTGGTGGCAAAGACCATGACAAGAAAACGATTTGTCTGGGGTGACTTAGGAAGAGTCCCAGACATACCCAGAAGCAGAACTTGGTCACAAGAATCTCAGCATACCATCTTTGAACACACACAGCCCTTTTTCTAAGAAAGGACTGGTATTTCAGCACCAGATGGTCTTTGTTTGATCCTGCCTCATCTGACACATGAATTGCACTTGAGAGAAGATGACAGTGTGGGGTAACTGAGGAAAGGAAATCAAGAGAGCCACATATTCTACCTTCTAATTTTAAGTGTTCTAAAACCACATCTCAATTTCTTTGCACTCCTCTATTAGAAACATCAGGGGTTGAGGTTTTTCTCCCCCCTTCCTTCATCACAATCACTTAAAAAGAGATTTTTCTGGCTCTTAACAGGTAGTTTATGAAAGGAATTAAATGATGTGGTCACCTGCAACAGCAGGGGGGGGCAGACTCAGTGACCCAGGGGATCCTTTACAGGGCTGTGTCAGCTTATGATTAACATCAATAAAAATGATTTCATCCCAGCTTTTACATGTAGGCAGAAGAGCAAACAACAAATTAATCACAGAATCACAGAATTGTCTAGGTTGGAAGAGACCTCAAGATCATCGAGTCCAACCTCTGACCTAACACTAACCAGTCCTCCAATAAACCATATCACTAATTTCAACATCTAAATGTCCTTTAAAGACCTCCAGGGATGGTGACTCCACCACTTCCCTGGCCAGCCCATTCCAATGCCTAACAACCCTCTCAGTAAAGAAGTTCTTCCTAATATCCAACCTAAACCTCCCCTGGCGCAACTTCAGCCCATTCCCCCTCGTCCTGTCACCAGGCACGTGGGAGAACAGACCAACCCCCACCTCGCTACAGCCTCCATTAATGTACTTATAAAGAGCGGTAAGGTTGCCCCTGAGCCTCCTTTTCTCCAGGCTGAACAGACCCAGAATAGAAGGAGATCAGGTTGAACTTCATACAGTTGGCCTCAGCCCATCGGTCCAGCCTATCCAGATCCTCTTGCAGAGACTTCCTACCCTTGAGCAGATCAACACACACACCTAACTTGGTGTCATCTGCAAACTCATCAAGGGTGCACTCGATCCCTTCATCCAGATCATCGATAAAGATATTAAAGAGGACTGGCCCCAGTACCGAGCCCTGGTGGATGCCACTAGTGACCGGCCTCCAACTGGATTTGACTCCATTCACAACGACTCTTTGGGCCCGGCTATCCAGCCAGTTTTTAACCCAACGAAGCGTGTGCCAGTCCAAGCCAAGAGCAGCCAGTTTCTTGAGGAGAATGCTGTGGGAGATGGTGTCAAAAGCCTTGCTGAAGTCAAGGTAGACCACATCCACAGCCTTTTCCTCATCCACTAAGCGCCTCACTTTGTCATAGAAGGAGATCAGGCTCGTCAAGCAGGACCTGCCTTTCATAAACCCATGCTGACTGTGCCTGATCGCCTGCTTGCCCTGTAAGTGCCGCGTGATGACACTCAAGATAATCTGCTCCATGAGCTTCCCTAGCACTGAGGTCAAACTGACAGGCCTATAGTTTCCTGGGTCTACCCTCCGGCCCTTCTTGTAGATGGGCGTCGCATTTGGTAGACGCCAGTCGACTGGGACCACCCCTGATAGCCAGGACTGCTGATAAATGATGGTAAGCAGCTTGGCCATCTCCTCTGCCAGTTCTCTCAGTATCCTCGGGTGGATCCCATCTGGCCCCATTGACTTGCACACATCCAAGTGCCATAGCAGGTCGCCAAACATTTCCTCATGGATAGTGAGGGCCACATTCTGCTCCGCATCCCCTTCCACCATCTCAGGGTATTGGGTATCCAGAGAGCAACTGGTTTTGCCTCTAAAGACTGAAGCAAAGAAGGCATTAAGCATCTCCATCTTTTCATCATCTTTTGTAACTAAGTTCCCCCCCACATCCAGTAAAGTTTGGAGATTCTCCTTGGTCCTCCGTTTTGCACTGATGTATTTGTAAAAACATTTTTTGTTATCTTTAACGGTAGTAGAAAGATTGAGCTCCAGATGAGCTTTGGCCTTTCTAATTTTGTCCCTGCACTGATTCGCAACATCCTTATAGTCCTCCTTGTTGCAGGAAGAATGGCCGAAAACATGACAGACACTAATATGGTCAGATCATGCTCTCTTCATTACCCGAATAGCCTGACTTTTATAGCAAACTTAACAGGGGTGGATAGTGTCTCACACAAGATTATTGGTCAAAAGCACTCAGACAACTACAAGAAACAACTTGTCCTGGTTTCAGTTAGCACAGAATTAATTTTCTTCCTAGTAGCTGGTGGAATGCTGTGTTTTGGCTTAGAATGAGAAGAGTGCTGATAACACCCCGATGCTTTAATTGTTGCAGAGCAGTGCTTATACTAAGCCAAGGACATCTCAGCCTTTGCTCTGTCCTGCCAACGGGCAGGCTGGGGGGTGCAGTAAGAGCTGGGAGGGGACAGACCCAGGACAGGTGACCCAAACTAGCCAAAGGGGTATTCCATACCATCTGACGTCATGCTAAACAATATATAGGGGTGGCTAGCCGGGGGGAGGGGGCCGGACTGCTCGGGGTTAGGCTGGGCATCGGTCAGCGGGTGGTGAGCAATTGCATTGTGCATCACTTGTTTGTACATACTATTATTACTTTCGTATTATCACCATTGTATCATCATTATTATTATTGTTATTATTATTTTTGTTATTTTTTTTCCTGTCTTATTAAACTGTCTTTATCTCAACTCACGGGCTTCACTTTCCATTTCTCTCCCCCGTCCCAGAGAGGGAGGGGGGAGGGTGAGCGAACGGCTGCGTGGTGTTTAGCTGCCGGTCGGGTTAAACCACGACAGTCTTTTTGGCGCCCAACGTGGGGCCCGAAAGGTTGAGATAACGGCAGATCTGATCAGAGTGTGTTAAACTAAAATTGGTGTAAGGATTAGACCTGCTTAATAGTCACTTGTCATGATGCTGATTGCTTTAATCACAACTCTGCTGCGCCTGTTTTCCAAATTGAGTATTATAGTACATTATTTTCCGTATTTGCTCTCTGTAGTGTTGTTTCTCCTCTCCGGGCCCTGGTTTCAGACCATTATGGTACTAAGTGTTATAGCAATGGCTTATGAGACGATAAGATATCTGGTCATGACTCTAACTTGGTATTTATACTCAGTAACATCGTGGACTCTGTACTTTGGAAACAGCATCTTGGGAACTATTAGCAATTATACCTATTGTTTTTCTCCATTAGAGAGTCAATCTGTGGAGGGGAAAGGGGAGGATATTTTTCCTTACTTGCTTACTCTCCCTTTCTCCTTCACCACCCCTGTATCCTCCTGGGTCACTCTGCCTTCCTCCTTCACCACCCTCTTATCCCCTGAGCTTGTCACAATAGCTCTCCAAGATATTGAATATTTCTGGAATACTCAGAATACCATAGTCTTGTTGTTCTGCCTCATGAATGCGCTTCAGATTCTGCTTAAAGTTAAACAACTACTTATGAAGCTCATCCGGAGATCTGCCCGGAGGCAGTATAGTTGTGGGTGGCAGGGAGTATGGGTGGATATGGGCAGGCATCTAGAGCAGTTGGCACCCCCAGTGTGTTGGAAATTCACCCCTGAACAATGGCAAAATCCTCAAAAACTGGCGGAATGCTTGAAAAAAAGGTGTAATGATTCTGGCAGTTCCAAAGTAACACAAATCATTGTAACGTGCTGGGGCCTGGCTCATGCCTATCGAGCTGCCATTGATACTGCTGTCAACTTAGTGACAGACCCTGCGGCCACTCCAAACCCTGTGACAGATCCAACGGCCACTGTGACCCCTACGGTGGATTCTGCAGCCGCTCCAGTCCCAGCTCCTGCAGCCGCTCCAGTCCCAGTTCCTGCAACTGCTCCAGTCCCAGCTCCTGAAGCTGCTCCAGCTCCAGCTCCTGAAGCCGCTCCAGCTCCAGCTCCTGCAGCTGCTCCAGTCCCAGTTCCTGCAGTCGCTCCAGTTCCAGCTCCGGCCGCTACTCCAGTCCCAGTTCCTGCAACTGCTCCAGTCCCAGCTCCTGAAGCCGCTCCAGCTCCAGCTCCTGAAGCCGCTCCAGCTCCAGCTCCTACTGCTGCTCCAGTCCCAGCTCCTGCAACTGCTCCAGCTCCAACTCCAGCTCCTGTAGCCGCTACAGCTCCGGTTCCTGCAACTGCTCCAGCTCCTGTAGCCGCTCCAGCTCCTGTGGCCGTGTCAGAGAAACGAGCTGTAGCAGTGCAAGTTGACCCTGCAGAGGGCATTCCAACCCCTGTGGCAGAACCTCTAACAAAGTCAGAGAAACGAGCAGTAGCAGTGCAAGCTGCCCCTGTAGAGAAGGTGAAAATATGGTATAGAAATTCAAGTCGTTTAGAACGCAGAGAGTCTTCTGCCAATCCAGGTAAGGCTTCTGCCAAAACTAAGTATAGAGATGACGAAGATGATGACGACGCTGGGCCGTCAAGGATTCAGGAGGAGGAAGATGAGGATGCCGAAAGAGCAACAGTAACTACCCGAAGCCTAAACGAGCGCGAGCTACGAGATGTGCGAAAAGATTTTGGTCGCTGTATAGGTGAGCAGCTTGTCACCTGGCTGCTCCGGTGCTGGGACTCTGGAGCCAATTGTGTGGAATTAGACGGCAGGGAAGCCAAGCGGCTGGGATCCCTTGCTCGAGACGCCGGCATTGACAAAGCAATTGCAGATGGAGCACGACCCACCAGCCTCTGGAGGCGTCTCCTCTCAGCTGTGAGGGAAAGGTATCCCTTCAAGGAAGATATTTTATGTCTACCAGGCAAGTGGACCACTATGGACCACTATAAGGGAATCCAGTACCTGAGGGAATTAGCCGTACGGGAAGTGATTTATGAGGATCCAGACCTCAAACAAACATCCACAGATCCAGATGAAGTCAAGTGTACACGACCCATGTGGCGGAAGTTTGTACGGAGTGCACCACCATCATATGCCAGCTCATTGGCAATAATGGCCTGGAAAGAGGATGAGGAACCCACAGTGGGTGAAGCGGCTAAACAACTCCGGCAGTACGAAGAAAGTCTCTCCTCTTCCTTACAGGCCTGCGTCTCAGCTGTGGAGAAACTTTCTGAAAAGGTTCACCAACTTGAAGAGAATCTATTGTCCTCCCCACCTGAACCAACCAGTGCCCACCGACCAAAGGAGAACACTTGGGAGAAACTTTCTGAAAAGGTTCACCAACTTGAAGAGAGATTATTCTCCTTCGCACCTGTACAAAGCAGTGTCTCAGCTGTCAGGGGTAGGCGTTCACCCACACAAGGAAGACGATATGGTGGGTACTCACCCCGTGCCACCCTGTGGTTTTACTTACGAGACCATGGAGAAGACATGAGAAAGTGGGATGGAAAATCTACCGCGACCCTAGAGGCACGGGTACGTGAGTTGCAAAAGAAAACAATCAGGAAAAAGGGATTCTCCGAAAAGTTTGCTGCTCCAACTTCCAGCAGACAGTCCTTCAAACACAGAAACGAGGAAGATTCTGACCAGGATTAGGGGGGCCCTGCCTCCAGCCAGGGGGAGGAAAGGGACAATCGAGTTTATTGGACTGTGTGGATTCGATGGCCTGGCACATCACGCGCACAGAAGTATAAGGCTTTAGTAGACACCGGTGCACAATGTACTATAATGCCATCGAGCTATAAAGGACCAGAGCCCATCTATATTTGTGGAGTGACAGGGGGATCTCAGCAGTTGACTGTATTGGAGGCTGAAGTGAGTCTGACTGGGAATGAGTGGGAAAAGCACCGCATTGTGACTGGTCCGGATGCTCCATGTATCCTTGGCATAGACTATCTTAGAAGAGGATACTGCAAGGACCCAAAGGGGTTCCGGTGGGCTTTTGGTATTGCTGCCTTAGAGACAGAGGGCATTAAACAATTATCTACCTTGCCTGGTCTCTCAGAGGACCCCTCTGTTGTGGGGTTGCTGAGGGTCGAAGAACAGCAAGTGCCAATTGCTACCACAACTGTGCACCGGCGGCAATATCGCACCAACCGAGACTCCCTGATTCCCATCCATAAGCTAATTCGTCAATTGGAGAGCCAAGGAGTGATCAGCAAGACTCATTCACCTTTCAATAGTCCCATATGGCCAGTGCGAAAGTCTAATGGCGAGTGGAGACTAACAGTGGACTATCGCGGCCTGAACAAAGTCACGCCACCACTGAGTGCTGCAGTGCCGGACATGCTGGAACTTCAGTATGAACTTGAATCGAAGGCAGCCAAGTGGTACGCCACAATTGATATCGCTAATGCATTTTTCTCCATCCCTCTAGCAGCAGAGTGCAGGCCACAATTTGCCTTCACTTGGAGGGGAGTCCAATATACTTGGAATAGGCTGCCCCAGGGGTGGAAACACAGCCCTACCATTTGCCATGGGCTGATCCAGTCTGCACTAGAGCAGGGGGAAGCTCCTGAACACCTGCAGTACATCGATGACATTATTGTGTGGGGTGACACAGCAGAGGAAGTTTTCGAGAAAGGGAAGAAAATAGTCCAAATCCTTCTGAAAGCCGGTTTTGCCATAAAACAAAATAAAGTCAAAGGACCTGCACGGGAGATCCAGTTTTTAGGAATAAAATGGCAAGATGGACGTCGTCAAATCCCAATGGATGTGATCAACAAGATAACAGCTATGTCTCCACCAACTAACAAAAAAGAAACACAGACTTTCCTAGGTGTTGTGGGGTTTTGGAGAATGCACATCCCAAATTACAGTCTGATTGTAAACCCACTCTACCAAGTAACTCGTAAGAAGAATGAGTTTGAATGGGGCCCTGAACAAAGACAAGCCTTTGAACAAATCAAGCAGGAAATAGTCCATGCAGTAGCCCTTGGGCCAGTTCGAACAGGACCAGATGTAAAGAATGTGCTCTACACTGCAGCCGGGGAGAACGGCCCCACCTGGAGCCTCTGGCAGAAAGAACCTGGGGAAACTCGAGGTCGGCCTCTGGGGTTTTGGAGTCGGGGATACAGAGGATCTGAGGCCCGCTATACTCCAACTGAAAAGGAGATATTGGCAGCATATGAAGGAGTTCGATCTGCTTCGGAGGTGGTCGGTACTGAAGCGCAGCTCCTCCTAGCACCCCGATTACCGGTACTAGGCTGGATGTTCAAGGGAAGGGTCCCCTCTACGCATCATGCAACTGATGCTACATGGAGCAAGTGGGTTGCACTGATTACTCAGCGGGCTCGAATAGGAAACCCCAGTCGCCCAGGAATATTGGAAGTGATCATGGACTGGCCAGAAGGCAAATACTTTGGGATATCATCAGAGGAGGAGGTGGGTCGTGCTGAAGAAGCCCCACTGTACAACCAGTTGCCAGAGAATGAAAAGAAATATGCCCTGTTCACTGATGGGTCCTGTCGTATTGTGGGGAAGCATCGGAGATGGAAGGCTGCTGTATGGAGTCCTACGCGACGAGTTGCAGAAGCTGCTGAGGGAGAAGGTGAATCGAGTCAGTTTGCAGAAGTGAAAGCCATTCAGCTGGCTTTAGACATTGCTGAACGAGAAAAATGGCCAGTTCTCTATCTCTACACCGATTCATGGATGGTAGCAAATGCCCTGTGGGGATGGTTACAGCAATGGAAGCAAAACAACTGGCAGCGTAGGGGCAAACCTATCTGGGCTGCTGCATTGTGGCAAGATATTGCTGCTCGGGTAGAGAACCTGGCTGTGAAAGTACGCCACGTAGATGCTCATGTGCCCAAGAATCGGGCTACTGAAGAACATCAAAACAACCAGCAGGTGGATCAGGCTGCTAAGATTGAAGTAGCTCAGGTGGACCTGGATTGGCAGCATAAAGGTGAATTATTTATAGCCCGATGGGCCCATGACACCTCAGGCCATCAAGGTAGAGATGCAACATACAGATGGGCTCGTGATCGAGGGGTGGACTTGACCATGGACGCTATAGCACAGGTTATTCATGACTGTGAAACATGTGCTGCAATCAAGCAAGCCAAACGGTCAAAGCCTCTTTGGTATGGAGGACGATGGCTGAAATATAAATATGGAGAGGCCTGGCAGATTGATTACATCACACTCCCTCAAACTCGCAATGGCAAGCGCCACGTACTTACAATGGTGGAAGCAACCACCGGATGGCTGGAAACATATCCTGTGCCTCATGCTACCGCCCGGAACACCATCCTGGGCCTTGAAAAGCAAGTCCTATGGCGACATGGCACCCCAGAAAGAATAGAATCAGACAATGGGACTCACTTCCGAAACAACCTTATAGACACTTGGGCCAAAGAACATGGTATTGAATGGGTGTATCACATCCCCTATCATGCACCAGCCTCCGGGAAAGTTGAACGATACAATGGCCTGTTAAAGACTACCTTGAAAGCAATGGGCGCTGGGACGTTCAAAAACTGGGATACGCATTTGGCAAAGGCCACCTGGTTAGTCAATACTAGGGGATCTACCAACCGAGCTGGACCTGCCCAATCAAACCTGTTACGTACTGTAGATGGGGATAAAGTTCCTGTAGTGCATGTAAAAAATATGCTGGGTAAAACAGTCTGGGCTACTCCTGCCTCAGGAAAAGGCAAACCCATTCGTGGAATTGTTTTCGCTCAGGGACCTGGATATACTTGGTGGGTGATGCAAAAGAACGGAGAGGTCCGGTGTGTACCTCAAGGAGATTTAATACTGGGTGAGAATAGCCCATGAACTGAATTGCACCATGTTAAATAGTATATTATACTGTATGTTATCACTACCATGATTACTATAGGTGACTAATTAGAATGTATGGAAAAGAGTGTAACCTGAGCATGACATAAATGGTATGGAATAAGGGGTGGATAGATGTCCTGGTTTCAGTTTGCACAGAATTAATTTTCTTCCTAGTAGCTGGTGGAATGCTGTGTTTTGGCTTAGAATGAGAAGAGTGCTGATAACACCCCGATGCTTTAATTGTTGCAGAGCAGTGCTTATACTAAGCCAAGGACATCTCAGCCTTTGCTCTGTCCTGCCAACGGGCAGGCTGGGGGGTGCAGTAAGAGCTGGGAGGGGACAGACCCAGGACAGGTGACCCAAACTAGCCAAAGGGGTATTCCATACCATCTGACGTCATGCTAAACAATATATAGGGGTGGCTAGCCGGGGGGAGGGGGCCGGACTGCTCGGGGTTAGGCTGGGCATCGGTCAGCGGGTGGTGAGCAATTGCATTGTGCATCACTTGTTTGTACATACTATTATTACTTTCGTATTATCACCATTGTATCATCATTATTATTATTGTTATTATTATTTTTGTTATTTTTTTTCCTGTCTTATTAAACTGTCTTTATCTCAACTCACGGGCTTCACTTTCCATTTCTCTCCCCCGTCCCAGAGAGGGAGGGGGGAGGGTGAGCGAACGGCTGCGTGGTGTTTAGCTGCCGGTCGGGTTAAACCACGACACAACTACAAGGAAACAACCCCCTTGTGATTAGCAGTCACGTAGATCCTGTCCTTGAAGCCAGCTGCTGGCAACAATATTTTTTAAATTCCTCAATCGGGCGATGTGGGAACACTGTCATGGGAACTTCTCATAGTCGTCCTAATAGCTTGGTTTGCTCAGCTGCAGCAAGCCATGGGATCTTTGCTGTTTCAAAAATCCCTCAACAATTCCCCCTTTTTCTTTTTGAGCAAATCAAACCCGATGTAACCGTTTTGCAAGTAACCCTTTAACCACATTTATTACAATACAACATGCAATGATGATTAGCACTACAACAAACAGAATCCTTAATCCCTCTTTGATTAATCCTAGTAACCATCTATGCATCGTTTCAAACAAATCAGTGAGACACTGATTAAAAGGATTGATATCATATTGAATCTTTCTCATGTGCTCCTTCAGGAAAGTAATGGATTTGTGAATTGAGTTACTATGATCAGAAAGATTCAAACAGCACATTCCCTCAAAGTCCTCACACCCATGCCCTTGAGCCAAAAGCAAGAAGTCAATAGCAGCTCAATCCTGTAAAAGCGCATGTCGCAGACTATTTTGATCTGGTAACATCTCCTCAAGTATCTCTGTCGTGGCATGGACTTGCTTCTCGGCCCAGCATACCAATTTTTCTAAGTTATTAAGTGCGGCTGCAGATGCCACTCCTGGCACTAAAATTGCCAATGCCGCTTTAGCTGCAACACCAAGCAATTCAACATTATCATTGCAATCCGGTGCGAGCAATGCCCATTTATGTCTGGTGATCTCATGCAACTGCAACAAGCTAGGAGCAAATATAATGCGTTTATCTAAGTAACATGGACCTCTGATAGCATTTGCAGGGATACCTTGCCAGGCCCCATCCCTGCAAATCAGAAAAACATCAGGAGGTAAGGCCATAGCTGTAAGATTGTTCCAAACGCTATAGTTGTTACCCCTTGTCTCCGTGCCATAAACCCCTAAACCCTGCCTAGCAGTGTCATTATAATCACAGGTGTTATTTGTATTTCTGTACCCATATGGCCTTTCCAAGTTCCTGTGGCAGGATCTCGGTAATTCATTCTTATTTGTGGTAACACATTTGGTGCTGCTATATTTATTGTTTGAAAATGAATACTCGCAGGAAGGTCTTCTCGGTCACTAGTCAAACATAAGTGATTCAAGACAACCAATGCCTTGGACAATCTCTCATCGATGTTCTTGATCTCTTTTAATCTCACTAATTGTTCCTTTAAAACCTGATGTGATCACTCTGCAATCACTTGGCCTGTGGGAGAATATGGAACACCTGTGATATGCTTTACTCCCCACATTTTCATAAATATCCTAACCCTTTTGCTAACATACGCTGGACCATTGTCCATCTTGATCTGCTATGGCACTCTCATAATGGCAACACACACCATCAGATGTCTACACACAAGGTGTGCTTTTTCTCCCTGTGAGATATGTTCATCTGATTCGTGTCAGTATGGAACAATGCTAGGGCCGCATGGTATGATCAAGGTGACCTTCTGTCTTACATACTCTTGTATAACCACAAGCCTAAGAAAAACAGAGTGGTTAACGTATATAGTTCTTGTATCTTGCAAAGGAATGTTTTAGCAATTTGTGTCAATAGAGAGCTTGAAGGGAAATGTATTTGTAGACTTTTCCTTGGAGTCTCTGATATCTGGGGGGGGGGGTTCAGAATAATTGCTGACTATTATGACTATTGCACTATGACAGTATGCAAGTCTCTGATATCTGGCCAGGAGACTAAGGAGACGGGGAGAGCTGAAAAACAACTAAAAGAAAAAGCTTGCAGGGGATGTTGCACAAGTGTCTGACATACAGCCAAGTTGGACAAAGGAGAAGGACAAGAGGGAGGAAGACTATGAGCCTTCAGCACGAGAGACCCCCAGAGGGACCACCGGAGACTGATACGCATGCTCCAGTAGGAGGGTTTGGATTCCGGAAACTAATTATAATAACCCTGTTGTTTTTAGAAGTAGTAATGAATATGTATCAGCCTAGGAGCATAAAAATCAGCTGCTTGATGTAACTGGTGTGCGTCTTGGTGGAGCAGAGACTCCCGGCGCACCCAGCGCTGTTTGCTTACCTCTATTCCTTTAATAAATTGTAAACTTTGATTATAGTCCTATTTTGAAGACTGAGCCATTTATTATAAATGGGAGCTAGTCTGGGATGGCTTTGGTTCCTGAATTCTGATTTGATCTAGGAGAGGCGCTCCACAATTTGGTGGCTCCTGTTTGAGTCAGGTCGGGACTAATGCCATCTTGAACCTGAATAAAGGTAAGCAAAGAATTTGATTTTTTTATGAGCTCCCTTGCCGGCTGCAGCACTGTATTTTGCCTGTAATTCTGCGCGTGAAGATCCGAACGAAGACGACGGAGTCGTAAGTGTTTAAGGAGTATACCGTTCATTTGGGTGGGATTCGGTTGCCTGTGTGTGTAAGAGTGTGACTGAGACTTCCGAAGTCAGTGTGGAGGTCTTCTAACCGTGGTTCCAATCTCCTGTGAGGGACTTGACCGGTGAAGGAAGTGATTCCTATAGGATTCGTGGGTGGGTGATAGGTCCTAAACCCCCTGCAAGGCACTCTTACTAAGGTAACCAAGGGCTGTGGGAATTGCCATAGTAAAATTCCTAGATGGGTCAGACAGAATTGAAGACCAAGGACCAGAAGAAAGGGAGCAAATTACCAGAAAGTCCATTAGGAATAATGATTAGAAATTGGAACAATAGGGGCCCCAGAAAATGAAAGAGTAAATTAAAAATGCTCCAGTATTATATGATAGAATGACCAAAAGAACCCTTAAGACCCCATGTATTTTGGCCGATATTTGGGTCCACGGAGGACTGGGTCTGTCAGGCTTTGAACATTAATGTTAATAGTAGAATACCCGTGGATCCGGAAGAGAGCAAGTATGCTGTAGCTGAAACATTGGAATTAGAAATTAGAGAGCAATTTATTAAGAATGAATATGTGCTACATTTGCGATGTACTGTGCCTGTGCTGCACTTATACCTCCAGATAACAGGAGCCTCTCGGACCCCAAGAACCAGATCAAAACAACCTCATGGTTCGGACTTTAATCAAGGGGTCTGAGATAAGGAGGACTGTTCACAAAGGGACAGGTCATGTGTATGTATAGGAGTGTTGGGAAACTTCACATATATGTAACCCTTTACTAGATATATCCAAAGCAAGTTGCCACGTTAGGTGTGCATGACTTTGGTGGGACTACCCGCCCCGTGCCGCCCAGAATTGAGTAAACATACCTACTTTACAATCTTACTGATTGTGGAGTCAGCTTTCTGTGAGTCATTTTGGTGAGCCAGGCAGGAGACACCCTGCTCGGCTGCGGGATCGGCTGCGGAGCAGATGCCCCTAGGTGCACCCTGAGTGTTTTGCTCAGAGGGGACTCCACTCTCAGCTGCTCACCGCAGGAGCAGACAAAGATCTCCTGAAGCTGCGGACAAACGGTATGTTTTCAGCTGCTGGAGGGATGCTAACTGGAGTGTTAATAATTGTATGTGTTATTTTTAAATGTCCAGGTATTTTGTGTTGAAAGTATTTGTGTAAGTGTAAGGGTTTGAAACAAAGTGGAATAAGTCACTCCACGAAGAACACAGTCAGAGACAATACTTGTTTGGTTGGTTATCATTCTAAATTATATTCTTGTGGTATGAATGAGATGTGCTAGAGGCCTCTCTGTGTGATTGCATGATTGTGCTGTGTGAGTGAGATGCAGCATCGCTGCAAAGCGAGTGCGGAGTTCCGATCTGCGGTTCCATATTCTCTGCGGGGTGATTGGGCAGAGACGAAAGAAGTTCATGACAGACTGAAAAGAAGTGCTGTTTTATCCAAGTTTTGAGTGGTGGTGCCCAATATATGGGCCTGGCGGTGTATCTTGTGATCCTATTTTTGCTCTTAAATGCTTTGAGTGTGACAAGAAAAAGGCGGGAGCATTATCTAAGTAAGTAACAGTTGAGAAGTGTTGGTGTATTTGCTGCGGTGTTTGGTCAGTTTCCCATGTACTGGGGGGGGAGGGGGCTGACTGATTATCAAAGCGGTAGAACGGAGAGAGTCATTTCTTTGGTGGTTCGGGCTTGAGCCCTGGGAATTTGGTAAGAAGGGGGGGGAGTGAATTTATTTAGGCCTCAATACCTTTTAAACCCCCATATTGACGGATACACAGGAGTGATTCCTTGTTTTGTATGGGCTTACTAACAAAGTGCATGAGAAAAATTGGCATTCGGCTTGAAATTTGGTCCTGTTGAAATGTAAATTTTTGTGGAAAAGGTGGTAATGTTTGTCTAGAAGACTGAAGGCTGCGTGCTTCAGCTGTTTTCCTGAAGTTCCGTGGATTTATGATTGAAACGGGGCTTGTTAATAATTTGAAATAGTAATGTTTGTATGTGGGAAGAAGAGTTTAATCCCAGAGAATTGGGACATTTGGGAAGAAGATTAGGAAAAGATAGTAAAAACCTGCAGTAAAAAGGTTTGCGTGGAAATTGAAGCAAAGGACAATAACTAGTAAGGAATAGTAATAAATAAATAAATAAATAAACAAATAAAAGGGAATGGGAAATCAAGGAAATGGGTAATATCCAAAACAAAGACGTTTTAAAGAAAGCCTCCTTGGGTGCATATTGGCACATCTGAAGGATATTGTTAGAACTGGGGGCACAGAAAGCAAGAAGACTTTCACTAAGTATTGCAATCAGTGGTGGCCACTATATAAAGTGAATGGCCGCTTTATGGATCAATCAACTAGAACACTATCTTGCAATTAATGTTGTTTTTGAGGAGAGAAGGGAAATAGGATGAAATGTTGTATACTGATATGTTGTTTCAGCATCTTAGAGGGAAAAGGAGTGGAATTAAGCTGGCCCCTGACTTAGCCTTTGGTGTTGGCATGAGAAAAGTACAGGCTGGAAAAAAATAAAGGAAGGGTTAAAAGAGTTGTTGAAGGTTTTAAAGGTATTGCATGTAGTATTTGACAGAGCTGTTTGAAGTTGAATGAGCAGGGGAAGAGGATGTAGGAATGTTAATAGTTCTGCCTCAGCAGGAGGCTGTGATCTCAAAATCACTGGTGTGAGCCCTTTGGGGCAGAGGGGCCATGATGGTCCGAGAGTTGTCACGGAAACAGAAAAACAGTTAACCCTTAAAACAACCTGAGTTTATGAGAGAGCTCAGATTGCCAATGGGACCGCTCAGGGAACTGTTGACAATTGCATTCCCCTGACCGACCCCATGCTGAGACTATAGTCACCCCGGAAATAATGAACAGTAAATACCAAAATCTGGTTAAATTGGGAATGGAGAATCTGTTCCAACAAAATCCAAAAGAACCCCCTATGGAATTTTTGGACCAACTTTGAAATGCAATGGAAAACAAAACAAAACAAACAAATGAAACTGGAGAAAATAGGGGCTAAATTAGAAAAAGGAAAATGGACACTGCCAGACAGGCGAGATATATTGCCAAAAGCTTATGCGAAGCAAATATTGGGACGTTTGCATGCACAAACACATTGGGGTACAAAGGCATTAAGTGATCATTTACTAAAAAAATTTGGTTGCATTTTTGTGGTTTTTTTTTTGAAATAGCAAAGCAAATTACACAAGGTTGCTTAACTTGTCAGAAGATAAATAAGAAAGTGTCTCAACGAGCAGCCACGGGAGGGAGAAACAAAAAAAAAAAAAAAAAAAAAAAAAGCTTAGAGGGCTTTTGAGAAAGTACAAGTTGATTTCACTGAATTGCCCAAAGTAGAGAGGATAAAATATCTATTGGTAATAGCAGATCATTTAACACAATGGGTAGAAGCTTATCCCATAGCACAAGCTACAGCACAAATGGTGGTAAAAATTCTATTAGAACACCTTATACCTAGATATGGGATAATCCAGTACATTGATTCTGACCAGGGCACACACTTTACTTCTAAAATAATAAAATTATTATGCCAATCATCAGGTATTCAGTGGGAATACTATACTCCATGGCACCCACAAAGCTCAGGGAAAGTAGAAAGACTGAATCAAACAATAAAACAACAATTGGCTAAATTAATGATTGAGACACAAATGCCCTGGATGAAATGCTTACCACTGGCACTCTTAAACATAAGAACTAAACCACACAGTGAGACTGGATTATCGCCATATGAAATGTTATATGATATGCCTTATTCTCAAGGGATGACTCTAGGGAACAATGTAGTTGAGGATCATAGCATCCAGAAATATATAATTACTACTGGAAGGAGATTACAAGAGCTAAGAGAAATTGGAATGATGGCTCAAACACCACCTTTAGGACTTGCTATTCATAAGATACAACCAGGAGACAAGGTCTTCATAAATAAACCTGGAGGGAAGAATCATTGAAGCCCCGATGGGAGGGACTGTACCTTGTTTTACTTACTACTGAAGCAGCTGTGAGAACCGCAGAAAGGGGTTGGACCCACACATCCAGAATAAAAGGACCAGTAACTACTGAAACTTGGAGGGTTGAGTCTGCTCCTGGGAAACTGAAACTCAAGCTAAGGAAGAACTAATATTCTGGCAACGAGGCTCTGCATGAATTAAGGATGCCAAATAAAGGGGACAAGCCTGAAGGGAGGAAAGGGAGAAGGCAAGACCAGGGCAGGACCCTCCACTGCGGTGTGTATGGTCTACCAAGGGAGGCAACCCCTATGGGTATTGACTGCCGAGCGAGAGGGCCTCGACCGGACTTCTCCCACACTAAGGTCAGGTTGTCCCAAGAAAATAACATAAGAACCTCTTTTTTTTAAACCTATATAAAATTGTGATTCGTTTTCCAGGAGCTGGATCACCCTGACAGGCTGAACGGTAACACAAGCCCGAATTGACCCTGAAAGCGGGCACAACTCCTTGATTGAAGGCGTTTGCCTATTATGATCCAGCTATGTGGGCAGAAGACAGATCCTGGGGCTATAGGACCCCAATATTTATGCTTAATAGAATAATTAGGTTACTAACTGTAATAGAAATAGTTATAAATAAAACCGGAGACACACTTGGATTAATTGCAAAGCAAAATACCAAGATAAGAACTGCTTTGTATCAAAATCGCTTAGCTTTGGATTATTTACTAGCACAAGAAGGAGAAGTCTGTGGAAAATTTAACTTTAGTAATTGCTGTTTAAAGATTGATGATAAGGGTGTTTCTTCCTAGTAGCTGGTAGAATGCTATGTTCTGGCTTAGGATGAGAAGAATGCTAATGATATGCTGATGTTTTAATTGTTGCAGAGCAGTGCTTACACCAAGCCAAGGACGTTTCAGCTTCTCACTCTGTCCTGCCAGCGGGCAGGCTGGAGGTGTGTAGTGGGTTTACGTGGCAAGGTTTTGGTAGCAGGGAGCCATAGGGGTGGTTTCTGTGAGAAAGATCTAGAAGCTGCCCCATGTTTGGGAAGGGCCCCATTGTTTTCCAGATCTGAGCCAATAAGCGATGTTGTTTTGCACCTCTGTGAGAGCATATTTAAGACAGGGAAAAAACGCTGCGCCAGACAGCAGCCGGGAGAGTCAAGGGAGTGAGAAAACAGCCTTGCAGGCGCCAAGGTCAGTGAAGAAGGAGGGGGAGAGGCGCTCCAGGCGCCGGAGCAGAAGTCCCCTGCGGCCTGTGGTGAGGACCATGGTGAAGCAGGATGTCCCCCTGCAGCCCATGGAGTACCACGGTGGAGCAGGGTTCCACGCTGCAGCCCGTGGAGGAGACAACGGTGGAGCAGGTGGCCCTGCACCGACGGAGGCTGCCGCCTGTGGAAGACCCCTGCCGGAGCAGATTCCGGGCCAGACCTGTAGCCCGTGGAGAGGAGCCCACGCAGGAGCAGGTGACCCGGCAGGAGCTGCTGCCCGTAGGGAACCCAGGTTGGAGCAGTTTTCTCCTGAGGGATGGACCCTGTCGTACGGACCCATATCTGGAACAGTTCTGGAAGAGCTGCTACCTGTGGGAAGCCCACGCCGGATCAGTTCATCAAGGACTGCATCCCGTGGGTGGGACCCCACAGCACAGGGGACGAGAGTGACTGAGAAGGAGCGGCAGAGAAGAAGTGCTGTAGACTGACCATAACCCCCATTCCCCCGTTCCCCTGCGCCACTCGGGGGGAGGAGGTGGAAGAGGGTGGATGGGGGGGAAGGTGCTTTTGGTTTGCTTTTTCCTTTGTTTTCTCACTTCTCTCGCTTGTTAGTAATAGGCAATAAATCTTACTATCTCCTTATGCCGAGTCTGTTTTGCCCGTTACAATAATTATTGCGTGATTTTCTCGTCCTTATCTCAACCCTTGAGCCCCTTTTCACATATTTTCTCCCCATTCCTCTTTGAGGAGGGGGAGTGAGAGAGTGGCTGTGGTGGAGCTCGGCTGCCCACTCGAGCGGAACCACGACAGAGCTGGGAGGAGGGCTGGACTGCTCGGGGTTAGGCTGGGCATCGGACAGCAGGTGGTGAGCAATTGCATTGTGCATCACTTGTTCCATACACTTTAGTACTATTATCATCATTATTGCCATTATTATTGTTATTATTTTTGTCTTTATCTCAACTCACAGGCTTCACTTTCCCATTTCTCTCTCCCATCCCAGAGAAGGAGGGGGAGAGGTGAGCGAGCGGCCGTGTGTTGTTTAGCTGCCCGCTGGGTTAAACCACAACAGAAAGAAAAGCTGTAAATGAACTTGTAAAGGAAATGAAGAAAATTGCACATGTCCCAGTTCAAATTTGGAATGGAATCGATCTAAGAGGATTATGGAAGGGGGCTTTATGGGTGGTGATTGGTTTGCTAAAATAAGGATGGTTGTATTGGGGATATGTGGAGGTTTGTTAATAATTCCATGTTTAATATTACCAGACTAATACACTCAGTTATACAAGGAATGCAAATATCTGCGGTACCTGTTGACCCAGAACCAGGGAAAGAGAAAACCCATTCTCTGATGATAATAAAAACAAATAAAGATCCAGAATTGGTATCAATTGGCATCAATTCGGCAACTTTGATTATAGTCCTATTTTGAAGACTGAGCCATTTATTACATCCCCCCTGTGCCGTTGCTCATATGAATCTTGAAAAAGTATCAATACTCACATGCACATATCTTTTAATACCAAATTCCAGCACATGCATTACATCCATTTGCCATACCTCAAGTGCCTTAACACCCCGTGGATTAATACCCAAACCTAACCCTGGTTCATGATGACTACAGGAAGGGCACACTCTTACTGTTCCCTTCACCTCTGTCCAAGTAAATCCAAGCATTCTCCAATGACCCTTTGCATTCTGATGGAACATTTCGTGCGACACTCGCGCATGTGCAAAATCACTCTCAGGCCTCTTTGTGACTATACTCACCAACTTGTCTGCTTGTGGATTACCTTCTGCTAACCCAATCGAGAACTGATGACTACATATATGGATAACACAGTAAGGTGCAGTTCTCCCCTGAATGGCATCTCACAGCTGCAGAAATAATCTGTCCCTCTTAGTGTGCCGTATCAAGGCATCCTCTATCCGTTTTACCACGTTGACAACATACAGAGAGTCGGAGACGATATTAATCGGCTCATGCACCCAGCATTGACAAGCCCAAACAACTGCAGACAATGCCAATGTTTGTAATGAATCCCCTGTCTCCTCCGAAATTATGCATTTCTCCCAACTTCCGTTCTCGTACCACACACATACAGTGTAGTGGGTTTACGTGGCAAGGTTTTGGTAGCAGGGGGCTATAGGGGTGGTTTCTGTGAGAAAGATCTAGAAGCTGCCCCATGTTTGGGAAGGGCCCCATTGTTTTCCAGATCTGAGCCAATAAGCGATGTTGTTTGCGCCTCTGTGAGAGCATATTTAAGACAGCGAAAAAAAAACGCTGCGCCAGACAGCAGCCAGGAGTGAGAGAACAGCCTTGCACGTGCCAAGGTCAGTGAAGAAGGAGGGGGAGAGGTGCTCCAGGCGCCGGAGCAGAAGTCCCCTGCAGCCTGTGGTGAGGACCATGGTGAAGCAGGATGTCCCCCTGCAGCCCATGGAGTACCACGGTGGAGCAGGGTTCCATGCTGCAGCCCGTGGAGGAGACCACGGTGGAGCAGGTGGCCCTGCACCGACGGAGGCTGCCGCCTGTGGAAGACCCCTGCCGGAGCAGATTCCGGGCCGGACCTGTAGCCCGTGGAGAGGAGCCCACGCAGGAGCAGGTGATCTGGCAGGAGCTGCTGCCCATAGGGGAGCCAGGTTGGAGCAATTTTCTCCTGAGGGATGGACCCCATGGTACGGACCCATATCTGGAACAGTTCTGGAAGAGCTGCTGCCTGTGGGAAGCCCACGCCGGATCAGTTCATCAAGGACTGCATCCCGTGGGTGGGACCCCACAGCACAGGGGACGAGAGTGACTGAGAAGGAGCGGCAGAGAAGAAGTGCTGTAGACTGACCATAACCCCCATTCCCCCGTTCCCCTGCGCCGCTCGGGGGGAGGAGGTGGAAGAGGGTGGATGGGGGGAAGGTGCTTTTGTTTTTTTTTTCCTTTGTTTTCACACTTCTCTCGCTTGTTAGTTGTAGGCAATAAATCTTACTATCTCCTTATGCCGAGTCTGTTTTGCCCGTTACAATAATTACTGCGTGATTTTCTCGTCCTTATCTCAATCCTTGAGCCCTTTTCACATATTTTCTCCCCATTCCTCTTTGAGGAGGGGGAGTGAGAGAGCGGCTGTGGTGGAGCTCGGCTGCCCACTCGAGCGGAACCACGACATACAGCCTTCCTACTTGCTGCACCTGCATCAGTGTATACAGTGCGACCCACCACTGGTCGGGACAAAAGCCATCGTACTATCTGCCATTTATATGATCGTATAATTTGCCAGAGAGGACCCTTTGGAGTTCGGGAATGTACCAATCCCGGGTAACCTAACACAGCTTCTTGTAGTGGTATGTATTTCTGTAAACGCCATTCCAAATGATCCTGCGTAGATCTTGGCAGATCTCCTGATTCTTGCCTGCTGATCTCAATACTCCGAGAGCAACCCTCATGTACTAACTCTGCGATAGCTTCTGCCTGTGTTTGAACACTCTTTTTTTTTGGCTGAATCGGTAGGAAAATCCATTCCAGAACTCGAAAATGCTGCCCTATCATTCCACCCTTGCCATCACCTGTGTCACTTACGCCATTCCTATTCCCAGTGCTGTTAGTGTCAGTGGCATCCTCCTGATACCGTTTCTGCCTTTATCGTCCCTTACTCTCCCCCTTTTCTTTTTGCCACTGACCAATCACCGCAAATGGATGAGATGCATGATTGCTAATTAGGAAGGAGAGTGCAATGTCTGCTATACGTCTGCAAGCAGTGCCAGTTGCAACCTTAGAAACTATTTGTGGAAGAGCCTGCTGTTGGCCATTTGGTAGTGTAATCTGCGGCTCTGCACTGCTGCCTCGCAATAAAGGCAGTAATATAGCTAAATCGTCATTAGTAAACCGTATCATGTTATCCAGGAACATTTGTATATCTGTCAAATTATGTAAATCCATAGTTATATCACCTTCCTGTGGACGAATAGTAGAGTCTGATATTTTCCATTCCAAGTATAACCATGGCTGTTTCTGATGAACCTTCTCTGGGGCTATCTTCAACCCTTTTGCTTCCAAAGTATCCCGAATAAAGTTTAAATCTGGATCATGGAAGCATTCTGGCCTAATCCATGTAATGGTAAATAATTATGTCACACCATGCTGTCTGAATTGGTTCTAATGCCCAGGCCACATATAATTGACATAATGTAGGGGAATTCCTCATCCCCTGCGGCAGCACTAGCCATTCATAGCGCTTTGCCGGGGCTTGTTTGTTAATGGGGAGTACCGTAAAAGCAAATCTCTGACAGTCCTGTGCCACCACATCTGGTTGCCTGGAATGATCAGCTCTTTGTACCAACATGTCCTCTACCAGTGCGGTTCTCGGCAGTGTAACTAAGATGTTTTGAGTTTTTGGGTTTGCATCATCAAAAGCAAGGATTTTAAACACACTGCTTTTAGACTCCACTGTTAGATCAGGATGATCAGGAATTGCTGCCCACAACCGATCGATAAATTTAGCATAAGGTTCCCCAGGGGCCTGTTCTACTGACACGAATGGAGGTGCTTTCTTTTCCCCTGGGAGATTAAGAAGAGCCCTCAGTGTGAACGGTGCAGCTGTTTGGTGAATAATCGCAGGGAACTGCAACTGAATCTGGGTATTGAGATAAGGACCCATCCCCATTAACATCTCTGCAGTACAGAGGGTCCCCCGGCTGACGCAGTTGACTCGCTTCCCTCTGTGCTAACTGCAACCATTCCCTTTCAAATAATAACAATAGGGAAGGAGTTAACAATAAGCGCGCCAAGTTTTGACAGTCAAGTGGCTGTATCAATCAACCTCCGCGTCTCACTGCGATCTCTCTGCGTCTCTGGGTCTCAGCCTGTTCGGGTGCCATATGTTGCAGGAAGAATGGCCGAAAACATGACAGACACTAATATGGTCAGATCATGCTCTCTTTATTACCCGAATAGCCTGACTTTTATAGTGAACTTAACAAGGGCGGATAGTGTCTCACACAAGTTTATTGGTCAAAAGCACTCAGACAACTACAAGAAACAACTACAAGTAAACAACCCCCTTGTGATTAGCAGTCACGTAGATCTTGTCCTTGAAGCCAGCTGCTGGCAACAATATTTTTTAAATTCCTCAATCGGGCGATGTGGGAACACTGTCATGGGAACTTCTCATAGTTGTCCTGGTAGCTTGGCTTACTCAGCTGCAGCAAGTCATGGGATCGTTGCTGTTTCAAAAATCCCTCAACACCTCCTGAGTGGCCCACCCTCTTTTCCAAAGATTATAACCCTCTTTTTTCTCCTAAACTCACGCCACAACTCTCTGTTCAGCCAGGCCGGTCTTCTTCCACGCCGGCTCGTCTTTGGACACATGGGGACAGACCGCTCCTGAGCCATTAAGATTTCCTTCTTTAAGAGCGCCCAGCCTTCCTGGACTCCTCTGCCCTTCAGAACCGCCTCCCAAGGGACTCTGACAACCAGTGTCCTGAACAGTTCAAAGTCGGCCCTTCGGAAGTCCAGTACAGCGGTTTTACTGGTCCCCTTCCTGGCTTCTCCAAGAATGGAGAACTCTACCATTTCATGGTCACTCTGCCCAAGACAGCTCCTGACCACCACATCTACCACCAGTCCTTCTCTGTTTGGGAACAGAAAGTCTAGCGAGGCACCTCCCCTGGTAGGCTCACTAACCAGCTGCATCGGGAAGTTATCTTCCATGCTCTCCAGAGACCTCCTAGGCTGCTTTCTCTGGGCTGCGTTGTGCTTCCAGGATATATCTGGGAATTTGAAGTCCCCCACAAGAACAAGCGCTGACAATTTCGCAACTTCTGTCCGCTGCCTGTAGAACTCCTCATCAGTCTCCTCATCCTGGTTCGGCAGTCTATAACAGACCCCCACCAGGATGCTTGCCTTATTGGCCTTCCCGCTGATTCTAACCCATCGGGACTCAACCTTATCATTCCCATCCTCAAGTTCCACAACATCAAAACTCTCTCTAATATAGAGAGCCACACCACCACCCCTTCTGTGCTGCCTGTCCCTTCTGAAGAGCCTATAGCCAGACATTGCAGCACTCCAGTCATGAGAGTGGTCCCACCATGTTTCTGTGATGGCAACCAAGTCATAGCCTGCCTGCTGCATGATGGCTTCCAGCTCCTCCTGTTTGTTACCCATGCTGTGTGCATTAGTGTAGATGCACTTCAGCTGGACCATTGCCTTCTCTCCCAGCCTTGCCATTGTTACCCCTGGCACAGCTCTAACAAGCCTTGTTTCAGCCCTGTCCCCCTTCTTACCTAGTTTAAAGCCCTCTCAATGAGCCCCGCCAGCTCCTGGCCTAGGATCCGTTTTCCCCTTAGAAATAGGGACCCGTCTGCAGCCATCAGACCGGGTGCCAAGTAAAGCACACCATTGTCAAAAAAAAAAAAATATTTCTGTGCTGGCACCAGCCTCTGAGCCACGTGTAATGAGAACAAGAAGCTCTGAAAAGCTGGCAGGAGGGGGATGGAAGAAAGCAACAAAGCACACACTCAGTGTTTGGTGCAGGGAAAGCAAGCATTCAACTTGGACTAAAATGAGACTTACGAGGCTTCTCATTTCCACCCCTACACCCACATATCTGAAAGGAATAGAATTTAAGTGTCCCAGCTCTGGTTTTGTAAGTGATTTGACAAATTGTTTTCTGTGCTGCCACCACAGTCACCCAAAATAGGTAAAATATTTCATTTTGGAAAGGAAAACATTTATACGAGGACTCGACCTTTAACTCAATGTCAGAAGCTCCCCAGGTGGGAGGCGAACTTCGGCAGAGCCTAGAAGCCTCCTGGAGTAATTACTGTCTCTATAGCAACAAAATTGATGGGAATGACGGGGGAGGGGGTTACAGACCTCAAAAGCACAGAAGCTCCCATGACCATGCTTCTCCTGGGCAGCAGGAGGGTCCTGGTCATGCTCCTGGAGTGACGAGGGCTGAGCTGGACAACGCAGAGAGGCTTCTTCCTCAGCCAAATGGTGGGTCCGGCACAGCAACACCACACCACAAGGCAAGACGAGAGCAGTCCTCACCCCTGCTCAGCACTTACTTGCCTGCTCAGGTTGTCAAACCAGAGGGAGAAGTGCAGAGAAGTCACTGCCAGCTCTGGAAACCTCAGTTTGCCTGCCAGTGGAGCTACACAGCAGCCAAAAAGCCTTAAGACAAAAGTTTTTCATCACAACTACTTCAAAGCTTTCAATAGAGAGAAAAAAAAAACAACACAAAGCCTAGGAAAGAAAGCATGTTTCCTTTCAGAGTAATGTTTGCTTGCTCTCATTATCACTTAACAAGCCAAGTGGACTGCATGGTTTTTAGATGTTTCACCATAAAATGAAAGTTTCTGGCCAGGAACTTCCACATGGCCGAGGGGATTTAGCAAGTCACCAAGACAAGGAGCAAAACTAAACCCCCTCAACAGAACAAGCACACTGACATGACTGAGCACATCATCACAGAATCAGGCTGGCCAAGGTTGGAAGGGACTTCTGGACAGTATCTTGTTCAGGATGACCACAACCTTCCGTCTTGTTAGCATCTATTAACTCATTCAAAACATCAAGAGGTGATATAGGGTGGGCTCTAACACCAAAAGCATTCTCCATTTTGGAGAGTGCCATCTGACATTGAAGCAACGCTATGTCTGGGTCCTACATGACACTGCACTGGAGGCTTTTAACCTAAATTCCTTGCTAATGGCTGGAATTGATTTTAGGAAGGGAAAAGGGACACACACATGAGAATTTTGCTTCCTGATTTTAGCACAAAGAATATTTTTCATCTTGGTGCTAAGCAACAAATGTTTCTTCCTCTTCCATTCAAGGTTTGTGTTTTAGGCCATTTTCTTTCCTTTATGCCTCTCTTTTTCTCCCCTTCCTCCCTTTACTTACAAGAACTGTTCCATTCAGTTTAATTGGAACAGATAGAAATATATAAAGTTCCTTTTAAAAAATGTAAATAAATTATATACACATACACACTTATATTATGATCCAGAGAGGGGAAAAACATTAAAATCTGAGAGCAGAGAATAGAAGAGCTAGTACTCATTGTTCTGATGCTGAACTTTAATTTTAGATGTGTTTACAAATGTGTGCTTCAAAAAAATTACACGAAGTGCTGCTCCATAATATATGTTTTCGCTTCTCTTGCAGCTAATGCATTTTGCTGGGAGCTAGCAGTTAAAATCTACATGCAAAGCAATTCCATTCCTCAGAAATAGGGAAAAAGTGGTCTATGAAGTTCAAACACATCTCCCCCCACACACTCACCTTCCCTCTCCACACAAACAACTTCTCTCATTTTCCCACCACCCCCTTCGTTTGACCCTAGTACCTTTGGTTTTTCTACCATTCTGCATCTGAATTTAGTGCTTCTGACAAATGACAGCTACAGGATTGACAACCTGAGAGAATGACAACCTGTTTATCCAGAAAAGAGGCACAGGCAGCCATAGCTCTAACTATTGTGTTAATCCTACCCTTGCTCTTGGATAGCATTTTCATCAGTAAATCTCAAAGCACTTAAGGAGGTCAGTATCTTTACTCCATTTGCCAATGAGAAAGACAGGCTTGGAGAAAAGAGAAGTGACTTGTCCAAGGTGAACAAAGAGAAGAACAGCAAATCTGTATATGCTATTCACCTCCATCAGGGTCAGCCTGCTGTCCAACTCATCCACCCATCCCCTTAGCAGTAGAAGGAACATATTTCCTGCAGCTCTTACCATAGCCAGAGATCAGTCGGAGGTCAGATGAACACACCATGGACAATTCAAGCTGCAGAAACCACTGCAGCTGCAAAGGGTTTCTTCGTGGTGTTCCTCTGCTCGCCATAAGTAGTAAGATACATACTCCTACTCATTTCCCATAGGCTATTAAAACAGCAATTAATAGTACTAACATCACCATGAATAACCCTAATGATGCTTTTTTTCCCAGGCACGAGGAAGATCAAATTTGCATACAAAATAGAAATCCATGCAGTCTACTTGCAGATCTCCACCCAGCACCACTGAAAACCTCCACAGAATTTTTTTTTTCACAGAATTTTTTTTTCTAGGTTGGAAGAGACCTCAAGGTCATCGAGTCCAACCTCCAACCTAACGCTAACAGCCCTCCACTAAACCATATCCCTAAGCTCTACATCTAAGCGTCTTTTGAAGACTTCCAGGGATGGTGACTCCACCACTTCCCTGGGCAGCCTGTTCCAATGCCTCACAACCCTTTCAGTGAAGAAGTTCTTCCTAACATCTAACCTAAAACTCCCCTGGCTCAACTTAAGCCCATTCCCCCTCGTCCTGTCACCAGGCACGTGGGAGAACAGGCCGACCCCCACCTCGCTACAGCCTCCCTTGAGGTACCTAAAAAGAGCGATAAGGTCACCCCTGAGCCTCCTCTTCTCCAGGCTGAACAAGCCCAGCTCCCTCAGCCGCTCCTCGTAGGACTTGTTCTCCAGGCCCCTCACCAGCTTCGTCGCCCTTCTCTGCACCCGCTCAAGCACCTCGATGTCCTTCTTGTAGCGAGGGGCCCAAAACTGAACACAGTACTCGAGGTGCGGCCTCACCAGAGCCGAGTACAGGGGGACGATCACCTCCCTAGCCCTGCTGGTCACGCTGTTCCTGATACAAGCCAGGATGCCGTTGGCCTTCTTGGCCACCTGAGCACACTGCTGGCTCATATTCAGCCGACTATCCACCATCACTCCCAGGTCCTTCTCTGCCTGGCAGCTTTCCAACCATTCCTCTCCCAGCCTGTAGCTCTGCTTGGGGTTATTGCGCCCCAGGTGCAGGACCCGGCACTTGGCCTTGTTAAACTTCATGCAGTTGACCTCAGCCCATCGGTGCAGCCTATCCAGATCCTCCTGCAGAGCTTTCCTACCCTCAAGCAGATCGACACACGCACCTAACTTGGTGTCATCTGCAAACTTACTGAGGGTGCACTCGATGCCCTCGTCCAGATCATCGATGAAGATATTAAAGAGGACTGGCCCCAGCACCGAGCCCTGGGGGACACCACTAGTGACTGGCCTCCAACTGGACTTGGCTCCATTCACCACGACTCTTTGGGCCCGGCTATCCAGCCAGTTTCTAACCCAACGAAGCGTGCGCCAGTCCAAGCCAAGAGCAGCCAGTTTCTTGAGGAGAATGCTGTGGGAGACGGTGTCAAAAGCCTTGCTGAAGTCAAGGTAGACCACATCCACAGCCTTTCCCTCATCCACCCAGCGCGTCACTCTGTCATAGAAGGAGATCAGGTTCGTCAGGCATGACCTGCCTTTCATAAAGCCATGCTGACTGGGCCTGATCGCCTGCTTCCCCTGCAAGGGCTGCATGATGACTCTGAGGAGGATCTGCTCCATGAGCTTTCCTGGCACTGAGGTCAAACTGACAGGCCTGTAGTTTCCCGGGTCTGCCCTCTGGCCCTTCTTGTAGATGGGCGTCACGTTTGCTAGCCGCCAGTCGATTGGGACCTCCCCCGATAGCCAGGACTGTTGATAAATGATGGACAGTGGCTGGGCCAGCTCCTCTGCCAGTTCCCTCAGTACCCTTGGGTGGATCCCATCCGGCCCCATCGACTTGTGCACATCTAAGTGCCGTAGCAGGTCACCAACCAGTTCTTCATGGATAGTGAGGGCCACATCCTGCTCCCCATCCCCTTCCACCAGCTCAGGGTACTGAGTATCCAGAGAACATCCGGTATTGCCGCTAAAGACTGAGGCAAAGAAGGCATTGAGCACCTCCGCCTTTTCCTCATCTCTTGTAACTAGGTTTCCCCCCGCATCCAGTAAAGGATGGAGATTCTCCTTAGTCCTCCTTTTTGTGTTGATGTATTTATAGAAACATTTTTTGTTATCTTTAACGGCAGTAGCCAGATTGAGCTCCAGATGAGCTTTGGCCTTCCTAATTTTGTCCCTGCACAGCCTCGCTACTTCTTTAAAGTCCTCCTTAGTGGCCAGCACACTTTTCCAAAGCTTATAAACCCTCTTTTTCCTCCTAAGATCAAGCCACAATTCTCTGTTGAGCCAGGCCGGTCTTCTTCCCCACCAGCTCGTCTTTGGGCACGTGGGGACAGACCGTTCCTGCGCCATTAAGACTTCCCTCTTGAAGAGCGCCCAGCCTTCCTGGACCCCTCTGCCCTTCAGAACCACCTCCCAAGGGGCTCCACCAACTAGTGTCCTGAGCAGCTCAAAGTCAGCCCTCCGAAAGTCCAATACAGCGGTTTTAATTGTCCCCTTCCTGGCCTCGCCAAGAATAGTGAACTCCACCATTGCGTGGTCACTCTGCCCAAGACAGCTCCCGACGATCACGTCCTCCACCAGTCCTTCTCTGTTTGTGAAGAGAAGGTCTAGCGGGGCACCACCCCTGGTAGGTTCACTAACCAGCTGCGTCAGGAAGCTATCTTCCACGCTCTCCAGAAACCTCCTAGACTGCTTTCTCAGGGCTGTGTTGTGCTTCCAGGATATGTCAGGGAAGTTGAAGTCCCCCACGAGTACAAGAGCTGATGATTTTGCAACCTCTGTCAGCTGCCTGTAGAATTCCTCATCCGTCTCCTCATCCTGGTTCGGCGGTCTATAGCAGACCCCGACCAGGACACTAGCCTTGTTGTCCCTGCCGATCCTAACCCAAAGGGACTCGACCTTGTCATTCCCAACCTCGAGTTCTACAACCTCGAAAGACTCTCTAATATAGAGAGCCACACCACCACCCCTTCTATGCTGCCTGTCCCTTCTATAGAGCTTATAGCCAGGCATTGCAGCACTCCAGTCATGAGACTGGTCCCACCACGTCTCCGTGATGGCAACCAAGTCGTAGCCTGCCTGCCGCACGATGGCTTCCAGCTCCTCCTGTTTGTTACCCATGCTGCGTGCATTGGTGTAGATGCACTTCAGCTGGGCCATTGCCTTATCCTCCGGCCTTGCCATTGTTCCCCCTGGCACAGCCCCAACAATCCTAGCCTCAGCCCCATCCCCCTTCCTACCTAGTTTAAAGCCCTCTCAATGAGCCCTGCCAGTTCCTGGCCCAGGATCCTTTTTCCCCTAAAAGATAGGGACCCGTCTGCGGCCATCAGGCCAGGTGCTGAGTAAAGTGCCCCATGATCAAAAAACCCAAGATTTCTGCGTTGGCACCAGCCCCAAACAGAAACATTACACCTGAGAGATGCTACTAGAGGGATAGAAAAACAGAGCAGAAGACAGTATTACTTTCACATTGAGACTTTCAGATGAGCTGAATGTAACTTACCATTTAATTCACTAGTAAGAACACAATTAACAATGTCCTCCATTTATCAGCCCTGTTGATTACCAAAGCTTTTGGTTTGTACCACAGCTAAAACCTTGCAGTACTGGCCAGAAAGCAGAAAGATGAGAAATGAGAAAAAAAAAAAAAAAACAAACACAAGATCTAGTTTAGGATGTTTTGTTCACCTGGAGATACTTGATATCTTTCTACCTGCATTGTATTACAAAAGAACATCAAGCTTCAAGCAAGTATTTGAGTTAGAAGTTGCCAGGAACATATACACATAACACAGATGGAAAGAAAAAAGGCTGAAGTGTCTTCTGTTATTAGTGTCTCTCAGGGAACTTCCTTCCACCTACGCATCTCCAAAGAGAACAGGAAAACTGAGGTGCAGACCAGCTAAGAGATGTACCCCACCAGCTCAAGCTTGCAAGACCCATAAGCTGAATCTCAAATCTTCTCCAGGTGACCCCAACAGTGCGCAGATGGATCTGTCTCACTTGAGACACTTGTATTGAGAAACTTGTATTGAGACTCCCCCCAGGAGGTCAAGATTTGTACTAAAATTTTGTTGAAGAGCAAGGAAGCAGGCAATGATACTCACAGTATCATTGGTGTCTCCCCAAAATTCCAGTTCTTCAGATAAACCTTTGAAATCTCTCTACAAGTTCTAGACCTCTCCTTTGGGCTTTGTCACTTTCTGTCAGTTCACATCATTAGGTAGTTTCCCAGCAAAGGGAGATGAGAGGAATCAATGTAAATTTGCATCCCCTTGATACCATCTTAAACCAAGCCTCTCCCTCTTGAAGCTGTGCCAGTCAAACACTACACGAGACAAATGCTATGCTGCCTGATGTGGAAGGTGTGGGTTCAACTCTCAGCTTTGCCACAAGCTCCTAGGTGACAGTTTTTATTTGCCCTTCTGTAAAACAAGCACTGCATTTTATCACCCCACAGGGAAATCGGGAGGATAAAACTCCATGGATGTTTGAGCAGCTCATTTTCAAAGCTGGTAGAAATTTTCTACCAGAAATACTGCGAAACTGGGAGGGGGAGGAGGACTCTTTTTTTCCCCAGAAATATTAAAGGTACCCACATGCTCGTTTCAGAGGTTGCTTGGAGAATGAGGAATTCCAGCAAAAGCTCCAGGAAAATAAGCAGTAATAAAAAAAAGTAATAAAAAGGCAAATTGATACAAAAAGCTCAACAACCATTTAAAGAAACATAAGTGTAAAGACACATTTTTAAAGACCCATTTTGTCTTTTTTCATTATTGGCAATGACCATACATCATGAAGGTAATAAAATCCTGTACGCTCCCCCAGTTACCTGCCCGTGAGATCCAAGAGAACTGAAAGCACAAGAAAAATTTTGGCATGTTTTATTTTGGACCATCAGGCAGCAGTTTGTACTGATAGATGTATTTTTGAGAACATACAGCTGCCTTATTCACTAATTAAGGCTTCTGAGAGCATAATGAAAAACTGATTTCACTGCATGGCAAACAGCCAGCACAGTTTGTTCCAGATACACAAAAGAGATTTGAGTTGCAGATTATCTGGGTATGGGTAGGGTGAGTTTCATGCAGGTGTGCAGAGAAGGCAAGGGAAGGGGGCTGGCACTGTATTCCCTGCACACTCACAAATACCACTGGAATTTCTTCCAGAAACAAAACCCCACAAAACACAGATGAAATTTACCAGCTGTTCCAGTGTAAAAACCCTTACCTGAGCAGTGGACAGTATGTGATACGTACCTGATAACACTAGAGGGAGCTTGAAGAGGAGGAAGAGGAAGCACTTATTTTTGCTGAAAGGGATAAGTTTGCATGCTAGTATAACCTTGTTTGTACAGTGACAAAAAACATTCAACTAAAGGACAAGATTCCTGTTTTCCATTCCTTCTCTTGATGTGTACTGGGTGGTGTGAAAGTCCCTAACTAAACATTGCCTGTTCTTCCTCACAAACAGAAGAGAGAAGAGAGAAGTCTTCCATGTTGTCAAAGGGGACACACACACAAAACAGTTTTGGCTTGCTCAAAATCAAGCAGTGCTCATGCAATTCAATTCAAGTCGCCAGACAATGGCTGCTATATGACCACACCTCTGAATGAAGCTGGGATTTCAGCAAGCAAAAAGGTTTGCTTTCCTCAGTATTTGGAAAAAAGCCTCGCTCCATCCCAGTAATTCATAAATAGCACTTTTCCTGCTAACTTCTCTGTACTATAATCCAGATTATATCCCAAAGCTGCAGCCAGATGCCATCAGTTTTCAGATATTAAGGAGAATATTGATCCACAGAAAGAAAACATGCCAGATGGGATCCCTGTTCATTCACAGAAATAGTATTTTTTGAAGATGAACCCCAGATTCAGGCACAGTTTTGATTATCTGATCAATGCAAGGAAGAGAATGCACACATGATATTTAAGCTAATGCATTCAAAATAGGCAAAGAAGTAGGAAGTAGACCTTTTATAGAGCTATTTAAACTTCACAAAGGACAACAAAAAGGTTGTTCATAAAAAAAAATCTTGTTGAAAATTTGTTTTACTAGACCATTTGGAAGATAATAGCATTATGAAGTATTGGATACCCCAGCTAAAATGTACTGAGTTCCCTGTAAAGGCACCCCTCGCCCTTAATGTAACTGCAGAGTGCAAATATGTTTATTTGGTATAGTCTTCTATCATATCGAAAACGTCACACAATTTTTGCTTGGTTTTCAGAGATCCTTTAGTATGTCTTAAAATAATTGCTTTGTAAGAGAAAGTCTCATTAGAACTTTCTATTTGTTTCCTGCTTGTTTTCCCACCCAGAATAAGTTTTCCCATTATCCCTCCTGCCCTAGCTCAGTGAAATCAGTTACCTGTCCTACACCTCAACAAGTCAGTACAACTCAAAAGTTATTTGCAAAATCGTCAGCGCTTGTTCTCATGGGGGACTTCAAATTCCCAAATATATCCTAGAAGCACAACGCAGCCCAGAGAAAGCAGTCTAGGAGGTCTCTGGAGAGCATGGAAGATAGCTTCCTGACTCAGCTGGTTAGTGAGCCTACCAGGGGTGGTGCCCTGCTAGACCTTCTCTTCACAAACAGAGAAGGACTGGTGGGAGATGTGGTGGTCAAGAGCTGTGGGGCAGAGTGACCACGAGATGATAGAGTTCTCCATTTTTGGAGAAGTCAGGAGGGGGATCAGTAAAACCGCAGTCTTGGACTTCCATAGGGCTGACTTCAAGCTGCTCAAGACACTGCTTGGAAGAGTCCTTTGGGAGGTGATTCTGAAGGGCAGAGAAGTCCAGGAAGGCTGGGCTCTCTTCATGAAGGAAATCTTAATGGTGCAGGAGCAGTCTGTCCCCACGTGCCCAAAGACTAGCCGGTGTGGAAGAAGACCAGCCTGGCTGAACAGAGAGTTGTGGCTTGAGTTAAACAGAAAAAAGAGGGTTTATAATCTTTGGAAAAAAGGGCGGGCGACTGAGGAGGACTATAAGGATGTTGCGAGGCTGTGCAGGGATAAAATTAGAAAGGCCAAAGCTCCTCTGGAGCTCAATCTGTCTACTGCCGTTAAAGATAACAAAAATGTTTTTATAAATACATCAACGCAAAACAGAGGACTAAGGAGAACCTCCATCCTTTACTGGATGCGGGGGGGAACTTAGTTACAAAAGATGAGGAAAAGGCGGAGATGCTTGATGCCTTCTTTGCCTCAGTCTTTAGCAGCAAAATTAGTTGCTCTCTGGAAAACCAGCACCCTGAGCTGGTAGAAGGGGATGCGGAGCAGAATGCGGCCCTCATAATCCACCAGGAAATGGTTGGCGACCTGCTACGGCACTTGTATGTGCGCAAGTCGATAGGGCCAGATGGGATCCACCCAAGGATACTGAGAGAACTGGCAGAGGAGATGGCCAAGCTGCTTACCATAATTTATCAACAGTCCTGGCTATCAGGGGAGGCCCCAGTCGACTGGTGTCTACCAAATGTGACGCCCATCTACAAGGGCCAGAAGGTAGACCTGGTGTACTATAGGAAGGTTAGTTTGACTTCAGTGTAAGGGAAGCTCATGGAGCAGATTATCTTGAGTGTCATCATGCGGCACTTACAGGGCAGCCAGGTGATCAGGCCCAGTCAGCATGGGTTTATGAAAGGCAGGTCCTGCTTGACGAACCTGATCTCCTTCTATGACAAAGTGACGCGCTTGGTGGATGAGGGAAAGGCTGTGGATGTGGTCTACCTTGACTTCAGCAAGGCTTTTGACACCGTTTCCCACACCATTCTCCTCAAGAAACTGGCTGCTCTTGGCTTGGACTGGCGCACGCTTCGTTGGGTTAGAAACCGACTGGATAGCTGGGCCCAAAGTCTTGTGGTCAAGGAAGTAAAATCCAGTTGGAGGCCGGTCACTAGTGGCATCCCCCCGAGCTCTGTACTGGGGCCAGTCCTCTTTAATATCTTCATCGATGATCTGGATGTGGTGATTGAGTGCACCCTCAGTAAGTTTGCAGATGACACCAAGTTAGGTGCGTGTGTCGATCTGCTTGAGGGTAGGAAGGCTCTGCAGGAAGATCTGGATAGGCTGGACCGATGGGCTGAGGCCAACCATATGAAGTTCAACAAGGCCAAGTGCTGGGTCCTGCACCTGGGGCGCAACAACCCCAAGCAGAGCTACAGGCTGGGAGAGGAATGGTTGGAAAGCTGCCTGGCGGAGAAGTACCTGGGAGTATTGGTTGATAGTCGGCTGAATGTGAGCCAGCAGTGTGCTCAGGTGGCCAAGAAGGCCAACAGCATCCTGGCTTGTATCAGAAACAGTGTGGCCAGCAGGTCTAGGGAAGTGATCGTCCCCCTGTACTCAGCTCTGGTGAGGCTGCACCTCGAGTACTGTGTTCAGTTTCGGGCCCCTCGCTACAAGAAGGACATCGAGGTGCTTGAGCGAGTCCAGAGAAGGGCGACGAAGCTGGTGAGGGGTCTGGAGAACAAGTCCTACGAGGAGCGGCTGAGGGAGCTGGGCTTGTTCAGCCTGGAGAAAAGGAGGCTCAGGCCGACCTTATCGCTCTCTACAGATACCTTAAAGAAGGTTGTAGCGAGGTGGGGGTTGGTCTGTTCTCCCATGTGCCTGGTGACAGGACGAGGGGGAATGGGCTTAAGTTGCGCCAGGGGAGTTTTAGGTTGGATATTAGGAAGAATTTCTTTACCAAAAGGGTTGTTAGACATTGGAACGGGCTGCCCAGGGAAGTGGTTGAGTCACCATCCCTGGAGGTCTTTAAAAGACGTTTAGATGTAGAGCTTAGTGATATGGCTTAGTAAAGGACTGGTTAGTGTTAGGTCAGAGGTTGGACTAGGTGATCTTGGAGGTCTCTTCCAACCTAGACAATTCTGTGATTCTGTGAAGTCACAGCAATTAGCAACAAAACACCACACCACAAGCATTGCTAATTAATCTGATTCAAAACAAACACTGGCCAAACACTAAGTGACATTAACCAGGCTGCAAGAGACTTCTGAAGGAATGAAGCGAACCTTTGACATGGTTAGTGAAGCAGTAAAGCAGCTCAGAGATGGAGAGAGCTTTGGGGATAGATTGGTGCAAAGTAGCATGCTAGGAGTAGAACAAGCAGGAGAGGAGCTCCTGTTTGAAACACTGAGCTCTGTACAACACCAGACGTGGCATAGCTAATTCTGACACATTATGGGAATTAGAAATCAATGCTCCCACTAGAAGAGTGGCATGATTTTTCAGAACTGCTGAGCACAGAGATGCCCCCATTGATTTCAGTGGGATCTGCTGTGTATTTGCCATCTCTGAAAGCTAGGCCACACACTTAGGTGCCTATATATAGCCTTGAAAGTCTAACTTCAGGCACCTATTTAAAAGTAAGATAGGAAAATCTCAATCTCTATTCCTGGAAGCATCATCTTGAAGAAAAAGTAAAGCCCACAGAGTCCAGCGTTGCTTCTGGCATTTCAAACCCTTCTTGCAAGACTAACATTCACTTTGCCATTCTGGCTGTAAAGACTCTCTGGGAAGGTACCACAGCCCTTATCTGTCTTCAGGTTGAACACTTTACAGTTTTGATGAAACCAAAACCCCTCCTCACCCTCCCACATTACTAAAACAAAAGACATCAATGCCTTGGTGACAGTCAACACCCCATTCTTTTCCTGGCAGGCCATGTGTCATTCACTACTAGCTAAGAAACACTGCCCCATGACTGTTAAAAAGCCATTACACACCACCCCAGAGCAGATGTATTTCCCTACTTCAAAGAAATAGTTTATAGTAATAATGGCAGGTCACCTTGAATACATCAGAAAAGAATATAGCACTGGCAGCTCTACATGATTTAGAGTTAGTTGTTAACTAATAACTTCACCAGCCTGCACAGCTCCCGTAGTACGTTAAGTGCTTCAAAAAGTTTATGACATGGCCTGTTTTTAAATATGATAATATATAGGGGTATTACCTCTGAACAACTGTTGTGCTTCATTTGACAGAACATGTCATAACAAGCCTTCACTTTACTCCTTTGAAGCTTTGTATCAAGGGTAGGATGTTGTCCATTTCTGTACTAAAGTTGCTCACATTGAGTTCCCTTTTCTCTCCTCACCAAAAAACCTGCATTTTTTTCCACAGCTATAAAAAAGCAAACACTCTTAGATCAGGGACATATGTTGTTCTAACACCTAATATTAAGCTGTTACTACAGTGAGGTATGAAAGGACTGAAGATATTGCTACAGTTGTGACATTGCAATAAACTAAGGATATAGTCAGTTAAATCCAGTTTTCTTCAGTAAATAGCCTTCCATTACAATAGCAGTCAATGAAAAAGAGCACCTAATATACTGCCTTGCCCAACATCACCACAGGGTTTTGGTGAACATTTGACATTCAACATTACATTTTCAGTTTTTACTTGCCTAGAATAGACCCAGAGACAGAGCTTCATCCCACTTCACTTTAGATGCATGGCTGAGGCTCTCAGAACAGCATGTGATGGCCCAAAGTTATTTATGCAGCCAGTGAATGCAGAAAGAAGGGTCTCAGGATGGCTGTTTATAACCACAGCCTGCCAGGTCAGGTCCAATGACCATTTATCCCAGTATCCCATCTCTGGCAGTGGTCAGTAATGGCTATTAAGTGAAAAAGCACAAGAACAGGACAAATATGCATTCTGTCTCCATAAGATACTCTTAACCTCTAGCTATCTGCATCTCAAAAGACTTGGTGACTCCAAGGTAGCAGCCTGGGACTAAAAACCCTTGAGTGGAGTTGCCTGAATATTTGCCCAGACACTTTGTTGTAGAACTCCTGCCAACCCCATCGTGCTGCAGCAGAGAACTGTATGCTTTAACTACCCACTTCATGAGGAATTACTGTTGTTTTTTAACTATTCATCTAACATTGCAACAAGAAAAAGGCATTAAATGAAGCTGTGAGGGAAGAGGGATGATTGCCCCCGCTCTCCTTCTTCAAAGCAGTCTGGATCTTATAAACTGATCACAGTCCTATAACACATCTAATTTCCAGGCAAAGTGGACCCTATCTGTAGGTGTTCCTTACAAAAAACACCCTTTCCCATTGTTTAATCGCCCTGTTCTTCTTTCTCAATACCTCATCTACCCCTTTTGAGATCAGGATTTGAGCCACCTAACATCTTAGTCATCTTCAGCCAACAGGTCATGAATAACTACTCTAGGAGTCAGTCTAAGGTGAGCATGTCAAGTGAGATAAGCTTAGGTTAGGGAAACAGCTAAGAATAAACAAGACCCATTTTAAAGCAAGTACAAATAAACATACTGAGTTCCTCAACGCATAGGTAATGATGTAGAAACCACTGCCATAATATCACTAATTCAGAATCTTCAAAGGATGATATTAACCCATTTCAAGATACAAATAGGCATATCCAGGAGAAATCCAGCCTTCAGAAACAGAGGTGGAAATGCCACGGGACAAATATCAAACTATTTTTTTGAGCATCTAGGTAACCCAATACTGCAGAAGCACTAGAGGCACTTCTAATAATGGAAGCCACCAACATTAGCCTCATTTTTCTAGCGAAGGGCTAACAATGTCTTGCTTGAAACTGCATAAGAGCTAGGAAACAATGAGGCTCCCACCCTTCATCTCAGCCATGTAATCTCTAGTCCAGGCATCCTCTACCAGCCCTACAGCAACCACTTACCAGGAGTAAAGACACTGCTGTATTCTGGAAAAGTTTCTGATGTTTCTGGGGAAATACTTTGATATATTAGAATGCTTTTTTCAAAGGGGCTTTATAGACATATTTATCTATATACTCAGCTTGAAAGACCAAACTATAAGTTTGGGAAAAACAGAAAACTTCCAGGAAAGGTTGTTTGGCAAATTGTGTTGTTGGTTTTGTTTGTTTGTTGCTTTTTTTTTTTTTTAAACCTTGCTTTTCAGCTATCAGTCTTACTACTCTTCAAAAGGCTTGCAGCAACTCAGCCAGACAGCTCCTGTGATTTGCCTACAATTCCCAGCATCCCCTGTACAACACTTTCAACTCCTACTGCTTTTTGCTCCCAAACTGATGTACTGATCCATCATGTTATCTGTTTATCCTGTCCAGTCAATACATTGCCATTTAAATTGCATTATCACCAAGATATATTTGGTACAACATCCACAGGGATTGTATTACATAACACTTGTTTGCCCCATGTTAGTCAACAAGAGGCACTGAAACATAACCCCTTTTTCACCCCATATCTACATTGTGCTCCCCAACAGCTTTAGGGCCAGTACCTTATCAGTGACTTCTGTATTCCAGCACTGGCTGGAACCATAGTGGATTGCAGGGAACCTACTATTTGTATGTGCAGAATTCACAGCTCAATGCTGAAAAAAAAATATCAGCTTCCTGATGTTCTTACCCTCCACTAAAATACAGGCTGATTTGAAAACCAGACAGTAATGCCCAGCATTATTCATGAACAATGCTTTAGGCATGAGTGAAGGAGGGGAGCGGATACTACTAGTAGACAGGTAACATTCAAGAAGGCAGAATCCAGAGGCTAGGGAAAAATAGCATTTTAAATTCTCTAAGTTAACAATATCCAATAGAAAAGAGGAAAAATGCCTGCAGCCACAGGAATAAGTAGCTCTACACAGATCTGCTAACCAGGCCCAGACACAAAAAAAAAAAAAAAATCTCCCACTTCACACAAGTTACTTATTACCACATTCCTTCAAAGCGTCCCCAACAGAGCAAAACATCTCCCACTTTCAGGATCCACCAAGGAGACATGGCTGCTGGGAGACTCAAAGTTGCACGTACCTGCTACAGAGGTAAAAAGACAAATCAATTCTGCATACGTGACCAAGGCTTGCAGCTCAGCCACTTCCAGCTTGCTGCTGGCAGCCTGTATATTACCTCTAAGATAAATAAGAGTTTAGGTCTTATTGGATTGCTGTTTATTGAACTTCATAAATTCCAATTAATAGACCCCTGAGCAATAAGAGACATGAAGTGTACTCTTCATTTTATAGTGCAATTATTACTGAGTTTATCCTCTGCTGAACAAGAGGTATTAACAGATAAAACATGGGAAAGAAGACATACTAATAGATAAAAGCAGATATTGGAGACAGAGGGATAAACAGATACAACTAGGAGAAAATGCACAAAGCAAGAGAACCTAATCAGCCAAACACGTGTGCTTTATTTCATTGCTTATACTACTATGCAGGAGGCCTACAGGAAATAGATGAGAGTGACACAAATGAGTAAGTGGCCTAAATACGCAAAAGCAGGAGAAAATAGGCAGGGAGGGGAAAGTTAAAAACAAAAGGTAAACAGCAGTCAAAATAAGGCAGCGTGAAATTTATTGTTTTCACAGTTGCTCTAGAGGCACGTTGGGAAGATCTCCCAATTCAGCATTTTGCCAAGGCACAGAGGTTGTACTACTACAGCTTCTATGCTATTTGAAAGAAGGAAACACACTCAGGATGCTCATCTATCAATTCACTTACACGTAAGTGAATGCAACAAGATGCAACACCACCCCAACTTAATATTGGACAAACCATGCTGCTAACACAAGATCTGTGGAAACCTAGCTGCATCAGAAGTCATGATGAAAGGAAGGTGTTTTTTAAAGCACTACCACCACAGTTGTGTTTGTTTGTTTTTTCTAAGCCATCCTCACCTTTCTAAGCCACCCTCCCTTATTTATTCCTACCTGCCCTTTTTTTTTTTTTTTGATTTATTGAACCTGTGCAGACTGTCCTTCTCAGAGATAAGAGTTTGTTTGTGTATAAACTCCAGCAATAACCAACCACATTGATCCAGTCTTCATAGCCAGGGTTTTCAAGTACTTTCACATGCTGAATATAAGAGCTCCCCTACCTATCTGCTGTATTATGATGTGTAAAGAGGAAAACTCTGCTATCTTCACTTCAGGCTTGAACTTCAGCATCACACCTCCCTGCTGGCAGCTCCTTCTCCCTGTCCCATGTTGGGGGCAGAGCTCAGGGATGTTCCCCAAATTCGGGAAGCATCCCTCAAAGAACTTACAGCTCACACAGGGAATGTAAAAGTTGGGCGTTATCCAGATTTGCATCCTAGGGTCGCACAGATGCTTAGAGTCAGTTATTTCCCTCCAAATGGGGACTGAACACAAAAAAGCAGATGGGAGAGGGCTGGACTGAATGCATGGCCCTGCGACATGGCCGCCACTAGGGCATACAAATGGGGCAGCACCGGAGGGGGGCGGGCGGCCATTTTCTGCGTGCCCCGGGACTGAGGGTGCTGTCAGCCAGCTGTTGTTTGTCCAAATCGAGCCAGCAGGCTGAGACCTGCAGGAAATTAGGAGGGCAGAAAGATGTGCTCTGAGATGGTCAGAAGCACGGTGGGCAAGGTCAGGTGATGGCTGCAGTCTGCAGCAACGAGGAGCCATCTCCCCAGAGTGGAGCACATAGAGGTCACAACCTAGACTGAGCTTCCTCTCAGGGACGGTACTGTTCAGGGCTGGAAATTCCACAGCCCACACTCCTGGGTGGAAGAATGTGTAAGCTCCACCTGTGCAAGGTGTGCTCTGATGGAGTCAGGCAGCAGGTGGAGGAGCTACAGGAGGAAGTCAGTAGGCTACACTACAGTAGGGATGGGGAACAAGAAATAGGGCACTACATGGTTCCATGAAAGATAGCCACGCCCCACCACAGTTACAGTCCGAACACAAGGCCAACAAAGGAGCAAGAGAACAGAGCTATGATCCAGAAGTACACCAGGAGGAATAGTGTTGTTAGGACATTGAACTTCTCCCCTGTGACAGAGCTTGGAACTGGTCTGACATCATTTTAACCAAGTTATTTCTTTCAGTCATAGTAGAGTTGCAAGGGAGCACTGGCAACGGTTTCATCCCATCTCCCTAATGAAAGGAAGAAACTTGAAATAGATTCAACAAATTGTTTTTGTATGCAATATCCACTGGAACTACTGTCATCAATTGCAATAGGTAATAGACTGCAACAAGGCATAACCCACATCCTAGTAAGAGACCTAAACCTTGATCCTCATTCTCTGAATACCATCTGCCAACCTGTTATACCTCCTTTTCATGGGCAGAAGATCAATTTACCAATGCTTTGAATGAATGGACATTCTGCAAGATCAAGAAAAGATGAAAGAGGCAAGCCCTGTGTTTGCAAAGCTTTCCTGCAAGCACTAGCGCTAGTGAGTTTTCCATAATTTATTAACAGATGAATTTAAGAAAAATCTCAGCTTCAGACCTATTTTCTTTTTTTAGAGGCCACAATCCTGCAGCTACCTCCAGTCACAGGAAGTGCTTACACTACTCAGCTACTTTCCTGAATGCTCTTCCTCTTCAGGCACTTGGAAGCTGTAATGCCCATCTCCTCTACAACTATTCAGTAGGAAGTGGAAGCAAAATATTTCTCCAAGAATAGGTCTTGTTACTTAAACATAAACTGCTCATGCAAGCACTGACACAACCCAGGGCCATCAACAAAACAGGAAACTCTCCTTTGAGTTAGAGTTCGTACAATGCCTAAACAGTTATAGGAAAGACAAACATGTCCCAGGTCAGCAAGAGTTAATGTACTCAAGGAACTTAATGTACCTAAGGGAGCATGGCAAAATAACGTCAGCCCTCTGCCTACACCCCCCATCCCACCTCCTGAACCCCCGATCCTGCAACAGATCATACAGAATGGATTACATTAATTTTCTATAAACTATATCAACTTGAGTGACATGTTCTTAAGGTTTAGGTGACTGATATCCACAACAAAGTCTTATACTCTAAAATAATATTTAATATTAAAGATTTTCTGTCCTTTATGTGCATCGTTAAATCCTGAGTATAAGGTGAAATTAACAACATACATTTTTGACAGCTTATCCATAATAAATATGCAAATCTTGATACCAACATGTCACCACAGATTTTGCTGCTGCTTGAAATATCAGAGAGGTCCTTTCTTTCTATGGTATTTACAGTGAAAAATCAGATATAAAGCATTTTGTATGACAGATTTTCATTGGTTTAGTCTTCAAGCACAATGATAGGGGCTTCCTGTTCCATTGGCACCAGCATCATCCCTCCTCCTCTCTCTTCTTGGCACCGTGGGGTGGGAGGTGGAGAGAGAAATCAAATGTTTCCACTTATTCTTTGCTTTTCTAAAAAAAAAAATATCATTTTCTGTAAATGGTCTCTGAAGGCATCTTAGCAATGCCTTCCCTGAGGCTCATGTATACTACCAGAGGAGATAGTTCCAAGCAGCAGGGCTGGATTTAACCCAGGTGAGGAATTAAATGAATTAACAGAGAGGATGGCAGCTGTCCTTAACCCTATGAGGGCACCTCAGGCCCATGCAGTGCCACCCCACTCAGATACATAGCGTACAGAATTTAGAAGCACAGCCTTCATGAAAACAGTATTTCAGATTGCTTTGACTATGGCGTAGAACCTACCTGGCCCAGCACCATAGTCACACAAGTCCAAACTGCAGATACCTGCTCCATCATGAATTGGTGCACAGCAGCTCAGGCCTTGGTACTCACAGAATACAGCTTAAAAATCTGGAAACTATATCTTTCTTCATCTCCACCCTGGTGCTTGCTAGGACTCCACACAAACAGCCTAAAGCAACACCACTCCTGGTCTGCAGCACAACACTCACAACAAAGAGATAAAACATCCAGCCCAATTGTCCTGTACTGACTTGAATGCATTTTGCAGCCCTCACCCCATCACCCTTCCTTTCCTCTGCTCTCTTTATCAGAGGTTTCTACCAATTGACAGTGGCAGGAACGCTGTTTCTAGATTTTGCGGGAAATGCTGTGACTAGCACTACAAACATCTAATTTTGATTAGAAATTTGAGGCATAACTAATCTAAACAGCTAATCACAATTTTTACACTACCTTAAGAGAACACGTACATGTCCACGTGCACATACAGCCACTCATTATCTCCTTCTAAATTAATCCTCACATCTTCTTGTCAGTAGAAAAAGAATTGAAGGGAAATAGAGATTATCAATGAGGACAATAATTCATAAGAAACCAACCGGAGGCTATGAAATTTAATGTTTCAAGGTCTGTTATAGCTGTTCACTCCTGACAAGGGCAAGGCACAGGTAGAAAGGAACAAAGAGGATAAAACACACTGAGCCATCTTTACTTCTGTTATCTTCTGTCCAAAGCCTGACACTAGCCAGGAAATGGGGATATAAAAAGAGCAACGTGAAAGCCTAAAGGATCTAATAGTGGCTTTCCTCCAACTACCCACGTACACATACAGATTCTATGTTAAACAGGAAATAGAACCACAAGGTAGCTTGACCATATGCTTACAAAAGATACAGCACTGAGCCTTTACTGTATACTAAGAGAATGAACACCAAAAGTGTTCATTCAGTGGTGTTCTATTTCACCATCAGGAAAGAAAAGGTTTACAATTTGTTCATGTGTTGAAATCCTCAAGGTTTTTTACTTAAAAAAAAAAAAACAAAAAAAAAAACACGGAGCATGGGAAATAAACAGGATGAGATCGAGATACGGGTTCAGTCACAGGGCCACCATCTCATTGCAATCACAGAGACGTGGTGGGACAGCTCGCATGACTGGAATGCTGTCATGGAGGGCTATGTCCTTTTTAGGAAAGACAGGCTGGGGAAGCGAGGGGGAGGGGTTGCCCTTTATGTGAGGGAGCAGTTAGAGTGTACCCAGCTCCACCTGGGGGAGGGTGATGGACAAGGGGAGAGCTTGTGGGTGAGAATTAAGGGGTGGGCTGGTATGGGGGACACTGTTGTGGGGATGTAATACAGGTCACCAGATCAGGAGGAGGAGGTCGATGAGGCTTTCTACAAGCAGCTGGTAGTAGCCTCATGATCCCGGGCACTGGTTCTCATGGGGGACTTCAAATTTCCAGACATCTGTTGAGTAAGCAACTCGGCCAGGCACGCGCAGTCCAAATGGTTCCTTCAATGCACTGTAGACAATTTTCTGACGCAGGTGGTGGAGGAGCTGACAAGGAGGGGGGTGCTCCTGGACCTTGTCCTTACCAACAGGGATGGCCTTGTTAGGGATGTGAAGGTTGGGGGCAGCTTGGGATGCAGCAACCATGAGATGGTGGAGTTCAAGATGGAACTTGGTGGAAGAAGTAAGGCTAAAAGCAGGACTGCAACCCTGGACTTTCGGAGAGCCAACTTCGACCTTTTCTGGGACCTGCTTGGGAGTATCTCATGGGCTAGGTTACTAGAAGGCAAGGGTGCATGTGAGAGCTGGGTGACATTTAAACAGCACTTCTTCCAAGCTCAGGATCAGGGCATCCCTAAGAATAGGAAATCGGGGAAGGGGGGCAGGAAACCTGCACGGATGAGCAAGGAGATCATCAATAAGACCAAAAGGAAGAGGAAGGTTTATGAAATGTGGAAAAAGGGCCTGTCCTCTTGGGAGGAGTATAGAAGTGTTGTCAGGGCCTGCAGGGATGCGACAAGGAAGGCTAAAGCCCACCTAGAGATGAGGCTTGTAAAAGAGATAAAGGATAATAAGAAGGGTTTTTTTAAGTATGTAAACAGTAAAAGGAAGACTAGGGATAATGTGGGTCCCTTGCTGAATGAGGCGGGTGTTCTGGTAACAAGAGACGCTGAGAAGGCAGAGATACTTAATGCTTTCTTTGCTTCAAGGACTCCCCCCCGGGACTCCTCGACCCTGGAGGGAGGAGAAAGAGTCTGGGAAATGGAGATCTCCCCCCTTGTTGACAAGGGAGTGGTTTGGGAGCGTCTGAGTGGGCTCAACTCACACAAATCCATGGGCTCCGATGGGGTGCATCCACATGTGCTGAGGGAGTTGGCAGAGGTGATAACCAAACCGCTCTCTATCATCTTTGAAAGATCCTGGAGAACAGGAAAGGTGCTGAAGATTGGAGGATAGCCAGTGTCACTCCAGTCTTCAAGAAGGGCAAGAAGGAGGATCTGGGAAACTACAGGCCAGTCAGTCTCACCTCTGTCCCTGGAAAGGTGTTGGAACAGCTTGTTCTGGATGCCATCTCCAAGCAAGTGGAAGAGAAGAAGGTTATGAGGAGTCGTCAGCATGGATTCACCAAGGGGAAGTCATGCTCGACCAATCTCATTGCCTTCTATAATGGCATCACCAGCTGGGTAGATGAGGGGAGAGCAGTGGATGTCATCTACCTTGACTTTAGCAAGGCTTTTGGTACTGTCTCCCATGACATCCTGCTAGCAAAGCTGAGAAAGTGTGGGATAGAGGAGTGGATAGTACGGTGGGTTGAGAACTGGCTGACTGGCCGAGCTCAGAGGGTGGTGATCGGCAGCACAGAGTCCGGCTGGAGACCTGTGACTAGCGATATTCCCCGTGGGTCGGTGCTGGGTCCAGTCTTGTCCAACATCTTCATCAACGACCTTGATGAGGGAATAGCGTCCGCCCTCAGCAAGTATGTCGATGACACAAAGCTGGGAGGAGTGGCTGACACGCCAGAAGGCTGTGCTGCCATTCAGCGAGACCTGGACAGGCTGGAGAGCTGGGCAGGAAGAAACCAAATGAGGCTTAACAAGGGCAAGCGTAGAGTCCTGCACCTGGGAAGGAACAACCCGAAGTATCAGTACAGGCTGGGGGACGACCTGCTGGAGAGGAGCTCTGGGGAGAAGGACCTGGGGGTCCTGGTGGACGACAGGTTGGCCATGAGCCAGCAGTGTGCCCTGGAGGCCAACAGGGCCAATGGGATCCTGGTGTGCATTAAAAGGAGCGTGGCCAGCAGGTCAAGGGAGGTGATTCTCCCCCTCTACTCTGCCCTGGGCAGGACTCACCTGGAGTACTGTGTCTAGTCCTGGGCTCCCCGGTACAAAAAGACAGGGATCTCCTGGAAGGAGTCCAGCGGAGGGCCACAAAGATGATATGGGGCCTGCAGCATCTTCCCTATGAAGAAAGGCTGAGAGACCTGGGTCTGTTCAGCCTGGAGAAAAGAAGACTGAGAGGGGATCTCATCAATGTGTATAAATACCTGAGGTGTGGGAGACAGAGGGATTTGGCCAACCTCTTTTCAGTGGTTTGTGGGAACAGGACAAGGGGCCATGGCCACAAAACGGATCACAGGAAGTTCCGCACCAGCATGCGAAAGAACTTCTTCATGGTGAGGGTGACGGAGCACTGGAACAGGCTGCCCAGGAAGGTTGTAGAGTCTCCTTCTCTGGAGATATTCAAGGCCCATCTGGATGCCTACCTGGGCAGCCTGCTCTAGGGAACCTGCTTTGGCAGGGGGGTTGGACCCAATGACCTTTCGAGGTCCCTTCCAACCCCTTCAATTCTGTCAATCTGTGGAGAAAAAAAAAAAAAAAAAGGCAACAAGTGGCCAGGAAAGACCATCCCCTCCCACCCTCCCCCCCATGTAGATTTTTTTTTCAGTGCTACCACATTATTATTGCCTTGCAGCCATCAATACTTCCCTCTCACTGAAGTGACAGCAACCTATATTTAAGGAGGATCTTCATTTGTTCAACAGCATCCTCCCTCCCAGCACAGGTTTGCATGGCGAAGTTTGAAGCACTAAAATTGTTTCTGAGCATGGCTAAGTTGTTTGGAGGCTGTAAGTGCAATCCTGCTGCACAAGTAGGAAATCCATGTCAAATAAAACCTCTCCCAATGTATCCTGTCAGCAGCCAGCATCTGCTCACATCCACACTGCACAGCAGCTGTGTACCTTGAGATGCAGTGGAGGGCTTCCACATTCCCTGCCATCTAGGAACCAAAGCAGGAACTACCTGAGCTAAGAGATACAACTCAAAAGCCTGGGCGATACATAAGCTCTGCAGGAAGGGCTGAAATCTCTGCAAACTACAGAGGCGCATCCCAACAGGATGCGTTGCCTGTACTGGCCCCAAAATACAAGTTGTGCCTTCAGGGGCGGAGGAGTAAAGGTTTCATTTCCTCTTCCCCTGCACCATTCTCACAATTAACATTAATTCATCTCTGACTAATCCTCCCCTGCTTTACTTTTTATTTGTGTTGACTTGACACACCACCTTAATCCCTGAGTCAGCTCCTATTTGTTGTTAAACCAAAGGTAAATTATACCAAGTCTACCCAGCAGTGTTGAAGCCAGCAGGATTTATAATGCAAAGCACCTGCTAAAAATATCCAGGCAAACATACCAACTGCAAGAGCTTTCCACAGTGCCAGAAACAAACATGTCACACCCAGAGGATGCAAAACAAAACACAGGTAAAGCAATGCAGCTTACGAGGGACTGTGGTCTCCACCCTGCATCAAGAGCCTGATAAAGGAGAAGAATTGCAAAGGCAGAACTTTCTCCTGGCTTCTGCTCATGCAATGAGTTTCCAATGCTCCCTTCCCTGGCACCATGGTTGTGCCACCTCTCACATAAGCATCACCCCCATCACTCCCCACCCCCCACCTGCACAGCCCCTGGGATGTAGCAATGCACTTGCCATCACACACTTATTCCTCTTCACGTGTCAGAGCTCTGTTCCCAGTCACCAACGGCACCGCCTGTGCACAATCCCTTGCCCTTAGCTCACATGCACACCATCACTACCACACTCCCCTAACTCTATTTGTGTCCATCTCCCCATTTGTGACACCATCTCAGCAAACACCACCCTGCCTGCCTCTTGAACTCACTGCTTTGTTCCCCCTGTATTCGTGTCCCAGGCACTGGGTGCAGCCTGGGCCTCCTCCTGCCTGTCTACATCAGTCTCCTTCAAGCTTGCAGGAGCCCATGTGCCAGGCAAGAAGACTGTTTTTTGATTCATCCACATTATCAGCAAAGTGCATCCAGATCTGAACAGCCCTGTCAGCTCTTGAGAAATGAAACAATAGCGAGTATCTGGTGAACTTCATGGTTATCAACACTCCCAATGAGGCAGATGAACTGGGGAAAAAAAAAAATCATTACTTTGAATTAATGATTCCTTAACATCTTTGCTTTTCGAGACTTAACTTGCTTCAGATTCCTTGATAGAAACTGAACCCATGATGGAATATCATTTGGATTTCTGGTGGCTCTGAAACTAATCGTATTTTTCCCCATTTGCTTTGACTCTGGGCTGTTGACGGAGGGGAGTGCAGGGGATGAGAGAACAAGGGACCTGTCCATGCAGGATTTAACCCTTGGCATTAATTATGTCACCCATTCCTTCATTAGGGCCTCTCCCATCAAGACAGTCTGAGTTGATAGCCTCAAACTCTGTCTGATCCAGTCAAGGTATGAGCTCCTCCTTACTTTTTAATATCTTTACAAGTAAAAAAAAGCTTTCCTCTGGTTGCTAGCAGCTTCTAATCAGATCAGCTAAGGAAACCTGTGTCTCTAAAGTTATCTCACCCAGATTTGGAATCAGGAGTGAGTTCTCCAAAGTTTTTACTTCCTACCACATTGGTCTCACAAACCCAAAAGCAATACAAATTGCCAGAGCATTCCTCAAGTCAAGGGAGAGCTCAAAGTGCTTATGTGACCAACAGAAAACTTGTCTGGTTTCCAGATCCCCATGCAATGCAGTAACAATAATGGGTTTTAAACCCAATACATTTCTGCAAGGATAATGACACTGGAGATGCTTTCCAGGCTCAACCATCAAGACAAGGTTCCTGCAGAGACATTCCAAGAGACAGATGCCTGCAGCCATCACAGTTGACCTTTCAGGCACAAGGAGACATGGATCTCTATAACCTCTTTGCACATAGCTTCTGCAGTGGACACCTAACACAACTGATCCAGAGGGGCTGTCTCCTTATTCAAAAAGGACTTGTCTGTTTTTCCTGCATTTCAACAATTCAGAGCAAAAATAAATCACATTACCACTGTTCATATAGGGCCTACAAAGGCAAACTCTGGCATTAAGTATATCTCTGTATAGTCTATTGCACTGGGTCTGGCTGGAATGTTAACTTTCCTGGCAGCAGCTCATACAGTGCTGTACGGTAAAACCACCACATCTATTGAGAACTGCCCTGTTATTAATGCAAGCTAAGCAGGTCACTAGAAAGACCTATAGGTCCCAATCCTGGAAACATGCATGTAATCCTTGTGCCACTGCTGACCACAACAAGTTTATTTGTGTATTTAAAGAACTTCACAAAGTGCTTGCAGGATCAGAGTCCTATTTCCCTGGATGGTAGTTCTGCTGCTGGTAAGTAAGTGGTAGGAAATAGAGCAGAGACATGCTGGTTTGTGCATCCCCAGGCACACAAAAGACAGTAGCAAACTAATATTTATCAACCTGAAAGAAATGTAAAAACATGGAGCTTCCAGCTTCTCTGACTGTACTAGCAGCAGAAGAGTGAAATAAATAATCACACTATGAATACTAATTAATTGCCATTTAAAATGTACTCAATTTAAAAGAAAAATGCAACCATTAATCAGAATAGCTCAGGTACCTAAATAAATATTTACTATTATGTGCGTATATTTAATCTACCTACCCATCAAAGACTAATGCTCTGTTCCTTGCCAGTGAGGCTTAATAACATCCTAGAGGGAGTAAACAGCGCCCCAGAACTGTGCAGAAATGAGGCATGGGGATTTAGGAGTAAAACAGTTGCATAGGTAAGAGTAGAAGCCTGGAAATGTAGTCCTATATATAGGCTTACATATAGGAATAACCTCATCTTATTACCTGTGTTTAAATTAACAGTTCTAGGCCCTAATACACAAGCCTCATCATCCCAAACAAGTGTTTCTTAACAGATAGATCCCATCCTGAAGAGCTCCTAAGCCTACACATCCAAGTCTTTTTAAGATCAGGATTTAAGATACTGTATTAATGAGAATTACTTTCAACCTACTGTGTAAGAACAGATCTATCTATAGCTTTCAGAAAACAAAGCGCTTCTATATTTGAAGTCTGCTCAGAAATGATTTGTTAGTGAGGTGGGTTGGAACAATTTTCAAAAAAATCAGCTAGGGAAAACAGAACTTCTAAGCTTTAAAGGAAGAAAAAATGACATAACTAGCTTTGTTTGAGAACACACAATCCAACTCAAAGCTCAGAAACAAGAATTAAGTATACTAACCATCTAGAACAAGGAAATTTAGCAGTCTACTGCAAAATAGACCCTTTGGGGCCTTGGCAGTGCTTCTGCCCCTCCTTTTTAATGGTCATCCCCCAAAAGAAGCAAGCTAGAAAAGTGCTCACACCGAAGGGAAATTTTAACATGATACAGCTTGGGAGAAAGAAATTATAAAAAGAAAAGACATTGGGGGCTTGCTTAGATGCTATTATGAGATGCTTATGGAGTTATCCTGAACTTGTATGCTTCCATTTTTTGAGTAAATTGCTTTTCAAGTGTCTTTAGGGGAAGTTAAATATAAACAATTACTAAATATTGGGAAGATTACTTAAGTGTTCTCAGTAGGCACTTGCTACAATTTCTATTTTTTCTAACAAAATAAAGGGGGGGTAAGATTTTTTTAATGTAGACTTTCCTAAAAAAAAAAAAAAACAAACAAAAAACTTCAATGAAATACAAGTAGAAACAGACAAAGCAAGAAAGATCTAGAGAACAAGCAATTCTATCTAAGCTTAACAACAGAAGCTATTTCATTTTTTTGTTGGTATGGTCTTCTAAACTTCTGTTAACTTCTAATAAAGATTTAATGGGTGGGAAGCAGGTGGGGCTGCTTTAGGAACCCCCTCCCCTCCTATATATACAGGAGCTAGTGTGTGCCTTCCTCATCAGGGATTTGTCTGCATAAAAACAGGCAAAAGATGCCTTGCAGCAGTTAGACAAGTGAGTAACTTGAAAACTGATTTATTAACAAAATGATTTTTTCAAGCAAATATGCTGTCTCTCTATCTAGGGGTGATACCGTCTGTCAGTATGTCCTTTCTGTATAACCCTGAAAGTCCCTGGCAAATTCAGCACAATGTGACAGAGAGGAGAGGTCTCAGACTATTATAAACTTTGTTAAAGGAATGACTGATAATGAAATCGCTGAAGAAAAGGCTACTAAGCTCACCCTTTAGTAGACATTGGGGAATCTGCATGGAGAGCAAAACTTCAAAAGTGAAGTATCAGTGGTTTTCTCTGCTCTCTGAACAGCTTGTTTTTAGCTCTGTTGGACCTGAGTGAGACAGGAAGGATGGATTTAATTTGCCCACTCTGGCAAGGGAATATGCTTAGCCCTTGACATCATTATAGACGAATCCATCCAGGGATGTTAAAAATGGAGAGCGTAGTTCAATCTTGCTGGCATCATGTCCAGAGGGCCAGCAGGAGAAATCCTCCTTGCCTAGTTAGGCTTAAAGCAAAACTTAACAGGAGGAGGATGACTAAAGTGCATTTAGAGCAAGTGATTTATGTAAAACTATAACTTTTATAAAATAGGATTAAGTGCTAATGTGCTTACATTTGGATGGGGAACGCTTGTTATTTGCCCTGCAAGAATTATGACCAATAGGTCTCTGCAAACTGATACTGAGGAAGAGACAGAGTCTCAGCTGCTCTTTTTTTTTTTTTTCCTTTGCTCCTTTCCACACCCCCCCCCCCCCCCTTTCTTTCATTAAAGCTACACATCACATGAAGTGGCACCAGCCTCAGAGAGTCTCTGACAAAACCATTGTATGAAGCCTCAGGACAGAACTTGCTGCAGTTCTCTCCCTCTGCCCTTCCTCTCCCTGCCTTTTGCTTTCCTAGTGTACATCCAATAAGTCAGATGAAACTTAATCTTATTTGCTCTGTCTCTAATTTGCTCTTCCTTTCTCTCTTCTTTTCTCTTGCTGCTCTGCTTCCTTGTCCCTCCTCTGCCCTCCAGCTTCAAGTTGTTTTATGTTGCTCTAGAACAGCAGCACGTTTTGGGCTTACCTTTATTTTTCCCTGTTTCTGGCTTTCTCCCTTGGTTGCAGTTGCAGATCAATAAGCGCAAGCAGTGGGCAAGGCAACATCAGCAGAATAAAAATGAATTGATATAGCTCAGTCCATATTTTATACCTCTTAAATTGTTGATTTTTTTTTTTGTGTGTGTGTGATTGGAGCAGAGGGAACAATTCTGCTTTCTTGCTCTGAGACCCACAGATATTGGGTACTCCTGCTCAGAGACCCACATGGTGTCTTAGTGATAAATCCCTTGTCCAGGAGGTACAGGCTGTTGAGGGAAATGATCAACTGGTCAGTGATGATTAGTAGGGAGTTAATTTCACAAGATTCCATTTGCTTCCTCCTTCTAATCTGTGTGGCAGAGTCCTGGCTACTTCAGGATCTGCTTTGTGGATATTTTTTTTTAGGCTCTAAATATCTGTAAAAATCTATGAAGAAGGGAGTGGCTCCAGCAGTCAGAATTAGCTAAGATGAACTGTCACTGTCTTGCTTTTTCTTACTGTTTTGTTGTTTTATTTGTTTGTTTGTTTTACAAAAGCCTTGTTTAATTATCAGACAAGGTGTGCTGTAAACTGTTATTGCTGAGCTGGGAACTCGCGCTTGTACTCCTATTTCTGTGCAAAAACTTTCTCCTTTTCAGTACCTTCCTCTGTGGAAAATGGGACACAGCACTACCTGAAATGATAGAAATGGGGAGCTCAAACCACTAAAAAATAGCCACTGTCCAATGAAATCTGACTCTGGTAGCTTCTTGGTTTTAGGAAAATCTCCCCCTTCGCATGCTGGTAGGAGAACAGAATTATTGGTAGAGTTTGCTTTTCACATCTGCTGCTGCTATCTCAGAAGGAAATTGTGAGTATAAATCAGTTGGGGGTTCTGATCTAGTTATTCTCTTTTTTTGACTGCAGATTGCTATGTTTTCCTCCCTATGAAATGGGAATTAGACTCATGGAAATGCAAGGCCTGTAAAGCTGATTCTTATCATGCTCCAGTTTTCTGCTGGTATCACTGCAATGACTTCCACATTCTTTGCTCCTGGTGTATATATTGGGATTTATGAAGACAAGGGTCACTGCAATAAGCTTCCTCAATATTAGAAAGAACAATTAATTTCTAGTCTGAGCCCTTATATGACATGTGCCAGTTACTGATGGATGAGTAGTAAAAGGGGCAGAAGCTTTGCTCAATTTGAGTTCTTGCTTCTCCAACCCTTTTCAATATACTCTCCACTTCAGTCAGGAACTGTAATGCTATGTTTCTTCAATAAGCTTCTTCCTCCCTGTCCTGGTTTCAGTTAGAACAGAATTAATTTTCTTCCTAGTAGCTGGTGGAATGCTGTGTTTTGGCTTAGGATGAGAAGAGTGCTGATAACACCCCGATGTTTTAATTGTTGCAGAGCAGTGCTTATACCAAGCCAAGGACATCTCAGCCTTTTGCTCTGTCCTGCCAACAGGCAGGCTGGGGGTGCAGTAAGAGCTGAGAGGGGACAGACCCAGGACAGGTGACCCAAACTAGCCAAAGGGGTATTCCATACCATCTGACGTCATGCTAAACAATATATAGGGGTGGCTAGCCGGGGGGAGGGGGCCGGACTGCTCGGGGTTAAGCTGGGCATTGGTCAGCGGGTGGTGAGCAATTGCATTGTGCATCACTTGTTTGTACATATTATTATTACTTTCCTATTATCACCATTGTAACATTATTGTTATTATTGTTATTATTATTTTGTTATTATTATTTTCCTGTCTTATTAAACTGTCTTTATCTCAACTCACGGGCTTCACTTTCCATTTCTCTCCCCCGTCCCAGAGAGGGAGGGGGGAGGGTGAGCGAACGGCTGCGTGGTGTTTAGCTGCCAGCCGGGTTAAACCACGACAGTCCTTTTGGCGCCCAACGTGGGGCTCGAAAGGTTGAGATAACGGCAGATCTGACCAGAGTGTGTTAAACTAAAATTGGTGTAAGCATTAGACCTGCTTAATAGTCACTTGTCATAATGCTGATTGCTTTAATCTCAACTCTGCTGCGCCTGTTTTCCAAATTGAGTATTATAGTACATTATTTTCCGTACTTGCTCTCTGTCATGTTGTTTATCCTCTCCGGGCCCTGGTTTCAGATCATTATGGTACTGAGTGTTGTAGCAATGGCTTATGAGACGATGAGATATCTGGTCATGACTCTAACTTGATATTTGTACTCAGTAACATCGTCGACTCTGTACTTTGGAAACTGTATTTTGGAAACTATTAGCAATTATACCTATTGTTTTTTTTCCATTAGGGAGTCAATCTGTGGAGGGGAAAGGGGAAGATATTTTTTCTTACTTGATTACTCTCCCTTTCTCCTTCACCACCCCTGTATCCTCCTGGATCACTATGCCTTCCTCCTTCACCACCCTCTTACCCTCTGAGCTTGCTACAATAGCTCTCCAAGATATTGAATATCCTTGGGATACTCAGACCAGCATAGTCTTGTTGTTCTGCCTCCTGAATGCGCTTCAGGTTCTGCTTAAAGTTAAACAACTACTTAGGAAGCTCATCCGGAGATCTGCCCGGAGGCAGTATAGTTGTGGGTGGCAGGGAGTATGGGAGGATATGGGCAGGCATCTAGAGCAGTTGGCACCCCCAGTGTTTTGGAAATTCACCCCTGAACAACTGCAAAATCCTCAAAAAATGGCAAGATGGACGTCGTCAAATCCCAATGGATGTGATCAACAAAATAACAGCTATGTCTCCACCAACTAACAAAAAAGAAACACAGACTTTCCTAGGTGTTGTGGGGTTTTGGAGAATGCACATCCCAAATTACAGTCTGATTGTAAACCCGCTCTACCAAGTAACCTGTAAGAAGAATGAGTTTGAATGGGGCCCTGAACAACGACAAGCGTTTGAACAAATCAAGCAGGAAATAGTCCATGCAGTAGCCCTTGGGCCAGTTCGAACAGGACCAGATGTAAAGAATGTGCTCTACACTGCAGCTGGGGAGAACGGCCCCACCTGGAGCCTCTGGCAGAAAGAACCTGGGGAAACTCGAGGTCGGCCCCTGGGGTTTTGGAGTCGGGGATACAGAGGATCTGAGGCCCGCTATACTCCAACTGAAAAGGAGATATTGGCAGCATATGAAGGAGTTCGATCTGCTTCGGAGGTGGTCGGTACTGAAGCGCAGCTCCTCCTAGCACCCCGATTGCCAGTACTAGGCTGGATGTTCAAGGGAAGGGTCTCTTCTACGCATCATGCAGCTGATGCTACATGGAGCAAGTGGGTTGCACTGATTACTCAGCAGGCTCGAATAGGAAACCCCAGTCGCCCAGGAATCTTGGAAGTGATTATGGACTGGCCAGAAGGCAAATACTTTGGGATATCATCAGAAGAGGAGGAGGTGGGTCGTGCTGAAGAAGCCCCACTGTACAACCAGTTAACAGAGAATGAAAAGAAATATGCCCTGTTCACTGATGGGTCCTGTCGTATTGTGGGGAAGCATCGGAGATGGAAGGCTGCTGTATGGAGTCCTACACGACGAGTTGCAGAAGCTGCTGAGGGAGAAGGTGAATCGAGTCAGTTTGCAGAAGTGAAGGCCATTCAGCTGGCTTTAGACATTGCTGAACGAGAAAAATGGCCAGTTCTCTATCTCTACACCGATTCATGGATGGTAGCAAATGCCCTGTGGGGATGGTTACAGCAATGGAAGCAAAACAACTGGCAGCGTAGGGGCAAACCCATCTGGGCTGCTGCATTGTGGCAAGACATTGCTGCTCGGGTAGAGAACCTGGCTGTGAAAGTACGTCACGTAGATGCTCATGTGCCCAAGAATCGGGCTACCGAAGAACATCAAAACAACCAGCAGGTGGATCAGGCTGCTAAGATTGAAGTAGCTCAGGTGGACCTGGATTGGCAGCATAAAGGTGAATTATTTATAGCCCGATGGGCCCATGACACCTCAGGCCATCAAGGTAGAGATGCAACATACAGATGGGCTCGTGATCGAGGGGTGGACTTGACCATGGACGCTATAGCACAGGTTATTCATGACTGTGAAACATGTGCTGCAATCAAGCAAGCCAAACGGTCAAAGCCTCTTTGGTATGGAGGACGATGGCTGAAATATAAATATGGAGAGGCCTGGCAGATTGATTACATCACACTCCCTCAAACTCGCAATGGCAAGCGCCACGTACTTACAATGGTGGAAGCAACCACCGGATGGCTGGAAACATATCCTGTGCCTCATGCCACCGCCCGGAACACTATCCTGGGCCTTGAAAAGCAAGTCCTATGGCGACATGGTACCCCAGAAAGAATAGAGTCAGACAATGGAACTCATTTCCGAAACAACCTTATAGACACTTGGGCCAAAGAACATGGTATTGAGTGGGTGTATCACATCCCCTATCATGCACCAGCCTCCGGGAAAGTTGAACGATACAGTGGACTGTTAAAGACTACATTGAAAGCAATGGGCGCTGGAACATTCAAAACTTGGGATACGCATTTGGCAAAGGCCACCTGGTTAGTCAATACTAGGGGATCTGCCAACCGAGCTGGACCTGCCCAATCAAACCTGTTACGTACTGTAGATGGGGATAAAGTTCCTGTAGTGCATGTAAGAAATATGCTGGGTAAAACAGTCTGGGCTACTCCTGCCTCAGGAAAAGGCAAACCTATTCGTGGAATTGTTTTCGCTCAGGGACCTGGATACACTTGGTGGGTGATGCAAAAGAACGGAGCGGTCCGGTGTGTACCTCAAGGAGATTTAATACTGGGTGAGAATAGCCCATGAACTGAATTGTACCATGTTAATTACTATATAATACTGTATGTTATCACTACTATGACTACTGTAGGTGACTAATTAGAATGTATGGAAAAGAGTGTAACCTGAGCATGACATAAATGGTATGGAATAAGGGGTGGATAGATGTCCTGGTTTCAGTTAGAACAGAATTAATTTTCTTCCTAGTAGCTGGTGGAATGCTGTGTTTTGGCTTAGGATGAGAAGAGTGCTGATAACACCCCGATGTTTTAATTGTTGCAGAGCAGTGCTTATACCAAGCCAAGGACATCTCAGCCTTTTGCTCTGTCCTGCCAACAGGCAGGCTGGGGGTGCAGTAAGAGCTGGGAGGGGACAGACCCAGGACAGGTGACCCAAACTAGCCAAAGGGGTATTCCATACCATCTGACGTCATGCTAAACAATATATAGGGGTGGCTAGCCGGGGGGAGGGGGCCGGACTGCTCGGGGTTAAGCTGGGCATCGGTCAGCGGGTGGTGAGCAATTGCATTGTGCATCACTTGTTTGTACATATTATTATTACTTTCCTATTATCACCATTGTAACATTATTGTTATTATTGTTATTATTATTTTGTTATTATTATTTTCCTGTCTTATTAAACTGTCTTTATCTCAACTCACGGGCTTCACTTTCCATTTCTCTCCCCCGTCCCAGAGAGGGAGGGGGGAGGGTGAGCAAACGGCTGCGTGGTATTTAGCTGCCAGCCGGGTTAAACCACGACACTCCCTCAAACTTTTCATCTTGATTCAATATGGTTTCTCCCTCAAATGGTTACCTGCAGCTGCCAGGGTTAGGAACATGGATCTGCTTTTGAGACAGAACATGTTCACGACCTGGCTTTTTCAGATTTCCAGCCCTCCTGTTCTTGACTAGTACAATTTAGTTACAATATACAATATCATTAATCATCCAAATGTAGCATAAACAGAATGGACCGTTTGTTAAGATCTTTCTGGGGGTGGGAGGAAGGTTCCTCACTTATAACAGCTGTATCAGCCAGAGGCTTCCCTAAGGAAAGGGGCTGGCAGAAATGGGGGGTATATGTGAGGGGGTGAGGTCTTCCATCAAAATCAGAATCACCTTCAAGGGTGATACATGCCTCTATTTATTAGTATTATGCTACATATGCTAATGGCAGACTACACTATTTCTGAGCATTAACATTTGCTCAAAGCAATGGACTTTTACTTACAGAAACTGATTTAAACTCAGTGAAGCAGCTAAACACAGAAATCTAAGCAGGTGGCTGCAGCTGAAGGAAGAATTCTCAACTCCCACACTCAACCGATGAACTTCACTAAAACCATAATTAATATTCAGATAACTATACTCTGACACACAGAATAAGCAAGATCATCTAAGGGATGCAAATATCTACCTGGGATGAGGGGACCCAGGGGCTCAGGCTTGGAATACAGAGTGGTTTAAATATAAATCCAAAGCACTCCTTAATTTCATACTGCTGCCTTTGATGTTGGCCTGGGCCAGAAAACACAAATAGCAAGAGGACGTTATTGTATTGCTCACAGGCACAAAGTGGGAATTAAACTTAAATAAGCAATGTGTGGAAGGTAATAATAGAAATGGACCTTTGCTTGTAGGATGCTTGATGGTGTAATGACCTTGTTACAGCAGTGCTGATAATTTGGTCACTACTTTTAAAACTGTAGCCTTTCATTTGGAAAACTTTCTAGAGGCACTGTAAAGATATGAACAGAAGTCCCCTCTCCAGTCACGCTTGCTCAATTTTTGTGTTGAGCACTGATAGCTGGTTCCAAGAGAGAGACCCACCAGTGTTCCAGTCACAGGATAATGTTACAAAAGCAAAAGTCTGCCCTGTTTCTCTCAAATTCCAGACTCATCTAAAAGGTTGGATGGACTTTAAATCTAATCTGGCTCAGCCTGAATCTTAGACTGAAATGCTAAATGGGGGTGAATTTTACATGTATTCAGTTTTTATTGTGGGAATTTGATCTGGTTCAGAGAAACAGTACCTCTGGAAAGAGTTGTGATAGTTCTTTTTCCTTATACAGAGGGTATATAACCTTCCGGTCAGCCCTAAAAGGCATATTCAAACCTTGTATGCTCTGGACTTTGGACTGGTATTTCCTTGGTTGCCTTCAAAAGACACTCTGCTCAAGGTTTTACTGTGCCCTCCAAGTTACTTTTTTCCTCTGTTGACCAGATGCGTGGACTTTGGTGGAATGTGCAGTGTATATACGGTCCTAGGTTTTCAAGAACTGTGGATCAGATCACCATCATGATAAAATTGCTCATTACTGTTCATTACATGACAAAATGATCCACATCAGGCTTAGAAAATCCCTTGGGTTGAAAATGGTGAGAGGCTTGGAGAATGTCTGAGGGAAATATTGGGTACACTTGCCCTGTTCTCACTGTTCTCTATGCATCTTCTCATGGCCACTGCTGGTTGTGGAAAGCCCTTGGGTACTTCATACCTCCAAATCAGTGTGGCTGTACTGAAGCTATTAAGAAAGCAACAGCGCAGCCCCACTGGAGGCACAGCTTGATGCAAGGCATCTGATACGACTGATTTTCCAACTAACTCTTTTAGAAAACAAATCTGTTGTCAGCATTACGTGTCACACAAATATTGTCACTTCTCAGGAGGAGATGTTTATCTGTATTTTCCAAGGACTGCTTTTGAGCTGGTTGTTGAACCTGTTCCCATGCAATGATTAACACTGGTGGCAGAGGGAACAAAGGGAAACAGCTTGGAGTGAGTTGGTTTGGGGGGGGGGGTGGGAGGGGAAGAGAAGAAAAAAATCCCTGTAGGTCTGATAATGTCACCATCAAGGGAAGGCATTCTGTAATCTTGGAACAGTCCTATATATAGTAATATGCCTGTGTGCCTCTGGGGAGCTGAAGCACTTAAAAATGTTATAAAAGAAGTCTCAACTCTGAATTTAGTAACATAAAAGAATATTTATAAAAGGCAAGTAAACAGCGCTGGGTGCATGGGGAGCCTATGCTCTACTAACACGCACACCCACCCGTCAAACTTTCCAAATATATATAGGACATTGCTGTTACATATTTACAAGAAAACCCGAGTATGCCTATACATATGTATATCCTATCCCCGCTTCATATTATAATTCTCTTTGTGGTGGTCGTTGTGGGTGAAAGGCTCATGGTTTCCCCATCACCATTAGCAACCTTTTGTTCCAGACTGCAGGAGCGGCTTCGACTGTCTTCCTCTTCTGCACATGCTCTGCTCACCACAATGTTCCCGAAAGCAACAAAACGTGATTGCTTTTCCCACGTTTCGTTAACACTTGAAACCACACTGAACAATAAATGTTAACAGTTCTAACCAGCAACATACCCCCCCCCCAACTTCTGTGCCTTAACAGAGGGGAAAAAAAGCAATCCCAGATGGCAGGGCATCACCTCAATCACCCTTCTCTATTTCTTCTAAACTCTTTACATTCCTGATGACCTCATCGTTAAGAGTTTAATGTTATCACCAACCATGAGGCTTTCCGACCCCCATTGCCACATTCCCAAATCTCCCCCTTCTTTATTAATATCAATCATTTTTCTGACACGAATTACCACTCCATATATAACAATCCCTCCTCTTCTTTTGAATGTCATTAATTTGTGTCTTGGCTTCAAATTTGGCCAAGGCCAATTGAACCATAAAAGAATGCTTTCACAATATTCTCTGTAAGATTTATAAACAAGTTTTTAGCAATGGTTGGAATCCCATATTTAGCTCGTGTTTCAATTTCATGATTCAGCAAGGTGTATAATAATTGTACTTTTCCCAATTAACCCTCCTTCATTATTAACTCTTACCTCTATCCACCATTGATAGGGGACCTCTTTTGGCTCATAACTGGTTATCATATTGCTTTCATTGCATCCAGCATACTCTGGTTTCCATAGCATAGGTTTAATAGGCATAGTAGTGTTTGTTCCTGGATTCTTCCCCTCCGGGTGTTAACAATACATTCACTACAATTATGAGACCAATAGCATGTAATTAGGAGAGGTCCGGTAAAGGCCATGTTACCCGGCGGTTATTGCCCTAAGGGGTTGCAGCCCTTGGTAAACCTTCTCGAGCCGCAGTACTGGTCCCTTCTCCGTGCTTGCCCTCTCCCTGATGCTTCTTAGGAAATGGTCCAGACTTACACACCCGATGGTTCTTCTATTTGCGTTCCACTTTTCCACGAGTTAGTGGGGGCTCGATTCAAAGCAGATAACCAATCATCTAGGTAAATTTTCCCACCTATTATTAAATTTTCAGGTAATTCAAGATGTTGCGGGTATCTCTACTGGAGGTGGCACTCCTCCTATGGGATTTTGGGGTCCCCAAATCCTTCTATTAGGGCCTTTATATGAGTTTCCAATGATTGCTAATATTCTAATCAATACAAGATTTAATATACATACAATTAGCATCCAAAGGGTAGGTATGCCCTGATATACTTCAAGTTCTTTTAAGCTTAACTTTCAGATCTCCAGGAGTAGACTCAACCTTCCAGGTTCCTGTTACGGGTCCCTTTACTCGTGATGCATGTGTCCACCCCTTTTCCACTGTTCTTATAGCCGTCTCTGTAGTAAGCAAGACAAGATAAGGACCTTCCCAATGTGGAGACAACGATTCTTCTTTCCAAGTTTTTATCAATGCTTTATCTCCAGGCTGTATTTTATGAATTGTGAACCCCAAGGGCACATTTTGAGCCAACATCCCCTTCTCCCGAAGTTCGTTCAATTGTTTTCCCAGAGTTATCACATATTTCTGGGTCTCATAGTCTTCTATCAGAGAATGATCTAAGGGCATTCCTTGGGAATATGGCATAACATAAAGCATCTCATAAGGTGATACTCCAGTCTCCCCATGTGGCATGGTTCTTATGTTTAGCAATGCCAATGGTAAGCATTTTACCCATGATAATTGAGTCTCAATCATCAATTTGGCCAATTGGTGTTTAATTGTCTGATTCATTCTCTCGACTCGTCCAGAACTTTGAGGATGCCATGGCGTATGATATTCCCATTTAATGCCCAGGGCCACAGTCAAAGCCTTTAAAACCTTTGAAGTAAAGTGTGTCCCCTGATCGGAATCAATGTTCCCGATTAAACCAAAGCAAAGAATAACATTCTCCAACAGTTTTTAGCTACCACTGCAGTGGTGGCTCGTGCTGCAGGATAAGCCTCTACCCAATGTGTTAGTTGATCCACGATTACCAACAGATATTTATGTCATCCTTTGGTAGTTCAGTAAAGTCCACCTGTATTCTCTCAAATGGTCGATATGCAATTCTTCTTCCTCCAGCAGATGCTTGCCTAATCACCTTCTTATTTACTTTTTGACACATTAAGCATCCTTGGCTTTTGGATGCCTTCCCAGGATTTTGCTACAAACTGGGTTCTCAACAGTGCCCCTCCTGCAGGGGAATCAGGATCTATACCCGAGTACATCTTAAGGCTTTTTCTCAGCCTGTCTAACCATTCAGTTGGAGATTCGTCTCTGCACTGACACTCGTTAAAAGCTTTATTTATATTTTGTCCCCTTGGAACCGATTCCTTTATCCCTTGTATCATTATGGTCCTAAGATCCCTCATATTTTGCCTACCCTGAGCAGCCTGATGATCCCAGTTAGGGTTGGTATTTGGCCATTTCACATCCCCTGGAGGACCTCCCTGATTTTGTCCTGATCACGAATTACCACTCCATATATAACATAAATCTCATGTATTAGATGGAGGCAGAGCACAACATTTTTGCATTCTCTCTGTTCATATGGAGGTGGCTGTTTCTAGTGGTTCTTGTGCTTCCTGGAGTAATATCCCAGGCTGCATCTTTAAGAGAATTTAAGAATTAATCTTCCTTTTTTTTTTTTTTTTTTTTTTTTCTTTTTTCTTTTTTCTTTTCTTCTGGCTTCTCTGGCTTTTTCCTAAGTTCTTTTCTGTTTTCTCTACATTTTGCTTCATTTGAGGGGGCTGAAAGTAGGTTGATGACTAGACTTGCACGGCTTTTTTGTCAGCTGATATTTGTAGGGGAAAAACAGCTTAGCAGGAAGGAAAGCTGTTCACAGAACTGGAGGAAATTTGGCAAGTTTTTTTAAGGAGGATATGAAAAAGAAAAAGCCAAAACATCAATTATCTAAAAAAAAAAAAAAAAAAAAAAAAAAAAAAAAAAGTTTATCTGTGGGAATATTTTCCTTTTTTAAAATAGCCAGTACTTGTTTTTGTTATTTTCTAAGAGTATATATGCAAGGTCATGAAAGTGCTCAAAAGCAAAATACCTTACACTATTATTGTTTTTTACCTAGAAAATAAAATTAATTTTTCAGCCTAACCTAACGTTTTTTGTGGTCCGTTGGGAAAAACAAAGAAAGCAAAACCCAAACCAACCAGACCTCCCAAGCCAGACTTCAGCAGCTGCTTGCACAGCCGTAGTCCTGGTTTCTCCCCGGTGCTGCAGCCCCCGGCTGTCGCTGTCATCTCTGGCACTGGTGTGCCCCATGTCCTCGGTCACCTCCTCAGATTTCTTTCCCCCCATGCATGATGTGCAGCACGTTGCACAGAAGGGACTACTGTTGGTTGTGACCTGAAGGTGTCACTGCTACACCGTGAATGCTGACACCTGTCACAGCCTTTTCCTCAGCATCAGGGTGGGTACACTGCAGTTGCAATGAACATGCAAGAAATTGTAATAGGTATCGTGAAGTACAGTTTTAGCACTTAAAAGACACCAATATGTTGACCCATATGTGTCAATATTTATTCCTTAGCAGCTGCATTAGATTGACATATAAGCCCCTATCTAGCTTTCATTAAAATCAGTGACAAACTCTAATTGACTTAAATGGTGCAGGATAGAGCCCTAAATCTTTAATATAGTCATGTGCATGTCTGTTTTGTTTTTTTTTCTAGATAATGTAATTACTACAATGTAAAAATACATCTATTATGCGCACTTTGCTCAAATATCTGTAAATGTGATAATAATCACCCTTTCATATTCAATGCTGCATATCAACAAATTATTTCACAGAATCACAGAATTTCTAGGTTGGAAGAGACCTCAAGATCATCGAGTCCAACCTCTGACCTAACACTAACCAGTCCTCAACTAAGCCATATCACTAAGCTCTACATCTAAACGTCTTTTAAAGACCTCCAGGGATGGTGACTCAGCCACTTCCCTGGGCAGCCCGTTCCAATGTCTAACAACCCTTTTGGTAAAGAAGTTCTTCCTAACATCCAACCTAAAACACCCCTGAAGCAACTTTAGCCCATTCCCCCTTGTCCTGTCACCAGGCACATGGGAGAACAGACCAACCCCCACCTTGCTACAGCCTCCTTTAAGGTATCTGTAGAGAGCAATAAGGTCACCCCTGAGCCTCCTTTTCTCCAGGCTGAACAAGCCCAGCTCCCTCAGCCGCTCCTCATAGGACTTGTTCTCCAGGCCCCTCACCAGCTTCGTCGCCCTTCTCTGGACTCGCTCAAGCACCTCGATGTCCTTCTTGTAGCGAGGGGCCCGAAACTGAACACAGTACTCGAGGTGCGGCCTCACCAGAGCCGAGTACAGGGGGACAATCACTTCCCTAGACCTGCTGGCCACACTGCTTCTTATACAAGCCAGGATGCTGTTGGCCTTCTTGGCCACCTGAGGACACTGCTGGCTCACATTCAGCCGACTATCAACCAATACTCCCAGGTACTTCTCCGCCAGGCAGCTTTCCAACCACTCATCTCCCAGCCTGTAGCTCTGCTTGGGGTTGTTGCGCCCCAGGTGCAGGACCCAGCACTTGGCCTTGTTGAACTTCATATGGTTGGCCTCAGCCCATCGGTCCAGCCTATCCAGATCCTCCTGCAGAGCCTTCCTACCCTTGAGCAGATTGACACACACACCTAACTTGGTGTCATCTGCAAACTTACTGAGGGTGCACTCGGTCCCCTCATCCAGATCATCGATGAAGATATTAAAGAGGACCGGCCCCAGTACCGAGCCCTGGGGAACGCCACTAGTGACCAGCCTCCAACTGGATTTGACTCCATTCAGCACAACTCTTTGGGCCCGGCTATCCAGACAGGTTTTTAACCCAACGAAGCGTATGCCAGTCCAAGCCAAGAGCAGCCAGTTTCTTGAGGAGAGTGCGGTGGGGAACGGTGTCAAAAGCCTTGCTGAAGTCAAGGTAGACCACATCCACAGCCTTCCCCTCATCCACCCAGCGTGTCACTCTGTCATAGAAGGAGATCAGGTTCGTGAAGCAGGACCTGCCTTTCATAAACCCATGCTGACTGGGCCTGATCGCCTGCTTGCCCTGCAAGTGCTGCGTGATGACACTCAAGATAATCTACTTCATGAGCTTCCCTCGCACTGAGGTCAAACTGACAGGCCTATAGTTTCCCGGGTCTGCCCTCCGGCCCTTCTTGTAGATGGGCGTCACGTTTGCTAGCCGCCAGTCAACTGGGACCTCCCCCGATAGTCAGGACTGTTGATAAATGATGGAAAGTGGCTTGGCCAGCTCCTCCGCCAGTTCTCTCAGTACCCTTGGGTGGATCCCATCTGGCCCCATCGACTTGCGCGCATCCCGGTGTCGTAGCAGGTCACCAACCATTTCCTCATGGATAGTGAGGGGCACATTCTGCTCCCCATCCCCTTCCACCAGCTCAGAGTACTGGGTATCCAGAGAACAACTTCTATTGGCTCTAAAGACTGAGGCAAAGAAGGCATTAAGCACCTCCACCTTTTCCTCATCTTTTGTAACTAGGTTTCCCCCTGCATCCAGTAAAGGATGGAGATTCTCCTTAGTCCTCCTTTTTGTGTTGATGTATTTATAAAAACTTTTTTTTGTTATCTTTATCGGCAGTAGCCAGATTGAGCTCCAGATGAGCTTTGGCCTTTCTAATTTTGTCCCTGCACAGCCTTGCAACATCCTTATAGTCCTCCTCAGTTGCCCGCCCTTTTTTCCAAAGATTATAAACCCTCTTTTTTCTTCTAAGCTCAGGATGCAACTCAGCCAGGCCGGTCTTCTTCCACGCCGGCTCATCTTTGGGCACGTGGGGATGGACCGCTCCTGTGGCATTAAGATTTCCCTCTTGAAGAGTGCCCAACCTTGCAGGACTCCTCTGCTGCCTTTACCCTGCGCCACAGCACAGCTTGGGGATGGGAGTTAGCATGTGTTAATCCTGCAACCTCGCCAGAGCAAAGTCTGAATGGCTAATATATGTTAAAACCTTGCTGCCTCTGCTGCCTGAGCCGGTTACCTGCAGCTAACCCTATAGAGAAGGTTTTAACCAGACACCCAGAGAGAAAACAAAATAAAACTTAAGATGACTTGATCTGAAGCTGGAGTATTTGAAGAGGAAATCGGGCATGGATTACACCTCGGATGACCCTGCTGCTCTCCTACCTGACAGGTTTCCTGTTATCCTGGCAGGTAAATGCACAGAAGACCACACAGTTCCTGTGTAGTGACTCATGCTCCTCTAGCAAACTCTCCCTGCATGCTCCAAATCCTCACTTCAACCCTGCAGCACCAGCGAGGAGACAGCAGGCTTGTAGGTGATGAGTGGACTTAAATCAACGTATTCAGTGTATGGTTTTTTTGGGGTAGGATTGAAACCTGTTCCACGAATTGAAGAAGCTGTCTTGGCATAAGGGCTCCCCCACCCTCTTCCCATATATAACTGCATCTAAACTTATCTGCAGAGCTGTGAAACTTATCTGCAGAGCTGTGGTTGTTTTGGAGGGTTTAACATACATGTTCGGCTTCTGAAATTCCTCCTGGCCCTGGTGACTTTATGGAGGCTTTTACCAGGTTTGGGTCAGCCCCCTCCTGTGTGGTAATTGCCTAAAGTAACTAAGAAAATAAAACTAACATTCACATTTTAAAGAAAATGTACAGCATTGAAGAGGCTTTCAGGGTAGGGCATAGCTGCATTACCTGAGCGTTCCCTAGGCTTCCAACCTTAGATATTACCGCACTAGGGGAACCTGGTGTGCTGACTCTAAGGAACAGTACGGAGCATAGAGCAAAGTGGAGACACCACGGCTGGGCTCTGTGACAAGAGGGGGACTCGACTGTTCTTGTGCACACCGAAACTGATAAACTGCACATTTGCCACCCTGAGCTGACAACCTGTCATATTTTTGACAAAATACTGTACTCTAGTGAAATTTTGTTCATTATATCATAATAATACCAAAACACACCTCCATCCCAAAAGCTACCCGCCTCCAAGGTGCAACCACCCCTCACTGAGCACGCTTTGAATTTCTCGGAGCCTATTCCTTTAAATGAAGACGAGAAAACTTTTCACCAATCATAACTAAGATATGCTTGACTAGAGTCCCTCAAGCTCCACCTAAAAGATAGAAAATAATATAAATTGGCCTAAGAGAGAGGGAATGTTAGAGAAGATATCATCTGTTGCCAGCAGCAGCACTTATGGGGATTGATGGGGTGGTAACAGAATTGGAAGAAAGAGGATTCATTCACTTTACAATTTGCCGGTATGTTGCAGGAAGCACGGCCGAAAGCATGACAGACACCAATAGAGTCTCTATGGACCTCTGATAGCATTTGCAGGGATACCTTGCCAGGCCCTATCTCCACAAATCAGAGAAACATCAGGAGGTAAGGCCAAAGCTGTACAATTGTTCCAAACACTGTAGTTGTTACCCCTTGTCTCCGTGCCATAAACCCCTAAACCCTGCTTAGCAGTATCATTGTAATCACGGGTGTTATTTGTATTTCTGTACCCGTATGGCCCTTTCCAGGTTCCTGTAGCAGGATCCATCTGATAGCCACGGCTACGTTCACTTTTGTAGCCACCTTTCAGGTTGATACAGATTTGACTACAGATACCAGGGTTTTGGCATTCATCAATATCTCCACAGGTTCTCTTGTCTACAAACTCAAACCCAGCTGGACAGTCACATTCATAGCCAATGTTCACCAAACATTCATTTATGTTGCATTCCTTCAGGGGCTCATCACCCCAGTCCTTGCAGTCTTTCTGCTGGTTAAACACCTTATTGATATTTATGCATTTTCCACTTCTGCACTTGAATTTTCCAGGTCCAGAGCACTGAATAACATTGTTACAGTTTGCTTCATCAGTGCCATCCAGTCTCTCACACCACTGCACTGCCTACTCCCATGGACACAGTTCCCATCTTCACATCTGAACTGGTCTGGCCTGCAGGTCCGAGAAGGGCAGTTAATTTCATCGCTTCCATCCTTGCAATCAGGATTTCTGTCACATCGCCACTTCTTGTGGATACATTTACCTGAGCCGCACTGTGCCTCACTCGCAGAACACTTCACTGGAGGTGCAGGCTGGCGGCCACACTGCTCCAAAGATTCATCCAAGTGGTTGGAGCAGTCACCTTGACCATTGCAGACAAAGCTTTTGGAAATACATTGCCCACTACTGCATTTGAACTCTGCTGCACTACAAGTCACATTGCCACAATTCTCTTCATCTTCTCCACTGTCACAGTCTTTTTCACCATCACAGTTCCAGGACACTGGGATACACTGGGTTGACTGAGGACCACAGCTGATTTCATTTACCCGGCATGTTCTCATATGACACAGCTCAGCACTCCCATCAGACCCATCTTCACAGTCCGGATCCCCATCACACTGCCATCTGTTGCACACAAAGTCAGATTCAGCATGTCTTCTTCACACAAGCACTCTCATCACTGCCATCTGAGCAGTCTTCACATTTTGCTCTAGCACCGTTGGCAGCAGTGCACAGGCGGGCGAGGGCGAGCAGCAGGCAGAGCGCCCCGCAGCGCGGCAGCGCCCACTACCGCCCCGCACCGTCACCTGTGTCACTTACACTACTCCTATTACCCATGCTGTTAGCGTCAGTGGCATCCTCCTGGTTCCGTTTCTGTCTTTGTCACCCCTTACTCTCCCCCTTTTCTTTTTGCCACTGACCATTCACCACAAATGGATGAGACACATGATTGCTAGTTAGGAAAGAGAGTGTAACATCTGCTATACGGCTGCAGGCAGTGCCAGCTGCAACCTTAGACACTATTTGTGAAAGAGCTTGCCGGTGGTCATTTGGCAGTGTAATCTGCGGCTCTGCACTTCTGCACTGCAATAAAGGTAGTAATAGAGCTAAGTCATAATTAGTAATCCGTACAATGTGGCAACCCCACTGAATGTTATCCAGGAACATTTGTACATTTATCAAATTATGTAACAGCATAGTTATAACACTGATCTGGGGACGAATAGTCTTTTTTGTATTGCAAGATAAACCTCTTATAAAAAGAATGCTAGAGAGAAGCAGCACAGCCGCCGCTGCCTCCATGGTTACGTCAGACAGGCTGCAGGGTCCTGATCTCCGCCCCTCTGCTATGTGCCAACTCGCCACACGGTGAGGGTCAGCTGCCATTGTCCACTGACGCCTCTGGTCTCCCGTAGCAACTCGATCTCGGATGGCCCGCGTCGCACTGCGATTACTTTGTTTCCCGCGTCCCTCCGCGGCTCCCGCATGTTTCGCGGTTCCCGCAGCTCCCCACGGCTCCCCTTTTCCCGCGTCCCCCTGCAGCTCCGTTTCCCGCGTCCTCCCGTGGTTTCTTTCCCGCGTCTCCCCGCGGATCTTTTCCCGCATCTCCCCGCGGTTTCTTTTCCCCGCGTCTCACCACGTGACCTTTGTCCGGGTCAGTGCTTGGAGTTTCTCAATGTCCCTCAGGTGTTCCGGTTTCTGCCAGGTCTCTCCGTGTCTCTCAGAGTCGTCCGTGGCTCTGAAGCGTCTCTCAGGGTTCTCTCCATCCGACGGTAGTCCCTCTGTGTGCCTCGGGTCTCCCGGCGCTGCTCCGGTCTCTCGGCACTGCTCCGGGCTCCCGGCCTGTTCGGGTCTCAGCGAGTCTGGGTCTCAGCGAGTCCGGATTTCCGTCTGTGCAGGGCTCAGCCTGTTCGGGTCTCAGCCTGTTCGGGCGCCATATGTTGCAGGAAGCACGGCCGAAAGCACAACAGACACCAGTAGAGTCAGATCATGCTCCATTTTATTGCCTGAATAGCCTAACTTTTATAGTGAACTTAACAGGGGCGGACAGTGTTTCACACAAGATTATTGGTCAAAAGCACTCAGACAAACAACAGCAAGAAAACAACCCCACCTGCAAGAAAACAACCCCCTTGTGATTAGCAGTCACGTAGACCTTGTCCTTGAAGCCAGCTACTGGTAACAATATTTTTCTGAATTCCTCAATTGGGCGATGTGGGAACACTGTCATGGGAACTTCTCATAGTTGCCCTGGTAGCTTGGTTTGCTCAGCTACAGCAAGTCATGGGATTTTTGCTGTTTCAAAAAATCCCTCAACACCGGTATTTCCAGTAAAGAAACCAACCAGGCAATGGCATTTTATAGTGAATTACAGACAGTTAAATACCAACAGCACACCTTTGATTGCTGCAGTTCCAAACATGGAAGAGATAGTGAAAGCCTTCTGTGCATCTAACAGTAGCAATGGTGCTAACTACTCCCAAATATTTCTATGCATGGGAACTCAAAGATTGCTATTTCACCCTCTTTCTAACCCTGCCAGTTGAATACAACCGAGCATATTTTATTTCCTTTTGAGTTCACAGGAATCCTGTGTGAACTGCATGTGGACAGCTGGAGAATCACAAATCAGCAGTTTGGATTGATAATGCTATGCTTTACCCTGACCTTAATGCAATCCCTTTTGGTTCATAGCCAAAAAGATCCAAAATGGCCGTGGTCCCAAGCCCATGTTAAATACACTGGATTATGGGAACACGTGCCATCAGGGAAAACTTAAATTTAGCTACTGTGGCTGTGCATGGAGCTGAGTTGTTTCACAGTGACATCTCAAAATAACCCTTGGAACCATGCACTGTCACAGTATAGCAAAATCACTGGAACATCTCAAAACAAAAAGGACCTAAATATTTCTACTTTAGTTTTACATGGGAACAAAATATTTTCAAAAGATGAATGGAGTTGGAACAATTGGAACAGTTGGAACAATTCTCTAAGAATTCAAGCCACGTGTGGCCAGACAATACAAATCATTTGCCGAATATCTAACGGATCTACTTACAATAGGCCGACTGAAATTAAGACAGTTTATGCTGATTCTACCAGACCACAAAATTATAATACTGATTGTGTCAAAATAACTGAACCAAATTTTGATTGCTGGTACAATTTTACTTTCACCAAACCTATAATTGTGCACTGTCTTTGGGGTTACAGAGGCACAGAATTACTATTTGAATTTATGATCAATACAGAAACATCTTCTTTGACTGAAAAGGATAAGAAGCCTCTGCCCCCACAGATATTTGAAAACTTACCAACTCAGCCTCCCATTAGTCTAACTCCTTCCATCTTCAACACAGGTCCTTGCATATTAAAAATGTGGGACAACAACAAATTCTCTTTAACCCTAGCTGGTCTCTAAACAGGGTAGAGCTAGCACTGCACATTAATATCTCAGTAATCAACTCAAAATGTACTACCTTTTTGAGAACTGCCTACACCAGCTGGTTAGCATGGTTACACAGACATTCTCTGAAACAATCTCAGCACATGCCACGGGATGCAACTGGGTTATTGGGAACAGGATTAGGTATATTAAATAGCATTGACGCTGAGGACTTAATAAGTAGAATACCTGCTACTACAGATGATCTAAGGAAATTGGAATGACCAATAAAATCATCCTTATTGGCCTTAGGAGCAAGTCAATGGCTTTTGATATTTTACCCCATTGGGAACATTCTGAAGAAAATTATCATCAATTAATTGTAAATGCCCTTGGAAAAAACTCAAGGCAATACCTCCCTTGCCTTGAGCTGCATCCAAGCACAGTTATGGATACAATCTGTAGCAGCAGCTATTATTAGAGAGGGAGAAGGAGGAACTTTGCCCACTGAAATTCAAAAATTGATTTGGGATAATGCTTCAGAACTTGAAAAGGAGTTTTCAACATGGTGACAATTAGTCAACTTTACCTATTATGCAGGAAATGATAAAATTATTGCCTTTATACTTACCATAAGCAATGCCACCATATACAATGTATATCCAATCGTTGCATTAGTACTTAATCATAATAGAACTATACTTTATCCTAAGGAGCATAAAGTATGGGCCCATCAAAATGGAGGAAAGTGGCAAACAGTTGATGTGAATACACGTATTGTGTGTGAACAAAAAGGCTTCATCTGTGAGAGAAACACACTCAAAGTCCAAGATATTTGTCTTGACACTGAACAAAACATTTGTCACTTTGAGTTACATCCTAATGAGACCCATATCGGTTAATACATTATTGGTGAATCTGTGACCATGATAGTTCATTACCCTGAATCCAACTGGACCCATAACGGTTAATTAGCTACACCCCTTAATGTGACACTCCTGTTTTTTCTGTAGCTGAATCTCTGATTATGTGAGTGGTAGCATTTGGGGAAGGGAGATCAAAAAGGTCCCCATTTGTCCCGATTTGGAGACTTGGGTCTGATTCTGCCCCACTAGCTGTGTGAGTAGTGCTGCCCTGCCAGCCCATCCAACGGAATAAGGGATTGCTTGTGAGGATTAAAGGTGGAAGAAGAGTACATCAAACAGCCCCTCCTGGAAAAATTTATAAACACACCATAACCAACTTAGCAGGCTCAGTGCCTTGGAGAATAATTGAAAGAGATGTTCCATATTGATCTTTTCAGAAAGTTCAGTTTGTCTAATCCATCCCCTCCTCAGAGCTGTGTGAAAAATGTTTGAACTTGCAGCACTGGGGTGGGATTCTGCTCTCTGTTACCTGGATGTAAATGTTGGGAGGCTCCTCCAAACTACTCCGTGCTCCTCCGTGCAGCTTCCATGGTATAAGGGAGAGCAGGAGCCAACCCCAAGCCTAGGCAAAGTGTATGATTGTGTCTGCAACTGGGCTTGGTTTGAGGAAGCCCATTTTTGAGGCTGTGAGTTTCCAGTGATTTTATAGGATGGACATTATGTTTCCATGTTGTGATGTGAATGCCAGGGATTTATTGTACGAAATATGGAGAGGAAAGATGATTTTGTGATTAGGAAATCAGACTGGGATTTGTATAATCTGTGTTTAATTTCCAACCCAGCTGTAGATTGCCTCTCTGCTGTTGGATAAGTCACTTATGTTCAGATCCATAAAGCTATTTAGGTATCTAACACCCATTGATTTCAATGGCAGTTGGGCTCTAAGTGCCTTTAAGGATCTGAGTCTTAGTCTCAGTGCATCTCAGGGTTAGGAACCAAACCTATTAGATCACAACCTGGTACTTATTTTCTCCTACAGGATGAGTGCTTGTTTATGTCCTCTTGGAATGTGGTGCATCTGTATGTGTCTGCACAGCCTCTAGCACAGCGGGGTCCTAAATCTCAGCTGTTGCTGGAAGAATATAATACAAATGTGATAACAATTGCCAATAAATAAGTAAATAATAGTAAGCTTTGAAAGCTAAACTGCAACAAAATAATCTAAGACCCTTAACATTGCAGTCTAGTTTTTAATGTGCTCTCATGCTTTAAAAATTATCAGCAAAACCCATGTCTTTGGCTATGCATTGATCTCCTGCGTCCTGTTAAATTATTCAGCCCTTCTAGCAACTCTTCCTCAAAACATCTCAGGTGTTTTACAGATGTGAATTAGGCTTTGCATCCCTCTTGTCCAGGCATGGAATTTTCATCTTGCTTCTTTGCAGTTAGGAAACTGAGTCACGGAACTTTGTCCAGAACAGAAGGAACCTAAGTAGGCACCTAGATGTTGATACAGCAAAGCATGCCAGTAAATTCTGCCTTGGAACAGACCCACAGGCCCTTTATTTCAACCAGAACAACCCAGCTTTAACCAGCTCTCTGGGGATGGGAGTCCCATTTCTACTCCTCTGATTTCTAAAGCATTGTTTTCTGTCTCCTCCTCATTAGGTTTGTTCTTCTAATGAGAGCATTCTTCACTGTGGTCATCTCTCTCCCTTGGTGAGAGCAGGCAATGTGAGGTCCTTCATGGGATTTTAAGCAAAAAGGAACACATAAAACCAAGCAGCCCCAGAGAACCAACTTTTAGAGGCCTTGGATGGGTCATGAGCCTTCCTGAGCAAGGAACTGTTAAAATGTTGTACTGGATACACCACCAGGTGACTGGCAGTGTCTGCATTGGGACTGTAGTTGTGTCCGTCACGTTTGTCACGTTAAGGGGTGTAGCTGATTAACTGTTATGGGCCCGGTTGGATTCAGGGTACTGAACCAGTCGGATACACCAATAACACGTTAACCATCTGGGGTCCGGTCGGATCTTCACCAATAACGGATTAACCGTCTGGGGTCCAGTCGGATTCACCAATAACACATTAATCGTCTGGGGTCCAGTCAGATATTCACCAATAACGTGTTAACCGTCTGGGGTCTGGTTGGATTCAGAACACTGAACTATCACGGTCACGGATAACCACCCTTACCCTAGTTGCACTTAATGAGAGCTATAACAATGCAATCAAGTGTGATTTATTACAGCAACAGGTACACAGGTTCTTTGGATTGCCAGCGATAGTGACTGTCTGCAAAAGCAAGCTAGCATGCATGAAATACACAGGTGACACAGGTGTTACAGGTGTTACAGGTGCACAGCCTAGAAATAAACACGTTAAAAGGATCAAAGACTCTAGAGAGATTTATAAGCAAGTGTTCAAATCTCACCCAAAGGCGTCCCAATGGGGGGGGAAGAGAGGCTCAGCCCGTCGACTGGTCCCAGGAGTCAGGAGGTCCTAAGGATGTTGTATTTCCTCGGGATGGTATCTTCCCTGACGGTGGTATCTTCCCTAACATCCCCTCTCTCTTAGGCCAATGCATATTATTTTCTATCTTTTAGGTGGAGCTTGAGTGACTCTAGTCAAGCATATCTTAGTTATGATTGGTGAAAAGTTCTCCCGTCTCCGTTTAAAGTAATAGGCTCCGAGAAATTCAGAGCGCATGCTCAGTGAGGGGTGGTCACACCTTGGAGGCGGGTAGCTTTTGGGATGGAGGTGTGTTTTGGTATTATAATGATATTATAATGAGCAAAAAGTACACTAGGGTACAGCATTTGTCAAAACATGACAGGTCCTTGGCTCAGGGTAGCAAAAAGTGCAGCTTATCAGTCTCAGTGTGCACAAGAACAACAGAGTCCCCACCTGATTACAGAGCCTAGCCGTGGTGTCTCCACTCCACTCTATGCTCCGTACTGTTCCTTAGGGCTAGCACACCAAGTTTCCCCAGTGCGACAGCATCTAAGGTTGGAAGCCTAGGGAACACTCAGATAATGCAGCTATGCCCTACCCTGAAAGCCTCTTCAATGCTGTACATTTTCTTTAAAATGTGAATGTTAGTTTTATTTTCCTAGTTACTTTAGGCAATTACACCACAGAGTTGTCACTAGGGAGAGATGGAGAAAGAACGGAGAGCTTTCCCCACTGTCATTCCCCTGGGTTAACCCTCCCTGCACAGGAGATGTGGGGAAATTCCCCCCCTGCAGCCATCAGCTGGGGCTTGCAGGGGTCATGGCGGAGCTGAATGTTAGCACACTTGAACAACCAGCCCCAGCCGAGCTTGTAAACCTAAGCCTGCTTCCAGGAAGGCTGAGGCACTGCCATGGTGAGCACCGGATTCTTTTTGTCTGAAGCACATTTCCCTCCCTCCCCCTCCCCCAAATGGAGACTATCCTTGATATTCACACATTTTTCCTAAAGCGCATGTGCCCAAACTCATGGCAGTGTCCTCCTGTTCATTGGGTTTCAATAACCCCAAGGGCTGGAACCTCCCTGAGGATTCACTGCAGGGAGGCAGACTGTGCTGTCTGGGAAGCAAGCATGAGAAGGGAACCACAGAGACATCCAATGCTTCCTGGCTCTAATGGTTCATAGCATCCTAAAAAAGCAGGAGGGTTTGGAGGAGATGCTATGGCCTTCCTTTAAAACAACCATTCACTATAAAGTAATTAATTCATTTCCTGAATTAAAAGGAGCTTTCGGATGCTTCGTGGTGTTGCTTAGCCAGGATGAAATGGGGAGAATGATGCCAGGAGGAGGCCATTATCCTTCTCATATCCAGGAAAATGGGAGCAGTTCCACCTGGCGTTTAATTCATGTGAGTGTTGCTGATGGGTTTAAAGCTCTTCTAGTTTTCTCATGTGTGTGTAGAAAAACCAGCAACAACCAACGATTGAATTCCCCAAATAAATTACAGGACTTTCTTCCCTCTGCTCAGTTGCCTTGTCTGTCTCATCCTTCTCTCTCACTCCTACCTTTTTCCATTATAAAAATAATCAGTGCAAAATAAATGAGTGAACAGCCAACATCTTTTCAAAGCATCTTTGTGGAAAGGTTTAATTTCCTGCCCTGCTGTGTTTTTGTGTGTGTATTTTTCTTTTTCCCAAAGGAGGAAAGGAAATAAAGAAAAAAGCAATGAGAGAAAAAATAAAGAGAACTGAGAACTTGACAGCCAATAAAGAGAAGCCAGTTTGAGGAAAAGAACAGCATGATCATGCCCATATTTCCATAAGTACATTTTCCTTGAGCCAGAAGGATCAGCCACCTCTATACAGATCTTGACAGGGGTGGGAAATATCAAGCAGGCAATGCCTATCAGAGAACTGGTTTGGCATCCCTACACCCTCCCTTCCAACTCGGAGCGTCTTTGTGCGAAGCACCAGCAGCCAGGTGAAACAAACTATGGGAGCAGGCAAGCAATTTGTAATTCATGACAATTTATGGCAAAGGGGTCTCTTCTGGCATCTGCCTGGTGTGGAGGCAAGTGGGGCTGGGTGGCATCCCCAATGGTGTGGCGTGGAGCTGTGTGCCTTCCCTGGAGGGAAAGCCAGGATGCTCGCTTGCAGGATCCAAGCGCCAAGCGAGTGCATGCGGCAGAACAGATAGGAAGGAGCCACAACGTGGCAGCATTGTATCTGGCGTGTGGACGAGACAGTGAGAGTCAAGCCAGGCTGACCTTAGTCCTGCCTATATCAGATCTGAGCTGATTTATTAGAAGAGGGTCAGGGATGGAGGAGACATCTAAGGAGCAAATTTTGTTCGCAGGTACTGGTGCCTCAGTAACTATCCTTCACTGGAAGTGAAGAAAAAGAAGGGAAAAAAAGCCAACAAAACTAGGGTGGCTTGATTATTATTCACCAAAACAGGCTGGGTTCCCTTGAGCAAGAATCTGGCAAAGCTCTGCCTGTTAGGAAATATCTGTTAACATGGTGTGTGTGACTCCAGCAAGGTCCGACCCCTGATACTTCCTGCGAATGTCAATCTGTTAACTTTCTGGAAAACCTCAGAGTTCTTCATGGGGAAGGATTGTTTATCCTATTTTGTAGAGCAAGGACAAGAACCACAATGACTTGTTAAATATCTGAATTTTTGAAATTAATCCCTAATTTACAGTGTCCAGCTTGAAATACTAATTGCAGTGGGGACCCCTACCCCCACATCATTTACATACAAACTAAGTAGGCGGTAAAAAAAAGTGACAGCCAGCTTTAATTTTTCTCTGGAAATGACTTGCTCAGCCTCTGCGGAGTAAACCAGCAGCTGAGCAAGGATAAAAAAAAAAAAAAAAAAAAAAAGGCAGCTGTCCTAACTCTCAGCTCTTGACAACCTGACAACCCCATGACCCATGACAGAGCACTGAACATCTGTGTAGGTCTGGAAATCACAGGCCATCCTTGTGGCAAGACCCAAGTGAGGTGGGCAGCTTGTCTGGGCAAATCCCACCAGCACACCTGAATTATGCTTCTCCACCCCTTCAAAAGAGAACGACTCTCATCAAGGAAAAAAAAAAAAAAAAAAAAAAAAGGAAAACATTTGGGTCGTGTAATGTGAGCACGAAGCTGACATAAAAATAAAGTCTTCAGCATCTGGGCTTGGTGAGGAAGGGGAAGAGGGAGGAATTGGAGGGGGGGGGCAAGGGGCAAGGAAATAACCGTTTGCTGCCACCAGAAGTATTGTTTAAAGCTTTACTTAAAAATGCTGACAGCTTGACAGCTTCTGCACAGCTAGCTGTACCCATGGCAGAAGGAGCCTTCTGGCACATTGATAAAGTATTAAGATGAGCACAGATCTGGGCATGATACAAAGAGACAAGAGCTCCTCGCAGCCGAATTAAGGCAACGCGCACAAAGTGACTGTTACCTGGCAAAGGCTCGTTTTGATGCCGGAGTCTTTTGTTTTGATTTCAGATCAAAGGGAGGCAAGGTGGCTTAGGGCTGGCGCTCCAAGCTGCATGGCTAACTTATCTGTGCCATTCAAGCAGGCATCGCATTGTCTACTCAGAAGCAGAGAATAGATGAGTGTCGTGGTTTAACCCGGCTGGCAGCTAAATACCACGCAGCCGTTCGCTCACCCTCCCCCCTCCCTCTCTGGGACGGGGGAGAGAAATGGAAAGTGAAGCCCGTGAGTTGAGATAAAGACAGTTTAATAAGACAGGAAAATAATAATAATAATAATAATACAATGATGATAATAGTACTACTAATAATAATATGTACAAACAAGTCATGCACAATGCAATTGCTCACCACCCGCTGACCGATGCCCAGCTTAACCCCGAGCAGTCCGGCCCCCTCCCCCCGGCTAGCCACCCCTATATATTGTTTAGCATGACGTCAGATGGTATGGAATACCCCTTTGGCTAGTTCGGGTCACCTGTCCTGGGTCTGTCCCCTCCCAGCTCTTACTGCACCCCCAGCCTGCCTGTTGGCAGGACAGAGCAAAAGTCTGAGGTGTCCTTGGCTTGGTATAAGCACTGCTCTGCAACAATTAAAACATCGGGGTGTTATCAGCACTCTTCTCATCCTAAGCCAAAACACAGCATTCCACCAGCTACTAGGAAGAAAATTAATTCTGTTCTAACTGAAACCAGGACAATGAGGGAGGGGCGAGGAGACAAGGCAACAACACCTCCGTGCTGGGGAGCCCTGCAGAATTGCATTTCAGTACCTGCCCTTCTGCTTTACGCAAGTCCGGACGCAAAGTCCTCCTGTTGCTCTCAGGCTGGGAAGTCTCACTCCAGACCCAGGCCTGGGGCTGGCTCTGCTCTTAGCAAGCTCTGGTTCCTGCCCCGGGATCCTCTCTGGGTGTGCAGCCCCAAGCTGGTGTAACACTGCCTTGGTATGGAAAACATCATCCTGCACACCCCAGCCAGCAAGAGCAGCCACGCCAATGTAACGGTGCCTGATGCCAGCATACTTTCACCTTCCTTCTACTATTTGCATGTGTGTGCATATTTATACATTGGTATAACCACTTTTGTACAGGTATTACAACGCCCCCAGCAGAGAAGTTTTGTCACCTTGGTCATACTGGTGCAGACAAAGCAGTGCAGCTTTTCTCCTTCGATGGACTGAAGTGCCATGCTGCAAAGCCTTAAGCTCTGCCAGTTCCTGCTGACTTTGAAGGAACCTCAAGGCACCTTTTGAGAGGGTCTTAGTGTCTCTCCCTGCTCCCTGAAGGAGGATTGGGTCCTAGGTTAATGAAAACTAGGGCAGCTTTACACTATCAGCTGCCTGAGAGGGTGCCCGGCATTTCGAGAATGAGAGACAGGAAAAAATTGAGTTACCAAGGCAATGAGCAACCTCAGCATAGTGATGGAAGACATAAAAATACAGCCAGGAGCCAGACACCACTGCTCTGAGCCAAACTCACGACATGCCCTGAATAACCTTCCCTCCAACTTCAAGGTGGAAGAAGATGCTGGCTCTCTGCAGCTCAGCACTATATGGATGTTACAGTCAAGGTTTCTGACCCGCTCTCTCTGACATGCAGATACCTTGTTTGTGTTGCATTGGAGTCAAATAGATTGGCTTTGCTGCTGCCCCTGCTGGAGCCTGCACCGAAACAGGTGGTGTGGCATCTGACCCCATCCCAGTCTGTGCACGCTGCACAGGAAGAGAGAGAACTCCAGCTCCTTCCCTCTTTTCTTTCTTCTACTAGAGTGGGCCAAATCCTGATCTCATTTATATCGCAGTAATCCTGGAAGAAATTCACGGACGTCCCTTCCTCTAGACCTATATGGGTATAATTTCCCCCTGTACTCGGCTCTGGTGAGGCCGCACCTCGAGTACTGTGTTCAGTTTTGGGCCCCTCGCTACAAGAAGGACATCGAGGTGCTTGAGCGGGTCCAGAGAAGGGCGACAAAGCTGGTGAGGGGCCTGGAGAACAAGTCCTACGAGGAGCGGCTGAGGGAGCTGGGCTTGTTCAGCCTGGAGAAAAGGAGGCTCAGGGGCGACCTTATTGCTCTCTACAGATACCTTAAAGGAGGCTGTAGTGAGGTGGGGGTTGGTCTGTTCTCCCACGTGCCTGGTGACAGGACGAGGGGGAATGGGCTTAAGTTGAGCCAGGGGAGTTTTAGGTTGGATATTAGGAAGAACTTCTTTACCGAAAGGGTTGTTGGACATTGGAACAGGCTGCCCAGGGAAGTGGTGGAGTCACCATCCCTGGAAGTCTTTAAAAGACGTTTAGATGTAGAGCTTAGGGATATGGTTTAGTGGGGATTGTTAGCGTTAGGTCAGAGGTTGGACTCGATGATCTTGAGGTCTCTTCCAACCTAGAAATTCTGTGATTCTGTGATTCTGTAATTGAGAGCAGAATCCATCCCCACGTCCTCATGGATGGCTCCAGAGCTGGAAAAAATACTAAAGGCTCCTTTATCTTGATGGCACAAGATGGCTCAATAAATGCAAAGCACGTGTTACATAATAGCAGAATAATCTATGGTATTGAGGGCTTACAGATCCTGAAAGTCTTTTCTGCTTTGCAAGGGGGGGAATTAAATAGGGAGAAAAATATATATTGAATAAAATGTTTGTTGCAGAATATTTTTTTAAATACTGAACTGTGAAACCTAAAGTAGGGCAATACCCTCCCTTTCAACAATATTTTGACTTCCTACAGTCAGCAGATGCAATATGCATAGGATTCATAAATATCCCATTAAAATTCATTAAACTGTGTTTCCAGATATTTAGTAAATTTTGAAGAAAAAAAATCTATTGTTTCTTCTGCTCCGTATGATGGTCTCTTTGAATGTAATTAACCCTTTGTTCATGGGTCTTTCTATCCAACTAATCTCCCACCCTGTGCCTTCCGATGCATTTTTAATACCACAGGTAATACCACTGCCTAAAATCCTCCGGCGGTCACCATGCAATAGAGCTCTTTGCACCGGCAAGGTACTGTAAATCTCCATAAATAGTGCTTGGATGAACAGCAAATTCAGATAAGTGATGTGTTCTTTTTCATGCCTTCCAGTTACAAACAGGGCATGCTCTTCATCCTTCAAGGTAGATTTTTAGCCAGGAACAACACTGGTTTCCTACCTGCCCAAGGGATTCAGCCACTGGACTGGGGGAGATGAGCCAGAAGGGCAGTGATGAGGGGTGAGAGGACTTTGATAAACAGCAATGAAAAGAAGCTTAGTGATGAACAAAAAGCATTCTTGTTTCCCTCTTCCTTTTTCTCATCTGCTAAATGAGCTGTTTGTCAAAACAGGCAGTGAAGCTGGAAGGACCAGGGGAAAGAGTTTGGTATAAAAAAAAAAAAAAAAAGTGAAGGTGAGATCTGAAAACATTCTGTTTCTCTTTGCTGAGAGCAAATCCTATTCCCAGATCAACTCTAATCAGAATGTCTCCCTAGAAAAAATCAGGAAGGAAATATTTAAAATTATTGGAAGAGTCTTATCCTCATTCATGCTGCAAGGTGTTCTAGGTACGTGGTGTTTCTTTCATGATTTCCATGTTCTGCCCCAGTTCTGAAGGAATGTTATTTCTGAGTCACAGAATTATGCTTTGCACTTGGCTCCCGTAACACCCCTACACTTAATTATTTCATCTGAACTACAGATTTCCATGGATCCAGCAAAGCATTTAAGCACCTGTTCAACTTTAGGAACTTATTGCTTTCTGGGAGGCTTTCCACAATATGAATTAAGCACATGCTTTGCAGGATGGACGGCTCTATACCATAACTACATTTCATCTGGACGAGATTCAGGCCCTTCCCAATGGGCTGGCTGATACGTAGTGCATCGCTCTAGAATTTTCCCACGAGCATGTGTGTCTTTTTATTGAAGACTTTGTCATATCTGATTGAACTCTGGCACAGGGTTCATGATCAGTCTCAGGCAGCTCAGAAAGGACAAATCCTGGCACTGCGGGCTTGGACATGAGGGTTACGGTTTGTGTATCAGATGTGGATCTCACCCTGAGCCACCAGGAAGCCAGTCTCATATCTGTGAGATGTGGACGGATTCATCCGCTTTAATCGTTTCCATGATTTAAGCATTAGGTACCAGGAAATTAATCTGGGCAATAGTCAAGACAATCTTCACAAAGCTGGGTCCAATGTTGCTAAAACAAGCTGGCTGAAATGAAAAAGTGCAGCTGTGACTCCCTGCCTGATACCAACATACACAAGCAAACACACACGTGTGCACAAAAAGGCCCCAATAATTATTCTTATTATTTATGAACATGGATGAAAAGCCAAAGGGGGAATGGTAATGCACCCAGATGCTGATTAGCTGGAGACTATAATGATGATGTAATAAAAATTCAGTTTGTATCTTAAGCTGCACCAGGACAATCAGACAGAGATTAGATAAAAATCAGAGAGAATGAATAATAGAAGGGAGAGGTAACATCATAAACCATAACTCCCTGCAAAATGTTCTACATCTGAGTGTCCCCGGTCAGAATAAATAAAGGCTGGAGGGCGTAAATACAACCCTAGTGCACATAGGAAGGAGGCAGATGTGGCTTAGTACATGTATTATTTATCAATGAGCAGCCAGATATGCACATCTATGTACCTGCACAGGGTTGCAAATGCACACACACACACCTGTCTAGCTCTGATAAACAGAGAGATGATGAGAGGGAGCTGGGGAAAGTGTGGTATTTGGAGAGGGACAGACAGACAGGGAAAGCGTACGGGATGGATGACTGGGATCATACAGGGACCATTAAGAGAAATGTGAACTTGCGGGGAAAACAGCACCACCTCTATGTGACAGGGTGAGGGGTATACATCTTCTGACTACTGCTGCCTTGCAGTAGGATTTTGCCACATCTGAAAACCTGCTACCTGCTTCAGGATTCTTTTCAGCTGCTCGGGATTTTCATCTGTGCTTTAAAAAATCAAACAAAACCAAAAACACTACCAAAATACTTCCCCAGCCATGCAGGGGACTGCGATTTATTAGCAGCTGAAGGAAAAATCCTTTCCTTCCTAGGACTTTCCTAGCTTAAATATTTTACCTGCACTCCTTGCTGTACTTTTTGCCTGTGGTTTGCATTATTACTTGCTAAATACATTAGAAAATGCTCATCAGATTGCTCAGCTGGTGTTTGTGTGGTTGCCCACACACGCACTCGCACACACACACAGCAATTTTTTAAATAAATCACAGTAGCAGGGGTGAGGAGAGGGTATGCGGCACTTCGCAAGGGAGCAGAACAGCGAAAAAGGAAGGACATCTCCAGGATCAGAAAACAGAGGCTGCCGGAGTTTCTCCATGCCTCCGAGCACCCATGAGATGGCCACCATCACTGGGCACAGAGGGGATGAGGGGGACACCAGCCTGGGCTGCTCTTACCCTGGCCTAATAGGTGAGGAAATGTCTAACCCCTCCACACCGCCACAGAACAGGCCTAAATAATCAGCGTACATGCTTTACACCTCAGATGAGACAAAGCTTGTCAGGAGAGGTAATATCTTTTATTGGATCAACTGATATAGTTGGAAAAAAATAGACAAGCCTTCAAGCACACAAGGAAGTCTGTCTGTTGTTGTTTTTTTTTTTCCAGCTATATCAGCTGGACTAATACAAAAGATTACCTCCCCTTACAAATGTTGTCTCATTTATAACAGACCATCACTGCTAAAGCTACAGCATGACTTATACCTTAAATACAAAGAATGCTCTTTGCAAAGCTGGATATCATAAATTCTTCTTTACACATAGCAAACTGAGGAAGAGCAAGGTCTAGAAACAGGATCTTGCAGGACAAGGAAGATGGTCCGGACTAGAAATAGGGTCCTAATCCCCTCCTACCCACCTCTGAATGAAGCAGACTGGTGCAGCACTACACCAAAGACTTACATGTATTTTGCCTTCTTGCTTTAGTGCTGGGCTGCTAGAGAAGGGTCCTGGAGCTGATGGGTAGCTATGTTTCAAAAAAGCAGGGAAAATATTTCTCCAAGAAGCTGAACTGTAGTCCCAGAAGGGGCTTCCAAGAATAGTTAAGAATAAGCTCATGATTTTAAGAATTCAAAGGAAAATGTATGCTGGATTTTTGTTCAGATGTGAGAAATCTGCTGCTGATTTAATGAAACAAGAAAAGTTTTTTTTAAAAAAAAGGTGAAATTGCTTTGGTGAAATTGTAGAACTACTGCACATTGTGTTTTTGTTTTGTTTTGTTTTTTTGTTTTTTTTTTTGAAAGATGTCATTAAGCTTTTAACCTTAAAAGAAAGAAAGCTTTTCTCTCTGCTTTTTCAATTGTTTACATACAGATATATATATTAGTTTATCTACATGTGCATGTATACTTTGTGAATCTTTCGGCTACTACTCATGGCTTTTTTAATGTTGGTAGGGTCAGTGTAGCTGCCTTTTCCCCAGCCCTGTTTAAGGAAAAGCTTGGAGAGGAGAGGAGAGATGTAGTTTGTGCAGAGCTGAATGAAGGGAACAGGAGTGTAACCAAAGTGGTTGAGAGGCAGGCAAACAGTCCTGCACTGGCAGAGGCTGGTTGTGGGAAATGAACAGCTCGTGAGAGCAGATAGGACGTTAGGGGAAGCAGGCACATGGAGAGTTGTGCCTGGGGAAGGAACCTGTCCCTGGGTGTGATGCTGAGTCTGTGGTCCATACACCCATGCCTGGACATGCAACCTTTGCCCAGGGAGGAAACTGGGCAAGGGAGGAGGAAGGATGAGGAGCAGGTCCTGTGTCCAAACCCAGCCAGCGAGAGACCAGGCACAGCAAACGTGGGGGCTGGGGATGGAGAAGAGCACCTGGGGAGCGAGTGGCTCTCCCGGCATTCCCACCAATGGCTTCTGCCTGCCTGAGAGCACAGAGCAGGGTCACTGGGCTGGCTGGTAGCTTGGCTATTTGTGAGTTAGGAAGCTGCTGCCAGGAGTCCCTGGATCAATGTAAGGGAGAGGACAGGGGAATAACACACCTACTGTGCAGCTCCTTTTACGAATAAACTTGTAAAATCTAATTCTATCAGCACCTCTCTGGCCTTTTTCAATGAGCAGGTCAGTAACAAATGATCATTTAACAGCACAAAGCAGCCATTATATGGGAGAACAGATTGAGGCTAATATAACACACGTTCCCCTCCAAACAAGAACCCAACATCCCTTCTTCAATTTTAATTTTTTTCTTCCCCATCTGCAAACACTGTCAGTAAAGCTGAATAAATATATAAATATATATTATATTATATTATATTATATTATATTATATTATATGAATAATTTTTAAAAAACAAATACTTTCCCTGCTTCCCCCAGGCCTTTGATACTGAAACTTTGTTGGATTTCAGGCAAACAGCATCACACTCACCCTGCATACATGCTTCCTCTCCACCTTTGACAGAATATCATTGACTGTGATAATTTCAAATAGACTTGGGGGTAGATAATCAACTGTACATACACAGATACACATGCACACTCCAGCTCTTCCATTTATTTCATGAAAAAACGTAAGCACAGATGCGATGGAAACACAAAATACCACATACGTTGCTATTGATGAACTAGCTAAAACTACAACTGAAATTAAAAAAAAAAAAAAAAGAAGTTTGATTTATTTGCTTGTCAGTGGCCAGATCATCTCTGTGGGAGATAATCTGAAATCCCCCATTTAAATGAAAAGGTTTCTAAATGAATTTTGTTGTGACTGGGTACCTGAGGTCACTGGAATCTTGTTTATCCCCCACAATAAGTTGTTCCTTGAGTAGCAGCAGTGAAAACCCCCTTCTGGACTAATTTCCTCTGCCAAAACCAGGGACACTCACGTCCCCTGCTTAAGGATTTATGCGGTGTCTGTCTGTTGTTCGAGAGGCTGGGTCACAGTCTAACTATCGACTTTGCAGAGTGTTGGGTTGGTCCTCGGTAAACGGACGACAACTGACAATTCCTTCTGCCCATACCGAGGGCAAGAGCACACTTGTCTGTAGGGAATTTGCTTTTTTTACTGACCCAAGGAAGATATATCCCTTCGGCTTGATCCAAACTGTATTGTGAACAATAGATTTGGATCAGGCCCTTAGAGAAGAAAGGTGGGATGCAGCTTTTCATCAGATCCTTGAGCCTTGCAGCTCCCTCAGTTGCCGTAACAATGAAGAGTATATATGTGATTCACTAAAAGAAAAAAAAAATCAAGATCCTGAATCAGTGAATGATGATATTCCTGTAGACAGAGAAATTACAAAGGCTGAATCCTACTCACACAAAGAAAACTGGCAAAATTGCCATTGACTCTTTCTTGGCAAAGCAGGGATAAATATGTATTTTCAAGTAAAATGAGTAAAGCTAATTTCCACCTCCCCACCACATGTTTTTTTGCAAGTACGTTTTCCTGCTCTATGCTGAAAGAAGCTCTGATGCAACACACCTGTCATCAGAGACGCACGTAAACCTTTCCTGACAGAAAATAAATGTAAAATTTCTGCCATTAACTCCTCCCTCCTGAGAAAATCCAACCGGCCTAATATTGCAGATGAGGAAATGACAGATGAATAGCTCGCTGGAGCCAATGGGAATCTTCCCATTGATTCAACAGGTTTCGGATCAGGCCTGAAGGCACCAAGCTTAAATGACTCTATCAGAGAGTAACTATCCCAGCCCTGATTAGAACCGAGTTGGCTTGGTTTGTGTCTGCCCACCCTCACCCACCATATACTGCTCTTCCGTTGAAACTGCAGATCCAGGCACTAGTTTCAAGGGGGCAGCTCTGAGATGTGGTAGCCACTAATAAAAATACAGAAGGAGCAGTAACGCTTGCTTTTCTTGCTTGTTTATTTAATTTGGTGTTAACTTTTTACTGTGCCGAGAGCAAAATGTAAAACCTAGCACCACTATGTCACCCTTATCTCCTGCGAGATCTTTATGTGCACTTCCTCCTACAGTTTCTATGGGTTGATTTGTTGTTTTTTTTTTTTTCTTCTTTGTTAATGACTAAATTTGGAGTTAAATCATTTGTAAGATACTTTTTTCTTTGTTACCAAAATCAGCTGGGTCCAGACTCTTGCAAATAAACATGCAGCAATGGTATGCTTTTAAAGACTTTGCCAGAGGATTTTTGTTGGTTGCCTTGTCCATTCCTCACTTCTACTTTTCTCTTTTATTGCCAGTATCTTGAATGAGATTTCTTTTTCTTAAAAGAAAAATAAAAAATCTATAGTTAAAAGAAAAGAAAAGAAAAGAAAAGAAAAGAAAAGAAAAGAAAAGAAAAGAAAAGAAAAGAAAAAAGGAAAACCAAGCATAAAAATGACTAGTCTCCTTCAGAACACACAAAACGGAATAAAACCCGCAGAACAGCATAACTGAATAACACTATATCTTTATAAAAGAGGGTGAAAAATTACATCCTCATCCGTGTATTATTGAAGATGGAATAGGATCAAATAAATCACTTTTAAAAGCAATTAAATGCTCACAAAAGAAAAACACTCAGTCTGTAAACTGAGAGAAGAAATAATGAAATGCAAACCATCTTGAAACTACCATACGGCAAATGGAATGAGACACTTGAAGCTGAATGGTATGGCAGGACTGAACTGGCACTTAAGAAAAGGCAGCCTATAGCTGAAGAGGGAGCAGTTAGGAAATTTGGAAGCAAGCCAGTCTGCATCTCTGGATTTATAGGAGGAACAACCTTACAGCAGTCACACTGCATGTTATAGGTAGCTCCTGCCCCAATGAGCAGCACCTTGAAGAACTGACCATAACTTAGGGCCCAACACAAACCCTGCTGCAGGCAAGGTGGGGGTTTCCTGGAGACTTCAACAGGTTTCGGAGCAGGTCACCGTCTGCTCTGAAAAATCCTTTCCCATCAGTTATAGATCGTGCATATCATGGAATACCTATTACTTACACCCTCTTCTTTACACAATTTTTAAATGCTACTAAAAGTGTGAAAAATAAATAAAATAAAAATAAAAATAGAGCACTTTCACTGCACTGTTGCATTGAAAGAAGAGCTCCCTGGGATTGGTCCTGTTCGATCCTGGAGTTTCTCCAGGCCTCTGGCTTCTCTGCAGCTGCCAGGCACAGATCCGATCCTGGAGCAGGAGGTGTCCTGACTCTGTGTGGGTCTGGTGAGACATGGCACAAGAAACAGAGCCCTTCCTGGAAGGGGTAAGAAAACAGTTTTCTCTGGGTTAGCTTTCAAAGAGTTGCCAGCCAATTCAAGCTACTCAGCAAAGGTGTCCACCTCTCTCTCTCTCTTTCATGCACCATTTCAAAGAAGTGCATCTTTACCTTACTATATTATTAGAATCAATCAATATTATTAATATTACATGTGGGCAATTCTGTAAATTCTTCATAGTTCTCCTCCCTGCCTGTTAACAGCAGGTACATTATACAGTCTCTGGTTAGATTGGTCAACCAGGCTATCGATAGTCTTAATAAGCAATATCTGTATTGTAACCTTTGCTCACAGAACTGAATCTCTCCTATAGGGCTGTCAGATTCCTTAAAGAAGTATTGATAAGCTCATTACTGTATTACTACATTTCATTTTAAGTGTGATTTTCACTCATCCTGAAGCATCTAGTAACCTACTACATTTTTTTTTCCCCTACTACAGCATTGGCCCTTTTACAATTGATCAAATAGTGAATTAGAGCATTATAGAGGAAACATAATCAGGGGATTTCTACAAGCATACTGTGATATATCTTTTGATTTTCTGACAACCTTCATCCCTTTGGATCCTAGGAAGGAAGCACTGTTTTATAGGGATATTATTAGGCTGATGCTGCTTTATACATCTACCTGCAAGAAGCTACCAAATCCGACAAAGATATTTGTGTGTGTTTGCAGTGAGTGAGTTATATTATGTGATGTGAATCTATCCTTAGGGACTGAAAAGGAAAGGAACTATGCGCAAATGTAAGTCTGCCCTTTCGATACATGTGTGCATACACAGGCATTTGAATTAGAAACAAGCCAAATATGCAGTCAGATCTCCATTTTTATTCTGTTTGAAGAAGCTTCATGTCCAGAGTTATCTGCCCCAGCACACTGGGAAGCCAGCTGGGTTGCCTCTAAAATATTTTGGAGACTCAGACACAATGTACAAATAAACCAGACATGGATTAGTTAAGTGTGAGTGTGTCATTAAATTAGTTTAATGAACAAACAGCTACGTATCATATTAAACTCCGCATATAATTCCAGGAATAACCTGTTAAGTCACCTGCCACTTTCATGCAAGAATACAATCTCTATACTGTCTTTTAGAAAAGAATTATTTAGAGACATATGTCAGCCTGAATGTATGTAATGTATATACATCTATACCGAATGCATGTTTTCATTACTATGCACATGTTGGTTGCATGTGCGTGTGATACAAAACCGTGGCAGACACATTCATATCTGTCTGCATGCGCAACTTTCATGCAAGAGTTCATTCTCGGCAGCCCCTTGCATGCAAACTATGGCTCATTATATTTTCCAGAGTTAAATCGGGAAATTACAGATCTCGATAAGGGAAAAGGGGAAAGAATACCCTGTGTTACAAACTCTGCCTGTACTGCACCTTGGTCTCTCAGACCATAAGCAAGTTTCCAGTGGCAAAATGCTTTGACAGACCTAGGAGCGAAGACACCTCTTGCTGGCAAATACACATCCCTGGAGGCATCAACATCACCAACAAAGCCATCTATGAAATAGTTAATGTTAAACAATGACTGTCTGTTCAACAAAGGAGGGAGAAATAAACAGATAAGGGTGAGGTAGATCGAAATCTGCATGCCTCATTGGCTGAGCTGTCGGACATTTCTAATGCATCTGAAGGGTTTGTTACTAAGAACCTGTTAAGTCTCTTTAAACCTTTGATCTGTAGCCAGTCTTAACAAAGATGACAATTAATTAAAGGAGAGTGCATTGCAATAAAGTTACATCAATGTCAGTTTATATATACTGTCCAAAGCTGGTTCACAGAAGTCACCGTCAATTAAAGTCTTCTTGGAGTCCAGTTCATTATCACTTTTTTCCTCTTGCCTTGATCAATATTTTTGGCTGCTTCTGCTTGACAAACTTAACACGATTTCAATATTTACATGTCTTGCCATTCATTTACATGGAATAGATGGCCATATATGATTTATTTTTAGCCACTACATATGGTCTGGCACTTTATTTGAGAGGTTTAGAACTCTCATCTATCTTTATTTTAAGGAGTGACAATAATAACCCCTCTCTTCCTTCGAGGGGATATCAGGTGGATATAATAAATGCACATTAAAAGCTGCATTCACCTGTGTGTGCATTCAGGCCATGGATCACAATGACAAAAGCAAATAAATGCAACATCTGTGGTGACACCCTGACTTCAGCCCACCCCAAGCGATGCAGCACAGAGAGAGTGATACAAGAGATCCTGCAATCCCCAAAATGCGACGATGCATCTCCAAGAGTTACAGAGGGAAAGAGGTGCTTATAATAAATACCCCAGCTCAGTCATAGGAGTGGCAGTGGAAGAAAAGCTATAGCTTTCCGTCTCCATGGTTATTATTTTTCCCTCTTTCTGTTGCAGATTTTAATACACAAGGATCAACCTGCCATGACAAGCCCAGGAAACATTCATATGGGCATTGGTGGAGCAGTTAAGTGAGTGAGAAATGTGGCAGGGGTCAGACTTCTGTCAGTTCCTCACCTTTGTTTAAGTTTTAGTTTCACTTGCTGAAGGAAAGCTAAGTTCAGGGACAAGCCAGCAAGCACAGAAGCTGGTCACATTAGCTGCAAGTGTGGTTTGCTACATAAATCTGCAATCCTGAATTTTAACAGGAAGGGGAAACATTCAGTTTGCAAATGTGAACCAACTGATGTGATGGCAAAGGTCTTATGGACTTCTGCCCAGCCAACAGGCAAGGGGCCTCCACTCCCTACCAAAAGAAGATGCTGGGATTAATGAAACACCAGCCTTGTTGTTAAGGCCAGGATTTGGCTTAGCTCACTTAACACCTCACCTGCTTAGTGTGAACTCTTACAGGACACAAACCTGATGGCTCATGCTGGAGGGATCATATGGAGCTCTGCAGCCTCCTGCTGTCACAGTTTTATTGTAAAGCTATAGCCAACGCCGACATGAGTCTTTGGGCATCAGATGCTTTTTGTGCTGTTTTAAATGCAGGTACCAGTCCCACCAGCCTCGATCATCTCCCCCACTTTTTCTCCCTTGGAGCCATTACCACCTGTCACATAAACCCACCTGGGTTTACACTTGATTGACGGGAGGGATGGTAACAGCTCCTTTAGTGTTGTTCTGGTCTGTCAGGTCAGCGCGGCAAGTATGCATGCACACAGGGTATGCGTGATAAAAAACACCCTGACATCTTCCTGAAAAATGTGGCTGCGTATTTCCAGCTCTGAAGGCTAGGAGAGGTCCTTCTTGGCCATCTGGCTCGATCTTCACTCCGAGCATTGGAAGTACTATGCACACCCTCCTTGATGGGTACAATCCACTTTTCTATTGAGCACAAGACGCTTTCCACAATCTTGCTCACTCTTTACCCAGGCAAAATTTCCAGAGAGTCTCTGACAACTTCCTTCAAAAAACTATTCCTTCAGCTGCCCGGCTTTTGTTATACTATGCAATTTGAATCCTCTGCAAAAGAAAGTCCTGTCTGTGGCACTGGCCACTGGCAGAAGCAGGACAGAGAACCAGATGAACCACGTTTTTCATCCAAGGTGACAAGGATCCTCAAATTTTCTCCCTACTTTAGTGTTGACATTCCCGTTCTCTTCTGGATGAATACAGGAAAAAATAATATAATAAAATAAATCAAAAGCATTTTCTGTTTTTATTCTTAAGGTATTAGTAAATTCCTGATTTGACATTTAATTAAAACACTGTTTTGGCCAAGTAAATACTATGAGATTTGGTAGTTGTCGCTATTATATTTTTTTCAGAAGAAAAAAAATAAGTACTTTTTTTTTCCTCCCCTAAAATGTTCAAAGGCACCAGTATATGTAGATATTGAGGGACAGAAGTAATCTATAAATGTGTTGGAAGTATAAGTCTAACCTGGAGAAAGGTAAGAAAATAAACAAAAGCTCCAGAACCATGGACTTTAATTTCTTTCTTTTCTCCACATTCTGTAACTTTAAAGCAAATACATTCTTGTAAGGACGATTAGTTGATATGGTGGTGGGGCTAGCTGAAGAACAGCTTTCAGTGCAAAACTTAACAGCCAAGCGAGAGATCCCAGAAAATTGGAGTTTGTACTGGAAATGCTGACACAATCATAACATCAGCATCATAACTGGCTGCAGCTGCTTTTAGAAACCAAAATCCATGTCTAGACCCCTGAAAAAAAGAGTTAATACATAGCCTTCTAATTTATGAAGCAATCTGGGCTATCTGTTTGACATTATCAAATATACATACACGCTCATCTGTACGGGAGATTATAATGTACAAGGGGTTGCTTTTTTTCTCTCTTCCATCAAGCTATCCAATTGCATTTTGATTGTTTTAAGGGGATGCTCTTTAAACCTAAGGCATAAAGCCTCCTCTGTTTTATTCCAGTTTATTTGTGCATTTACCTCCCTAAAACTTGTTTGGTTTACTGCCATACTAAATGCTGTATATGTTGCTTTCAGCCAGGCAAGCCTTATGTTTCAATTATGGAGGAGTTTATTCAGCACCTGTATTGCATTGTGCTTCTTTTCAACTAAATTTCCATTTCCCAAAAGCTATATGCGTGAATGTGTATACATCACTCTTTTTTTCTGTATGTGTACACACACAAATCTATACATTTATACACATGTACAATATACCATCTTAACTGAATGCACATTTTCATTGCACCTTTGAATTTCTGAGATATGCAAACCCTCATAAACATCCTTAGACTTAACAAGGTTTTAATCTTTCTATCATCTATCTTTGTAATCAAACATAACAATATAATGAATGGAAGCCTTGTTTACCTACTCCCTAGGTGTCTTAAATTCCAAAATTATTTGTACTTTTGAGAAGGTAAAGCAGCAAAAGAACTAAATTATTCTTTTTCTACTGCATTTTTCTAGCTGCACTGAACGCTAGACGAGTGAGGTTCGGGTCAGATAGTTACACTATCCTAGTGGGACCGCAATAGTGGATTTTGAGGAGGTTTTGGGAGTTTTGTGCTTCCCCCTCTCTAAATAAGGGTTGAAAGAAAGTTGTAGGTCTCATGTCCATGAAAGACTCTTGCTTTCTCACAGCACGCTGTCTCCACTCTTTAAATGCACTCACCTGCATATGTTTCAGTAAATTTCAGTTAAGTGTGGAATAGTGATTTCTTCTGACTTCCTAAATAGAATATTATGGAGACCTGTGTGTTTTAAATTAAAACACATTCCAGGCCTTAGGAACAAGCATGCTTCGATAGAAAAGGCTGTTTAAACCTATGGGGACAGTCCTATATTTAGATTACATTAATTATTAAATATTATACTAAATACCACTTAAATTGGCCTTAAATGACTTCAAAGATAATGCATTATAATATGGCTGTTCTGAGAGCACTAACCTTCATGTCTCCTAGTAACTTAGCCTTTAAGCGTACTCCACTGCTAGATAAGAAGGGGGGAAGTTATGAATGAATTGCTTGCTAAATTGTTCGTGTGATTAGTTAACTCTGTGCGTGTGAGCGCGTGTGAGTGCGTGGGTGGGTCAGTTCAGCCCTAGTAGATCTCTACCCACGGATCTCAACACACAGCCTCTTCCCAACCCTAGAGCAAAGTGCCACAGCAGGAGTGTGTTCCTGCCCCATGTGAAGAAAAGCGAGGAAGGGGGGAATCTGTAGCAGCGATGCTCGTGACACAAAATCTTGTTTTCTCAGAGATCTGGCAATTCTTTCCCACCTTCCCTCACATGCTGCTTCCCCCATAACTTCTCTTATCACGTGTCTGCAAGACAGTCATACTCCCCTGCCTCTTCCCTGGTATCTGGCCTGGCATCAGCCAGGTTTCCTGGTGAAAGAATCTAGGACTTCACTCTCCCTTTTGATAGTTGTTTGGTTGTTTTTTTCTTTGCAAGAAGGGATAGTCATGTACTTTATCTTCAAGTTCTTAATTTTCAATTTCTTCCTGATATACAGACACACCACAGTAGGATCTCTTCATAATATTTTGAATCATACACATAATATGCTCTCATTTCAGTGGATTTACACCTGAAATGACTCTTATTGCTACCTTTTTACTCTAAGCTAATTCCTCTCTCTTCCCTCCCCCCAGCACAAACCCACCTTCTCCCCCTCCACACCCAAGATTTGCTCTCCATACACTTAAATAAACTACAGCCCACTATTAACCCTTCAAGGTATACCACTGCCACAGCTTCATCCACTGGATTAGTAATAAAATAAACTGAGAGTGATGGATCAATTAATGTATAAGCATTATGTATCACTTACGGAAAGCATCTTGGGGTTTCATATTGCCATCCTACCCCTGAGAGCCAAGTTGGACTATTTTTATGCAATTCTTCACCTATGCCTCCAAGAAAAGCCAAAATAAGGAGATCTGAGTGAATACTATGCTTCACATGGCTGAATTTAGAGAAAAGAGAGAGAAAAGAGATTAAAAATGAAATGAAATGAAATGAAATGAAATGAAATGAAATGAAATAATGAAATAAAATAAAAAAGCCAAACACAATCCTCATCCTTCAAAGCCCCATCATGCTTTTTGACTTAATAGTAATTAATCACTACTGGCAAGAAAGTAATTTTTTTCCAGGTAGCCAGAGGCACATTTTTATCAGGATTAGCTAATAAATCAGCAGCATCACTAGAAAGGAGTTCAAATTCTTCTCAGATGTACTAAATAAAACCAGTCTCTGAAACGCTGGCAACTCAGTGTCTATTGAAGCTTCACTCAAACACTAGGCTGTGATACAATAATCATCGTGATCATTTTTCCTTCCAAAGTCCAGAACTTCCATGAGATTAAAAATGACTGTTTCTTTCAAGATGAACTCATGCAATTTGGTTTGATGAGGTGACAAGATTTCCCACCTGTCTTTTTTCCTAGGTTGCAGCTTTAAAACAGAAATGAAATGAAGGGAAATGAAGTTAGTATCTTGCTTAATTCAAGAATATGTGTTAAACACATCCAAGCAATATAAATGATCCCTCTCTCTCTCTATGTCTCCCTCCCTTCCTTCCTGAGTTTGTCTCTATGAATACAGGCATACAGTAAAAGCAAAACTGAAATGCAAGAGAAAGGATCTATGAAATAGAAATTAAAGTTAGCACATAGATTGATTAATTACAGGTTTACAGTAGTACAAAGCAAAAGAATAAAATCTCATCAACAAATCAAAATACCCCTCCACCCCCCAAAAAAAAAATCCTTTACCTAGACATTAACTCAGACATTTCCTCTATACTGTGTTGAGTAATTCTCTTCAGTGGAGCTTTTACTGTTTTATTTTATGGAAACCTTAGATAATTTTTGCAAACATGTGCGCACACATGGGCTCACTGGTTACTCTCACTATGCCTCATCTATTAGACAAAACCTTCCAGGACCTTTCCTTCCCTGTGCTTCTTACTATTGTTTTAATTGTTATTATTAATAATTATTCTAGTGTGGATGTCATGTTTAAATGATGCCCATCAGACCTTGATGTGGTTTCTAAGAAGTTAGTCCGAAAGGAAAGCAATGTTCATAAGGGATACACTGATCACTGTAAATATGAGAAGGGTGTTTGGAGCGGCCTGCAAGAAAGGAAGGAAGAAATACCCTATAACTTGGACTGAATCCCCAGTCCCCAAGCCCTGAATGTTTTCTCTATCCTGTGCAACACTGCTACTTGCACTGTCAGGGTATATTTTCATTTGCATTTCCTGAAGGTGGAGGAGAGGAGGGGAGTGAGTGGGAAAGGGGAAGAGATGCCTCCTAAACATGCTGTTAAGTTTAAGATTTACAACTCACCATGGCAGCTGGAAAGCTGGGAAGCCACTAATGCCATTCCCAGTGACTCTCCCTACCAGGAGTTAACCAGGCTGGAGCAGACATTGCTACTGAACCTCTCCTGTAACAGATGCAACTACCACTCCCCCCCGTGCACAACCTTTTTTCACCTGCACTAGATCTGGAGTCACACCCTGCTTACTTCTGATTAGATCTTTTCTTTCTTTCTTTCTTTCTTTCTTTCTTTCTTTCTTTCTTTCTTTCTTTCTTTCTTTCTTTCTTTCTTTCTTTCTTTCTTTTCTTTTCTTTTCTTTTCTTTTCTTTTCTTTTCTTTTCTTTTCTTTTCTTTTCTTTTCTTTTCTTTTCTTTTCTTTTCTTTTCTTTTCTTTTCTTTTCTTTTCTTTTCTTTCTTTCTGTCCTCCTGTATCTCTCCCGCTCCTAAGCAGGGCTATCATGCAAATTATCTTCAACTTCCTCCCTGTGAGTCCTACTTTCTTACCCGAGTATCTGAGCATCCCCATCCCTCCCCATACTCCACCCCCAAAAGATAGCATCCTCTAATCTGAAATGTACCTCCAGAGAGACTAAGCAGGGAAAGAAAAGGAGTGGGCAAAGCCGGATCAAATGAGGCATTGCACAGGGAGCACATCTCTACTGCCTTGAAAGAAAAAACAAAAAGTTCCCAGGGTGGACTTCAGGCACATTAAAGTAGTGCTGGGAATATGCCTGCTTGGAGACTTCTCCCTTCTGGAACTGAGCTACAACCCATCCTTCCTGCCTTGCTCTCTCTAACACATCCACATTTTGTGATTTCATACTCCCCCCCTGCTTGATATGGGCTTTTTTATTTTTTTTATGTCTCTGTTCCTACGCTGAACAAAACAAAAATGAATTCCCCCCCCCCCCCCAGCACCTCCTACCCCTTGAGCAAATCAGTCTCCTCTGCATCTGGTTTTGGAACAGGCTACAAATAAGAATCCTAACAGCAGCAAAAATGAAAAAAGAAAAGAAAAGAAAAGAAAAGAAAAGAAAAGAAAAGAAAAGAAAAGAAAAGAAAAGAAAAGAAAAGAAAAGAAAAGAAAAGAAAAGAAAAGAAAAGAAAAGAAAAGAAAAGAAAAGAAAAGAAAGATGCAAAGGTTCTGGTGCCTGATTCACAACAGCTGTAAAATAGGGGCTTCCCGGCTCGGCACAAACACATGGACAGACACACACACACACCTGGGTGGAAAATGTGCGGCTCCTAAAGATAAATAAAGAAATCCTCTTAATCTTTTTCAGCACCACTGCTTTTGCCTGGACTCTCCAGCTTTCGCAAGTGGCTTCATCTCACCCCCCCAAAAAAGGGGGGAAAGAGGGAAAAATAGTCCTAAATAACCCAAACGGAGCTAACCCCCTTCTCTGTCTCTCTCTCTTTGCTTTCCAAGAGGGTCTATTATTTCTTTCCCTGCCGCCTCCGCCCCTGGCCAGCCGAAAATTAAATAAAATGAAATCGAAAGGAAAGAGATAAAGAGAGCCAGAGAGGGAGCGAGAGCCTGCCTTCCTCTTTCAATCTCTCTGGGAAAGTTCAGGAGGTAACTCACCTTTGTGCATGCCAGTGAACCTGTCCTTTAGCACCGTCAATTCATAGATCTTCCCGAACTCCTCGAAGAGCAGTTTGAGGTCTTTCTCATCCAAGTTACGGGGAATCTGCCCAATAAAGAGCTTAATGGCATCATGGTCCTTCATTGGGATGGTGGATGGGTTTCCGGGACTATGGTTTAATCCGTTCATATGCCCGTTGGTGCTGGGGTTGCTGTGATTGCTACTCAGGCTGGTATTGTCTGGTTGTCTGTTTGCTAAAGTGGCCATCTTTATATACATAGAGAAAATCTTTCCTTTTTTCCCCCCTCTTCTTTTCTCTCTCCCTCCTTCTCCCTCTCTCTCCCTCTCGCTTGCTCTCCCTCTCCCTCTTTCACACACACACACACACACACACACACACACACTCCCCCTTCTCTCATCCCCCCCCCCCCCCGGGTCTGATCTGATTTTTTTTTTACATTGAAGATCTGTGTCATTTCCGTTTAAACAGGCTGGATCAGTTCAAATTCCCCAGCCAGACTATGGGGTGGGGTGTGAGTGTGCGGATGTGTATGTGTGCAGGGAAGGGAGGCTGGGGGCAGGGGGCTGCTGCTGCTTCTGCTCGACCCAAGCCCCCTCCTCCCCTCTGAGCACACCCTGTCTGCCTGCCCCGGAAGAATCTCAATGGTAGCTTCCAACACAGCCCCTGGCTATAAATAGCACTAGGCGCATGGCTCTTTGAGAGACAGTCAATTTCTATTGTGCCAAGTGAGCAAAGGGGAACAGTTGCATTTTTAGGACCAATGATGATGATTTTATTTTTCTTCCTTTTCCCTTGCAATCGCTGTCGTTATAATTTCAGTGATCATCGGGAAATCTGCCATTTAATTGAGAGGGGGAAAAAAAACACAAACCCAAGGTGTTCTGACTTCTTCCTATTATGATGATGCCTCTTATTTATTGTTTATTCTTATTATGATTTCGCAATTATATATAATAAAAGCAGTTGAGATAGGGACAAATCCTCCAGCTTGGAGGTTGCTGTTGCTGTTGTTGTTGCTGTTGTTGTGATGTTACAAGCTGTCTTTACTATATCTATTCTTGTTGCATCTAAAATAAAAAAGCATGCTTTTTAAACTCTTCCTTTTTTTTGAATTATACTGCCGATGATGACATCAAGCTAGGAAAGGCGCAAACTGTATTACTGTAGGTCTTTGCAGGGAGAGAAAAAATATCAAGATGACTATTGTTAATTTTTGTGCTGCCGATATTTATTTTATGTGCAGTCAGTGCGGGCATTATTTCCTGTGCTAGCTGCGTGTGTGTGTGTGTGTGTATTGGAAAGGGATTGATTAGGTAAGGTTTTCTTGCCTGTCTTTCAAGCCATCAGGATATTCTGTCTCTGATGGAAACATAAATCGTATTTTGTAGTCATCAGGGATTGGGAGTTGCTTGTCCAAACAATGCTCTCTAGAGAAAATGTACTGTATGGTGGAAATGAAATCAGCTCTCCTTTCATAGCATCTGGGGGTGGGGAGGGCAGGGATTAAGGACAGGGCTCGGATTAAGGACACAACTCCCCCTTGTCCTCCAAATAATAACAACAGTAATCCGGACAGCAACCAAACAAGGCATTGCATGAGCTCAGTGCAATTCCCCTGCTATTTTTTCCCCTTTTTCCTACCCCCAGCTTCCCGTGCAAGCTGTGAGGGGACCAAGCTGGGAGCAGCCCAAGAGTTACCCGGCCTGAACGCCCCCTGATACCCCCAGTTCTCCCCAATCCCCTGGCCCCCCTCAGCCACCTGGGGAGGCTCCAAGCCTTTGTTCCCGGTGCTGCTGGCTGCTCCCCACGATGCAAGCGGTGGCATCGGCCCCGGGGGTGGGCAGGGAGCGGGACCCCCCTTGTTCCAAGGAAGAGCCGGTAACACGTGTGGCTGTAAATGGAAGGGGCAGCAGCGGAGGGAGGGAGGGTAGAGGTTTAAATTCGCAGTTTTCCTGCCTGTTTTCTCAACCAGGATTTATTTATTTGTATTTTTGTTGTTGTTGTTTTTTTTAAAAAAATAAAGGTGGTGGTAATAATAAATAAATGAAAAGGAAAAGAACCACAGCACCGTTGTGGCAGGGATGGCTTTCACTTTATTTGAGTTTTAACAACTGAGCAGCAAGGTAGCGTACTGTCCCCCCTCCCCCGCCAAAAAATAAATAAAAAAGAAATGAAATGAAATGAAAAATCATCCTGATACTGTAGCTCTGCAGCTCTCAAGGCTGCCTCCCCGAAGCAGGTGAACTTTAAACAAACCTGAAGTACAGTGAGGAGGGCTCACTGCAAGAAGACTTGTTAAACCTTTTTTTAAATATACATAACATTGCTTTTACATACTAAACCCGAGTATGCCAATACATATGTACAATCAGAAAAGGTAACAAACAAACCTTTAAGTTCCATGAATTAACAGTCTCCATTTTCCATTCCTTTTCTTGATTACAAACACCGGAGAATTCCAGGGCTAGTCGTGGGAACAACATGGCTCGCTTTAAGTTGTCAAGCAACTTAGTCTTCAGGCCTTATGTATCCTAATCTTCCCGGATCGAATGGAAACATTTCCATCTCCCTTTCTAGGCCAATAGGCCTGGGCCAAAAGGCACGTTCAGGTCAACAGGGGGCGTAACAGCAAAGGCCTTCGATGGCTGTAGCAGCAGAGGGGCCGATGGCGTAGCAGTCGGATCAGTAAAGGAGCCCGCAGCTCCCTCACTATTTGGCAAACCACATGTTTGTGATTGTGGCCCCACATGGCTCTTTAAGGCCTCAGAGACTGCCCGCCAGGTGCCGAGCAATCCCACTGCAACCTTGTCCTTTTTAGTTGCAGAGTCCCACACCTTGACCTCAGTTTGGTCCCATATTTCAGGATCATAAACTGTCCGATTGTTAATAAGGAGAATGAGCTGTAAGGTTACCAGGACAGTCTTTGTTCCTAAGGACGTATGATTCCCCATAATGCGCAACTGCTTACCAGCGAGGGGCAGTTGTGTGCACGGGTCCACTTCTCTCAGCTCGAGTTTCTCTCCAGATCCAGTGCGCCTGTTTCTAGCGACTTTCTGTACGAGCTTCTCTGAGTAGTTTGCTGAGTTTGGCCGAACCTATCTACATGAGGCAATCAAAGTGCCTGTTCCTGTCCTGGTCCCTGTTCTGCTAGCCTATTCCTATTCATTCCTTTTTTCTACTTCTTTATTGATGACGTAACATCATTATATCGTGTTGCCTATTTCATCTTGAGGGCAGGCTCCCCTCTTATATCCTACTCTCCACAGCAGTCATTTTCAAAAACAACAATTGGTCAAACAACTTTGCATATAACAGCAACAGCAAACACCCAGAAACATCCATGCCTTAATGGCTGGAGAACAAGAAACCAGGAGACTGCATGGAGTCTCCTGAATCACCCTTCTTTGTTCCCTCTAAACTCTTTTACATTCTTGATGGCCTCATTGTTAAGAGTCTGATGTTATCACCAACCATGGGGCTTGCCGACCCCCATGGCCACACTCCAACATCTCCCCCTTCTTTATTAATATCAACCATTTTCTTGACATGAATTATTATGCCATATATCACAATTCTTAGATTTTTTTTTCTATGTGTCTACTTCCAGGAAAAATTAAAAAATAAAATAAAATAAAATAAAATAAAATAAAATAAAATAAAATAAAATAAAATAAAATAAAATAAAATAAAATAAAATAACATTTCCAAGCCCATTTACAACCCCCTTTTGCTCCTGCTCCTCACTCTGGTCAGCATCTTTCTTTGTAAACACAAAAGCTATTTATCTGGGGCTAGGTTGCTGGTGATTCATCCCTCCTCAGAAGACATGCTGCTCCAAATCCTCACCTCTGGAAAAATGTACCGACATGGCCAGGCCACTGGCAAGAGCAGCTGGATGCCCAGGAGAGCAACCAGAGGTCTGTGCATACCTCTTTTATATATGGAGTGGTAATTTGTGTCGAGAAAATGGTTGATATTAATAAAGAAGGGGGAGATTTGGGAATGTGGCCATGGGGGTTGGAAAGCCCTGTGGTTGAGATAACATTAGACTCTTAACGACCAGGCCATCAGGAATATAAAAGAGTTTAGAGGGAACAAAGAAGGGTGATTCAGGAGACTCCATGCAGTCTGGGGTTTCTTGTTCTCCAGATGGTTCTCTTGTTCTCCAGCCATTAAGGCATGGATGTTTCTGGGTGTTTGCTGTTGTTGTTACATTCAAAGTTGTTTGACCAATGAAAAGTTGTTTTGAAAAGAACTGCTGTGGAGAGAAGGGTATAAGAGGGGAGCCTGCCCTCAAGATAAAAAAGGCAACACGATGAAGATATGTCAATAAAGAAACAGGAAAAAGGAGTGAAGAGGAACAGGCTGGCAGAATGGAGACCAGGACAGGAACAGGCACTTTGATTGCCTCATGAAGATAGGTTCGGCCAAACTCAACAAAGTACTCAGAGAAGCTCGTACAGAAAGTCGCTAGAAACAGGCGCACTGGATCTGGAGAGAAACTCGAGCTGAGAGAAGTGGACCCGTGCACACAACTGCCCCTCGCTGGTAAGCAGTTGCGCATTATGGGGAATCATACGTCCTTAGGAACAAAGACTGTCCTGGTAACCTTACAGCTCATTCTCCTTATTAACAATCGGACAGTTTATGATTCTGAAATATGGGACCAAACTGAGGTCAAGGTGTGGGACTCTGCAACTAAAAAGGACAAGGTTGCAGTGGGATTGCTCGGCACCTGGCGGGCAGTCTCTGAGGCCTTAAAGAGCCATGTGGGGCCACAATCACAAACATGTGGTTTGCCAAATAGTGAGGGAGCTGCGGGCTCCTTTACTGATCCGACTGCTACGCCATCAGCCCCTCTGCTGCTACAGCCATCAAAGGCCTTTGCTGTTACGCCCCCTGTTGACCTGAACGTGCCTTTTGGCCCAGGCCTATTGGCCTTGAAAAGGAGATGGATATGCTTTTCTTCGATCTGGGAAGAACGGGATACATAAGGCCTGAAGACTAAGTTGCTTGACAACTTAAAGCGAGACATATTGTTTAAAGGGAATGGAAAATGGAGACTTGTATGTAATCAAGAAAAGGAGTGGAAAATTGAGACTGTTGAGTCGTGGAACTTGGAGGATTGTTTGTTACCTTTTATGATTGTACATATATATGTTTAAAGAGACTGAGACCTTTCTGAGGAAGCTCTGAACATGCACATAAGGAAACTAGATGAAAGGGCTTAGAGGATTTAAAAGCATAAAGTGAAAGAGGTTGAGTGTGGGGAGAAATGGCAAAAAAAGATGTAGGCTCTTCCAAAGTCCATAATAATAAAGGATCTCTGACTCCTGCTATGCTTCTACTGTCTGAAAATTCAAGTAGGATACTGGTAAAATGTTCTAGTTCCATCTGCAGTGGCTCCTGATGGAGGCTGGAAACCTTCTAATGCTATCAGCTGTCATAGGAGGTGTTGTGACAGAAAATAATGCAGTAAGTCTAAGGATATCATGACCCTTGTGAATTTATCTACACTAAAAAAGTGCATAGGACGAGCAGCAGAATTTGTATATGCATTTACATACATATATTAATATTTTAATAGTTGAGTAGAATGAAAACATTGATACTTCAAGGTTAGGATGTGCCAGTATTAGTTTCACATACAGTCTGAAGTCAGTATTTTTGCATGAAAGCATGGAGCAATGAAGCATGGATTTCAGTTTTCCACCTGCTGGATTGACCAGTTCTCCCACTGATGCCTCAATAACAAGTTGTCTCAAGCCCATGCAAGAAGAGAAATGAAATGTTTGTATCGAAGGGGGATCAATGAAGAGTCAGAAGCAGAATGGGAGGGTGTCTGTCCCATATTTCTGCTTGCGTGCATTAGCTCACACTGTGCTTCTGCTGGTGCACAGCCAGAGAGGCACTGAGAAGAGACGTAAGTGAGCTAAGTCCCAGACTGACAGAATCAGACGTTGCTTTCCAGGGGCAATTGATTTTGAACTGAAAAGGCCTGCTCTTCTTCCCAACCTGTGCCAAGGGAAAACTTATCTTTCTTCTTGATTTTATCTGGAGGAAATGTCCAGCTGACTAATCAAAGTGGTGCATGGTTGTCCTGGTTTCAGTTAGAACAGAATTAATTTTCTTCCTAGTAGCTGGTGGAATGCTGTGTTTTGGCTTAGGATGAGAAGAGTGCTGATAACACCCCGATGTTTTAATTGTTGCAGAGCAGTGCTTATACCAAGTCAAGGACATCTCAGCCTTTTGCTCTGTCCTGCCAACAGGCAGGCTGGTGCAGTAAGAGCTGGGAGGGGACAGACCCAGGACAGGTGACCCAAACTAGCCAAAGGGGTATTCCATACCATCTGACGTCATGCTAAACAATATATAGGGGTGGCTAGCTGGGGGAGGGGGCCGGACTGCTCGGGGTTAGGCTGGGCATCGGTCAGCAGGTGGTGAGCAATTGCATTGTGCATCACTTGTTTGTACATATTATTAGTAGTAGTACTATTATCATCATTGTATTATTATTATTATTATTGTTATTATTATTTTCCTGTCTTATTAAACTGTCTTTATCTCAACTCACGGGCTTCACTTTCCATTTCTCTCCCCCGTCCCAGAGAGGGAGGGGGGAGGGTGAGCGAACGGCTGCATGGTGTTTAGCTGCCGGCTGGGTTAAACCACGACAGTCTTTTTGGTGCCCAACGTGGGGCTCGAAAGGTTGAGATAACGGCAGATCTGACCAGAGTGTGTTAAACTAAAGTTGGTATAAGTATTAGACCTGCTTAATAGTCACTTGTCATAATGCTGATTGCTTTAATCTCAACTCTGCTGCGCCTGTTTTCCAAATTGAGTATTATAGCACGTTATTTTCCGTATGTGATCTCTGTCATGTTGTTTATCCTCTCCAGGCCCTGGTTTCAGACCATGGAGAGGACATGACAAAATGGGATGGAAAATCTACTGCGACCCTAGAGGCATGGGTACGTGAGTTGCAAATGAAAACAATCGGGAAAAAGGGATTCTCTGAAAAGTTTGCTGCTCCAACTTCCAGCAGACAGTCCTTCAAACACAGAAACGAAGAAGATTTTGCCCAGGATTATGGAGGCCCTGCCTCCAGCCAGGGGGAGGAAAGGGATAATCAAGTTTATTGGACTGTGTGGATTCGATGGCCTGGCACATCAGACGCACAAAAGTATAAGGCTTTAGTAGACACCGGTGTACAATGTACTATAATGCCATCGAGATATAAAGGACCAGAGCCCATCTATATTTGTGGAGTGACAGGGGGATCTCAGCAGTTGACTGTATTGGAGGCTGAAGTGAGTCTGACTGGGAATGAGTGGGAAAAGCACCGCATTGTGACTGGCCCAGATGCTCCATGTATCCTTGGCATAGACTATCTTAGAAGAGGATATTGCAAGGACCCAAAAGGGTTCCGGTGGGCTTTTGATATAGCTGCCTTAGAGACAGAGGGCATTAAACAATTGTCTACCTTGCCTGGTCTCTCAGAGGACCCCTCTGTTGTGGGGTTGCTGAGGGTCGAAGAACAGCAAGTGCCAATCGCTACCACAACTGTGTACCAGCGGCAATATTGCACCAACCGAGACTCCCTGATTCCCATCCATAAGCTAATTCGTCAATTGGAGAGCCAAGGAGTGATCAGCAAGACTCATTCACCTTTCAATAGTCCCATATGGCCAGTGCGAAAGTCTACTGGCGAGTGGAGACTAACAGTGGACTATCGTGGCCTGAACGAAGTGACGCCACCACTGAGTGCTGCAGTGCCGGACATGCTGGAACTTCAGTACGAACTTGAATCGAAGGCAGCCAAGTGGTATGCCACAATTGATATCGCTAATGCATTTATCTCCATCCCTCTAGCAGCAGAGTGCAGGCCACAGTTTGCTTTCACTTGGAGGGGAGTCCAATATACCTGGAATCGGCTGCCCCAGGGGTGGAAACACAGCCCTACCATTTGCCATGGGCTTATCCAGTCTGCGCTAGAGCAGGGGGAAGCTCCTGAATACCTGCAGTACATCGATGACATTATTGTGTGGGGTGACACAGCAGAGGAAGTTTTTGAGAAAGGGAAGAAAATAGTCCAAATCCTTCTGAAAGCCGGTTTTGCCATAAAACAAAATAAAGTCAAAGGACCTGCACGAGAGATCCAGTTTTTAGGAATAAAATGGCAAGATGGACGTCGTCAAATCCCAATGGATGTGATCAACAAAATAACAGCTATGTCTCCACCAACTAACAAAAAAGAAACACAGACTTTCCTAGGTGTTGTGGGGTTTTGGAGAATGCACATCCCAAATTACAGTCTGATTGTAAACCCGCTCTACCAAGTAACCCGTAAGAAGAATGAGTTTGAATGGGGCCCTGAGCAACGACAAGCCTTTTGAACAAATCAAGCAGGAAATAGTCCATGCAGTAGCCCTTGGGCCAGTTCGAACAGGACCAGATGTAAAGAATGTGCTCTACACCGCAGCTGGGGAGAACGGCCCCACCTGGAGCCTCTGGCAGAAAGAACCTGGGGAAACTCGAGGTCGGCCCCTGGGGTTTTGGAGTCGGGGATACAGAGGATCTGAGGCATGCTACAATCCAACTGAAAAGGAGATATTGGCAGAATAGGAAGGAGTTCGATCTGCTTCGGAGGTGGTCGGTACTGATTTGCAGCTCCTCCTAGCACCCCGACTGCCGGTACTAGGCTGGATGTTCATAGGAAGGGTTTCCTCTACACATCATGCAGCTGATGCTACATGGAGCAAGTGGGTTTCACTGATTACTCAGCAGGCTCGAATAGGAAACCCCAGTCACCAAGGAATATTGGAAGTGATTATGAACTGGCCAGAAGGCAAATACTTTGGGATATCATCAGAGGAGGAGGTGGGTCGTGCTGAAGAAGCCCCACTGTACAACCAGTTACCAGAGAATGAGAAGAAATATGCCCTGTTCACTGACAGGTCCTATCGTATTGCGGGGAAGCATCGGAGATGGAAGGCTGCTGTATGGAGCCCTACATGACGAGTTGCAGAAGCTGCTGAGGGAGAAGGTGAATCGAGTCAGTTTGCAGAAGTGAAGGCCATTCAGCTGGCTTTAGACATTGATGAACGAGAAAAATGGCCAGTTCTCTATCTCTGTACTGATTCATGGATGGTAGCAAATGCCCTGTGGGGATGGTTACAGCAATGGAAGCAAAACAACTGGCAGCGTAGGGGCAAACCCATCTGGGCTGCTGCACTGTGGCAAGATATTGCTGCTTGGGTAGAGAACCTGGCTGTGAAAGTATGCCACGTAGATGCTCATGTGCCCAAGAATCGGGCTACCGAAGAACATCAAAACAACCAGCAGGTGGATCAGGCTGCTAAGATTGAAGTAGCTCAGGTGGACCTGGATTGGCAGCATAAAGGTGAATTATTTATAGCCCGATGGGCCCATGACACCTCAGGCCATCAAGGTAGAGATGCAACATACAGATGGGCTCGTGATCGAGGGGTGGACCTGACCATGGACGCTATAGCACAGGCTATTCATGACTGTGAAACGTGTGCTGCAATCAAGCAAGCCAAACGGTCAAAGCCTCTTTGGTATGGAGGACGATGGCTGAAATATAAATATGGAGAGGCCTGGCAGATTGATTACATCACACTCCCTCAAACTCGCAATGGCAAGCGCTATGTACTTACAATGGTGGAAGCAACCACCGGATGGCTGGAAACATATCCTGTGCCTCATACCACCACCCAGAACACTATCCTGGGCCTTGAAAAGCAAGTCCTATGGCGACATGGTACCCCAGAAAGAATAGAGTCAGACAATGGGACTCATTTCTGAAACAACCTTATAGACACTTGGGCCAAAGAACATGGTATTGAGTGGGTGTATCACATCCCCTATCATGCACCAGCCTCCGGGAAAGTTGAATGATACAACGGACTTTTAAAGACTACATTGAAAGCAATGGGCGCTGGGACATTCAAAACTTGGGATACGCATTTGGCAAAGGCCACCTGGTTAGTCAATACTAGGGGATCTGCCAACCGAGCTGGACCTGCCCAATCAAACCTGTTACGTACTGTAGATAGAGATAAAGTTCCTGTAGTGCATGTAAAAAATATGTTGTATAAAACAGTCTGGGCTAGTCCTGCCTCAGGAGAAGGCAAACCTATTCGTGGAATTGTTTTCGCTCAGGGACCTGGATACACTTGGTGGGTGATGCAAAAGAATGGAGAGGTCTGGTGTGTACCTCAAGGAGATTTAATACTGGGTGAGAATAGCCCATGAACTGAATTGTACCATGTTAATTACTATATAATACTGTATGTTATCACTACCATGACTACTATAAGTGACTAATTAGAATGTATGGAAAAGAGTGTAACCTGAGCATGACAATAATGGTATGGAATAAGGGGTGGATAGATTTCCTGGTTTCAGTTAGAACAGAATTAATTTTCTTCCTAGTAGCTGGTGGAATGCTGTGTTTTGGCTTAGGATGAGAAGAGTGCTGATAACACCCCGATGTTTTAATTGTTGCAGAGCAGTGCTTACACCAAGCCAAGGACATCTCAGCCTTTTGCTCTGTCCTGCCAACAGGCAGGCTGGGGGTGCAGCAAGAGCTGAGAGGGGACAGACCCAGGACAGGTGACCCAAACTAGCCAAAGGGGTATTCCATACCATCTGACATCATGCTAAACAATATATAGGGGTGGCTAGCCGGGGGAGGGGGGCCGGACTGCTCGGGGTTAGGCTGGGCATCGGTCAGCGGGTGGTGAGCAATTGCATTGTGCATCACTTGTTTGTACATATTATTAGTAGTAGTACTATTATCATCATTGTATTATTATTATTATTATTATTGTTATTATTATTTTCCTGTCTTATTAAACTGTCTTTATCTCAACTCACGGGCTTCACTTTCCATTTCTCTCCCCCGTCCCAGAGAGGGAGGGGGGAGGGTGAGCGAACGGCTGCGTGGTGTTTAGCTGCCGGCCGGGTTAAACCACGACAGTGGTGTCTGCTGGCAGTGCAATTTGAGCATAACCAAGAAGCCCATAATGAGGCATGAAGATGAGACTACCCCATTCTTTCCTCAGAGAGAAATACATTGCATGCTATTGTTGTTGCTTATGAAATCAGAAGGGAGAGAGGCTTCCTGAGTAATACACCTGAGAGATTTCTGCTCCCTTGGACAATCAGGATCAGGCCATGGGGAAAACAGCTAGCTTAAAGATGTTGCATGGCTGAAAAACATTAGTAATGAGATTACACCCCAGCTTATACCAAACAATTTGGTATCTTTGAGGTTCAGTTGTTATGAAATCAGACATTTTAGCATCTTATTATTATCCACACAGCTGATATCAGATGAACGTCTATAACTCCATTTGGCCTGCGTGCCTCCAGCAAGCTTAGTCCTGCCTATGTTTGATCCAGCCAAGCTGTAAGATCCTGAAAGCTTGATTGTCCTCCCCAGTCATGTGTTTTAGTGTCTGTTTCCAAACACTAAGATTCAACCCAAGTATTTCTATGCAGTGAAAATTGCAAGGGGTTCTGTATTATTACCTCTCCTTGAAATTTCAAATATGTAAGTGTATACTTTTAAAGAACTGTTCACGCTGTCATATCCCCTTTCCCTTCTTGCGAAACACTCAACCTGGTCAGCAGCAGATTATATACCAAATTATCCCCAGTTATCACATCTCATTGATTTTGCTATTCTTGCCATAGAGCATATTGAAGGTTTGAAAAGCAGAAGTCAATAATGTCAGGTGAGCTAGGGAGGGCAACGTGCCTTCTGATGAACCAATTCAGCAGCTGAACAATCTCAACATGCTCCCTAATATTGATCTTAATATTCTGGGACATTTCTGCCACAGACAGCTTTTGACTGCTTTAATTTCTATGGTAACATTAACAGGATCTGGTACTTAAGCTTGCGTAACCTGGAAGACACTCTGTTATCAATGGATTTAAATGTCAGCTGGGGTCATGTTGAACAGTATTAATTCCCAAACTTACCTGAGTGCAGAACAGCTTGTGAGCCCAACAGTGTCACCATGTCCCTGAGCTCATATAACGATGAGATTCAGGACTGTATCAAGGCTCCAGTGCCATGGTTTCCATGGAAATAAAAGCATGACATGCAGTCTGGATGGGAAATATTGTGAGCTTTGTTCAGATTGTTATAAATGGCTCAGTCTTCAAAATAGGATTATAATCAAAGTTTACAATTTATTAAAAGAATAGAGGTAAGCAAACAGCGCTGGGTGCACCGGGAGTCTCCGCTCCACCAGGATGCACACCAGTTACATCAAGTAGCTGATTTTTATGTTCCTAGGCTAATACATATTCATTACTACTTCTAAAAAAAATAGGTTATTATAATTAACTTCCGGGATCCAGTCCCTCCTACTGGAGCATGCGCATCAGTCTCCGGTGGTCCCCATGGGGGTCTCTAGGGGTCTTTCATGCTGAAGGCTCGTAGTCTTCCTCTCCAAGTTTTTTTCTTGTCCTTCCCCTTTGTACTCCTTGGCTTACACAGCGTCCCCTGTAAGTTTTGTCTCCTAGCTGTCCTTCAGCTTCTTTTTTTTTCTTCTCCTTAATCTCCTGGCCACCTGGCCAGATATCAGGGGCTTACATAGTGTCCCATTCAGAAGCCATAACAGTCACTAGTTGTTAGCAGTTGTTCTGAAACCCCCAGACATCAGAGACTTCAAAGAAAGAACATACAAACACAAATAGCTCTCTTATTGACACTTCACGAGTAGTTAAAACATTCCTCACAGGCCATTCACAGGGACACTCCAGTCACATCTATAGCAGTGCTAAATCAACCACAAAGGCAAAAAGGCTGTAACTGTTAGGAATAAGAGTTTGGAATAACAAAAGCAAATAGGCTCATGGATTTGAGGAATATTTCTGAAGATTTGATAATTTGACTATAATGAGGGGGAGACTGGGACACTGGGAGGAAAGGGAAGAAACCACATCTGTGGAAGAATTAAATTGCCAGTGCAGGACCCAGAGACAGACAGAACTGCTCTCTATTGACACGAATTCCTTTGCAAGGTACAAGAACTATATACATTAACCACTCTGTTTTTCTTAGACTTGTGGTTATACAAGGGTATGTAAGACAGAAGGTCACATTCATCATACCATGCGGCCCTAGTACTGTTCCATACTGACATGAATCAGATGAACATATATCACAGACTTTTAACAATTAGGTCATCAGGAATGTAAAAGAGTTTAGAGGGAACAAAGAAGGGTGATTCAGGAGACTCCATGAAGTCTCGGGTTGCTTGTTCTCCAGCCATTAAGGCATGGAAGTTTCTGGGTGTTTGCTGTTGCTGTTATACGCAAAGTTGTTTGACCAATGAAAAGTTGTTTTTGAAAAGGACTACTGTTGAGAGAAGGTTATAAGAGGGGAGCCTGCCCTCTAGATAAGTTATTGGCTATGGATTGTTTCTCACTATCTCTCTTCCTCTCCTTTCCATCCTGGCCCTGACTCCCCCTGAAGATTTTCTTCCTCTTTCTCCAACCCTCTGCCTTACTACCTGCTACACTGTCAATACCATTAGTTCCGCACTCTGCTTTTCCTTCTCATCTCCCCTCCTGACACACACCTTCACGTCCTCCCGCAGGAGGACCCCCAGTGACTGTTCACTACATCCACCCACCTTCTGGAGCATTTTCTGTGTATCTTGCCAGGCTGATTAATCACACAATGAACTTTCAAGAGCCCTTGGGATACGAGGTCCTGAGGATTCATCCCCGAGTACTTTCTCAGTCTGACCCCAAGTGTCTCATATGATTTCTGTGTTGCACACTATTATTATTCCAGCCAGGATTTGCAAGTGGGTATTTCTGTCCTGCCAGTATTACCCCTGGTCCTGGAGAATGAGCTCTTTCCCACTTTGTATAGCTCTCCTCCTGATCATTCCCATTTCTTTCCCTGTAAACAACATACTTCTAGACATAATTCCCTCCCCCAACAGTATAAGTTAGGCCCTAGGAACTGGTCTAATAGTTCAGCTAGGCTGTTGGGGTCCTCAATTAAAGACTTCATCTCCTTCTTAAAACTCCTAACCTCTCTGTTGGTAAGGAGAAGGGGGGGAGTTCACCTAAGAGAATACACAGTTAGTGTTAGTACTGTTAGTATCAGGGAAGGCAAAATTCTCAATATATCTTCTATCTTGTTCTAATTCTTGCCAGAGCCTAGAGTACGATCCTTCTTTAGGGACAGTGTTAATTACAGTCCCTGTCTCCCTTCCTGGAGTGGCTGCTGCTGCCACCGGTGCAATATTAGGATTATAGGGAGCATAACCTGGCTTCTTCTCCGAAAAAGGAATCTTATTGTTTACACATAAATGTAAAGCCTGAATTTTCATCAGACCCGTATTTTGGCCAAAATACTGCTGTTTCCTTAATTGGTTCTTTTATCCAGATTGATGCACAATATTTAACCTCTTTTTTTTTTTTTTTTTTTTTTTTTTTTAATTATCTCCTCTAATTTTGAGATTATTTTTCCAAATTCTTATCATTCTTCAGGAAGAACTGTCGGTAGGCAGTCCCCCAGGGTTATCTCCCTGTCTCCTGGAACCCATATTTCCCATTTTTCCTAGCCCTTGTCACTGTGCTGCTACAGAAATTTCCCTCCTACAGGGTACCACATACTAACATTCCGATTCTGGAAAATGGTAGTGTACTGCCAAGCACTTCCCTGTGCAGGGATTACCGTACACCAAATTTCTCTGGTGTACTTCCAAGCACATCCCTGTGCAAGGGCTTACCACACACCAAATTTCCCGAGACTTTTCATTTCTCTCGGTTATCTCACGCTTCGTCTGTCTCTGGCCACGCCCCTCGCGGAGCTACGGAACCGCGGATCAGGGCTCCACACTCTCTTCGTACAAAAGTACATCTCAATCACACGTCACTCAGTCTGGCATGGCCTTCAGTTGCCGGCCTGTTAAATTTCAAATTTCTTTTGACTTTTTTACTGTTTGAAGTGGTAATGTTTCTTCACTTATCTGACTTGACTTGACACCGTGATTTTCACCTAATTGTTCTAAGGAGTCTGGTTGTCTGCATTGTACAAGGTCACCTGCTAAGTTTTCTTATCACTGTAAGCATATCTCAATACCATATTCCTTTCCTCTAAACAATGTAACTGCAAAAACAACATTTCTATTCCCACAGATAGCATTATAAAAGTCACACTGTGCGCAAATTGGGAACGTCAGTGCCTCGGTAACTGCTCTGATCCATACACACTTGCAAAGTTTTCAAAGCAGAAATATTGAAGAAACTTCAAGACACAAAAACATTCTTGGGTAAATTACTTCTGTTATAAATGAAGTCTCAACTCAATCTGAATTTTGTAATATTTATACTTATAAAAGGTATAAAAACTATAAAAGGTATAAAAGGCAAGAAAGCAGCGCTGGGTGTGCGGGGAGTCTACGCTCCACCAACATGCACACACAAACATCACACATTCTAAATATACAGAACATTGCTTTGCATACTAAATGCAAGTATGCCTATACATACGTACAATCAGGAAAGGTAACAAAAAATCCTTTAAGTTCCATAACTTAACAGTCTCCATTTTCCATTCCGTTTGAACAATGTCTTACTTTAAGTTGTCAAGCAACTCGTTCTTCAGGCCTTATGTATCCCATTCTTCCCAGATCAAAGTAAAACATATCCATCTCCTTTTCAAGGCCAATAGGCCTGGGTCAAAAGGCACGTTCAGGTCAACAGGGGGCGTAACAGCAAAAGCCTTCGATGGCTGTAGCAGCAGAGGGGCTGATGGCGTAGCAGTCGGATCAGTAAAGGAGCCCGCAGCTCCCTCACTATCTGGCAAGCCACACTTTTGTGATTGTGGCTCCACATGGCTCTTTAAGGCCTCAGAGATTGCTCGCCAGGTGCCGAGCAATCCCACTGCAACCTTGTCCTTTTTAGTTGCAGAGTCCCACACCTTGACCTCGGTTTGGTCCCATATTTCAGAATCATAAACTGTCCGATTGTTAATAAGGAGAATAAGCTGTAAGGTTACCAGGACAGTCTTTGTTCCTGAGGACGTATGATTCCCCATAATGCGCAACTGCTTACCAGCGAGGGGCAGTTGTGTGCACAGGTCTGCTTCTCTCAGCTTGAGCTTCTTTCCAGCTCCAGTGCACCTATTTCCAGTGAGTTTCTCTATGAACTTCTTTGAGCAGTTTGCTGAGTCTGGCCGAACCTATCTTCATGACGCAATCAGTGTGCCTGTTCCCCGTTCTGCTAGCCTGTTCCTTTTCATTCCTTATTCCAGCTTCTTTATTGATGACATAACTTCAGCTGCTTACCAGCAGGAGGCAGTTGTGTGCGCGGGTCTGCTTCTCTCAGCTTGAGCTTCTCTCCAGTTCTAGTGCGCCTATTTCCAGGGACTTTCAGTACGAGCTTCTTTGAGCAGTTTGCTGAGTTTGGCCGAACCTATCTTCATGAGGTGATCAATGTTCCCATCCTGGTCCCTGTTCTGCTAGCCTATTCCTTTTCATTCCTTATTCCTGCTTCTTTATTGATGACATAACTTCATAACAACGTGTTGCCTTTTTTTTTTATCTTGAGGGCAGGCTCCCCTCTTATACCCTTCTCTCCACAGCAGTTCTTTTTGAAACAACTTTTCATTGGTTAAACAACTTTGAATGTAACAACAACAGCAAACACCCAGAAACTTCCATGCCTTAATGGCTGGAGAACAAGAAAACCATCTGGAGAAGAAGAAACCCCAGACTGCATGGAATCTTCTGAATCACCCTTCTTTGTTCCCTCTAAACTCTTTTACATTCCTGATGGCCTCATTGTTAAGAGTCTGATGTTATCACCAACCATGGGGCTTGCCGACCCCCATGGCCACACTCCCACATCTCCCCCTTCTTTATTAACATCAAGCATCTTCTTGACACGAATTATTATTCCATATATCACAATAACTGTTCATTTCAACACAATTACACTGGATTTACATTACTATAAATGGCAGTACATGTCAGTCCTTAAATGACTATGGGGATTTTGGATTACCCAATGGATTTGGAAAACCACACTCATTAATCCTGCTGAAAATGTCTTTATTCCTGAGGCCATTTAATATTTATGCACTTTTTTTCAAACTTCTTTCTACAGAGTACAACGATTTATTATGAACCAACACTAACATAATAAACTATAATAAAGCAGCTATTTAGGTTGGCTCAGTGTGGCGTGAAGACCACACAGATGCCAGGGTTTCTTTTAGGATCAGTAACTTCTACTTCCACTACTTTATTGAGGACAAGCTCCCTTCTTATGCCATTAGCTCTACCAGCAGTACTTTTAATTGGTTAGCAATTTTACCCAGCAACAGCAAACATTTAGCAACTTCCATGTCTTAAGGGCTGGAGAACAAGCAGTTTGAGACAGCAAGGTGTCTCCTGAATCACCCTTCTTTGTTCCTTCTAACTTCTTTACATTCCTCATGGTTTCATCGTTAAGAGTCCTATGTTATCACCAGCCATGGGGCTTGTTGACCCCCATGGCAATACTCCCACAGCTCATGTTTACCACAGAATCAGTTCAAGGCATCTGAGAATCTTCTTCAGTTAAAATCAAGTATGTCCAACACAATGGAGAAATCTGACTTGACATAACCCACAAACTTGCAGGACTGACAACATGATGCCCTGGGCTGACAGATATTCTATACCCATCATATTTTAGGACTTCCTCTTGCCTCCAAATGCATTATCTGTTGAAATTGGGGGTAAGTCTTGCCAGCAGTGAAGAGGAAGGGATCTCTCTCTGACTTTCTCAGTACACAACTGAGTTACTTTACTCAAAGGTGAATGTTCCGGGTGTTTCTAAATGGTGAGAGAAATAGATGCATATCACTTTCATAAGCTTTTCTGTCCCTACATTATATTCTTTTCATTATTAATTGAAAAAAAATCTAAATAGTTCTCAACTTCAAACCACGAATCACCTCCTTCAATGTCTCTGCAGCTTTCCTTGACCAAGTGTATTGTCCAAAGGGAGAAGTCTTGCTATTCACATACGTATCAACCCTCCACTTATGTCATCAAATATTCTCCTATTTACACTGGATAACTGACTGAAGGTTGAAAGAGGCTGTTAACAACGAGACCAGAAAGTTGAATTACTTTTTTAAAGAAGACTCTAAACCTAAATTCTGCAGATACAGAAAAATGTCATATGTCTGACATTTAAACTGAAGGCACTAAAATCTAAGAGCTCCCAGATTCCCAATGTGTTTCCCTACTGATGAACGCTGGCTTTCAGTAACCACAGATGCCTTTGATTTAACTTTTCAATGTTTTATCAACCCTATTTTGTTTTCCATCAAGAAAGAAATGTTAGTCATCACCCTATCAAGAACAGAAAAAATGGCTAAAATAAATAGAGGCCTAGATATATATCAACTGAGTTATTCTTGTTGCGAGTCAAAAGAATACCATTTCTACAAGTTTGTTCAAACTCGCATTATAATGTCTCTCATGCTCAGAGATACAGCTGGGGTTTTCAAAGCCACATCATGGCATAAGCCCTGTCACTGCCATGAGATGAGAAAAATAGTGCGAATCATCAGCACCTGCATCATGTATACACTTTTCTTTCCTTTTGACTGTGGCAACAAAGATCAAAATTGGTTCAACTATCTGAAAAAAGTGCTGTGGTTCAGTAGCAGGTGTTTCAACCAGGTAGAGCAATCACAGAGAGAAATTTTCCATCTTCAGGCTCTGCAGGATGGCACATGGCCATAACTAAGTTTGCAGCCTGAATATATATGAATTAATATTCCCAAATTTCTACACTGTTGGGTGAGTGAGAAAAATTAACAGAAGCTTATTTGTGTGGTTCAACAAAAGGACTTTTGAGTTTCTTACTTCCTGTTACTGATATATACCTCTGAGAGTTATACATTTTCTTTTTACCAAGCATTTACAACAACTGAGGAGAAAAAAAATGTAAAAAGAAAGTAGTGCTTCAGCCTTTCTTCAAAGTATTCTGCTACCATGAAGTCATATAAACAGAAGATGTATCATTTATCATAAATCCATTATATGTGGCAGTTGTCATATCCCCAGGAAAGAAATCCCACTCGTTACTTAACACTCAGCAAGACCTTAAAGTTACCAAGAAGGTACAAGCAGCATAGGAGTAGGGGACTGAAACAACTTTGGAAGTCTATGAGGGAACAAAGAAGCTCTCAGGACAAAGCTGAACTTTATTGCCACTATATTCTTCAGGAAACAGAGCTTTTTTAATGAAGAGGCTTAAAGAAAATCTGAGGCAGGCTTATTGACATGAGACAGCTCAGGTGAGTAGAAGTGCCAAATGGGGATACTGTTCCCAGTATCCCCAAGAATTAAATCTTTCCTGTTTATAGGTGCTCCCAAATTGAACAGAGATGCAAAAAGAAAATGTCTCCTACTACCATTAAAGAGAAAAATAATAGAGGTTAGGACCAATATTAAGTATTTTCTGCTTGAGAAGTCACAGTTTTGGTTTGTGCCTCTGCAATAAATGCCATACATCTTTGCACATTCAGGACACCTTTTTAGAGGCATCATTCCCACAGTCTGTGATTTAGGTTGGTTATAACACCCAACCCAGACCACTACAAATGAACGAAGCTCTGGAGAGCACAGATGTCTGCTTAACCAACAGTGATAGCTCTGGGATGGAACAGTAGAATTACATAACTAAAGGTTTTGGGCAGTCTAAAGCAGAGCATGTTTGAATGTTGGAAACCCTGTGTCACAAAGACATCACTAGTTATCTTGTGGCAAAAGAAAGGGAAAATGTACAGATGAGCATTAGAAAAGCATCTAGATGTCAATCTAACTATCCAAACCAGTGCCAGAAAGAGATGCTGCATGGATACAGGATGAAAATCTCAGTAAAGAATTTCAAACACAGAGCATTCTTTTAAAAGGGCCTGGCTATAAGGTGCTATTCCAGTAAGTGTAAAATGCAGCTGCTTAGGGAGGGCACCAATAAGGATCTCTTAGAGCAGCACGGTGGAAACCAAAGGTGAGTGGCACAGCATTCATTGGTGCTTGCAAAGAACAGCACTGATGCATTTAGATGGAGAATAAGGCTTTAGTCTCTGTATATAGATGTAGTAAATAATTTATGCTTTATTTATAAGAGATGGTTACTTTCCATTTTGACCACAAGCCACAAGTAGCCATTTCATGGCCTCCTACAGTCATGCTGAAAAAAGTTTGTATACTCTGAACCCTAAAGTACTCAGCAGATTTTCCAAGTTTCCCCAAATTTGCTTTGTGCTAGAAGTGAGGACAGTTTCTGTGTTTCACTTCTGAGTCTAACACTGCTCTCAGTAGGGACATCAAGTATCTATGCTAACCTCGGGTTTCATGAATTGGCTTGAGAACAGGCAAAACCACTCGTGGGATTGTCTTCACCGAAGGACCGGGATATACCTGGTGGGTCATGCAAAAGTATGGGGATAACATGTGCATGCCTCAAAGAGATTTAACCTCGGGAGAAAACTAATCTGTAATCTAAGTTATATGTTGTAGGAAGACACTGCAGGATCAATGACAGGTCAGCTTTGCAAGTGTCATGGTTTAACCCGGCAAGCAGCTAAACACCACACAGCCGTTCACTCACACTCACCCCTCCCTCTCTGGGATGGGGGAGAGAAACAGGAAAATGAAGCCTGTGGGTTGAGATAGGGACAGTTTATTAAGACAGAAAATAATAATAGTACTACTACTAATAATGTGTACAAAACAAGTGATGCACAATGCAATTGCTCACCACCCGCTGGCCAATGCCCAGCCTAACCCTGAGCAACCCCCCACCCCAGCCAGCCACCCCTATATATTGTTTAGCATGATGTCAGATGGTATGGAATACCCCCTTTGGCCAGTTTGGGTCAGCTTTCTTGGGTCTTTCCCCTCCCAGCTCCTGCTGCTCCCCCAGCCTGCCCATCGGCAGGACAGAGTGAGAAGTTGAAAAGTCCTTGGCTTAGTGTAAGCACTGCTCTGCAACAATTAAAACATCAGCATGTTATCAACACTCTTCTCATCCTAAGCCAAAACATAGCATTCTACCAGCTACTAGGAGGAAAATTAACTCTACCCTAGCTAAAACCAGGACAGCAAGAAACCGGTCAAGTGCAGCAACGACTCGAGCTAAGCTGGTGTTGGCGTCCAGAAATCCAATTCCACCTGTCCTGACACTTTGGCAGATGAAGACTAAATCATCACCAGTTCTTATGAACATTTTTTGAAAAAGACCTGTAAAATGAAACGATGTACCTACTTATCATTCTGTTAAAGGACAAGGAACAATGGTGATGAGAATACTTATATGCTAAAGTATGTGGGACCTGAGATTGACACAAATTTTATGGAATAAGGGGTGGAGGTTGTGCTGGGTCTGGCTGGGATGGAGTTAACTTTCACTGCAGCAGCCCATACAGTGCTGTGCTCTGCACTTGTAGCTAGAACAGCACTGGTATCACACCAGTGTTGTGTCTATTGCTGCACAATACTGGCACAGCATCAGGACTTCCTCTAAACTGCCAGAGCCAACAGGCTGGGGATGGGCAAAAGGTGAGGAAGGAACATCACCAGGGCAGCTGACCTAAACCAACCAAAGGGATATTCCATACCATTGTGGTGTCACACTCAGCAATAAAAGGTGGAAACAGGAAGAAGAGGGGAGGGGTGGGCTCTTGTTGTGAAAACATCTGTCCTCCTGAACCACAGCTACGTGCGTTGAGGCCCTGCTTCAAGGATGTGGTCAAGCATCGCTCATTTGTGGGAAGTAGAGAGTAATTTCTTTCCTCTGCACTTCCACACAGCCTTTGCTTGTTTGTTTGTTTGCTTGTTTTTTCCCTTTTCCCCTTTCCCTTTTTTCCTTTTAGTTAAATTGTTTAATTAATAATAATTATACCTTAAAAAATATTTTTTGCTTTAATTAAATTATCCTTATCTCAACCCGTGAGTTGTTTCTTTCCTTTACTTCTTCCCCTCCTCTTCTGAGGACGGGGAGTGAGAGAGCGGTTGTGGTGGAGTTCAGCTGCCTAGCAAGGTAAAACCACCACACTTGGGCATGATAATTATAAGCTTTTTTAAAGAGGATGGAAGGTACTGTAATAAATGGCTCAGTCTTCAAAATAGGACTATAATCAAAGTTTACAATTTGTTAAAGGAATAGAGGTAAGCAAACAGCGCTGGGTGCACCAGGAGTCTCTGCTCCACCAAGATGCACACCAGTCACATCAAGCAGTTGATTTTTATGCTCCTAGGCTAACACATATTCATTACTACTCCTAAAAGAAAAGAGGATTATTATAATTAGTTTCCGGAATCCAAACCCTCCTACTGGAGCATGCGTATCAGTCTCTGGTGGTCCCTCTGGGGGTCTCTTGTGCTGAAGGTTCATAGTCTTCCTCCCTCTTGTCCTTCTCCTTTGTCCAACTTGGCTGTATGTCAGAGACTTGTGCAGCGTCCCCTGCAAGCTTTGTCTTTTAGTTGTTCTTCAGCTCTCCCCGTCTCCTTAATCTCCTGGCCAGATATCAGAGACTTGCATAGTGTCCCATGCAATAGTCATAATAGTTAGCAGTTATTCTGAACCCCCCCAGATATCAGAGACTTCAAGGAAAAGCCTACAAATACATTTCCCTTCAAGCTCTCTATTGACATGAATTGCTAAAACATTCCTTTGCAAGAGACAAGAACTATATCCTAGAAATTCTATGATTCTATGATTCTATGATATATACATTAACCACTCTGTTTTTCTTAGAATTGTGGTTATACAAGGGTATGTAAGACAGAAGGTCACATTCATCATACCATGTGGCCCTAGGTTCCATACAGACATGGATCAGATGAACATATCTCACAGTATGACACTTTCTTGAAAACATCCTCTCAGAGGCTGTCCAGGGGGAAGTTCAGCATCCCTTGGCAAGCAGGAAACAGATGAATATAGCGTTAATAGTGTTCCCAAGGCCAGCATTCTTCTGCTGAAACAGATTCTAATATAGAAGGTTACATGTGAGCTATTTGTGTGCCCACAATGACTGCTGTGTTTGCCTCTATTCGTGGCATCACTCTCATTGTACTGTATGTAAAGCACTTTGGGACACAGTGGCTATGAAAGGAAGTTCAATTTGTGAAACTAAATTGTATTCTACCCTCAGTCACTGCACACTGAGCCAGGTCAGCTCTGCATTCATTTCACTTTTTTTTTTTTTTTTTCCAGAATTTACAGCTCCTGTCTGCCTTCAGAGTTACCGAGGAAGCATACACACAATTTTATATCATGCAGTCATTGTATTTTTATGTGTAAACATATATACGCACTTACACACGTGCATATGTGCACACAGGCACTGTAGAAATGATTCATTATGAAAAGCAAGAGATGGAAAAAAATCAGTTCATGCCTTTCTTTGCTTGAAAATCTCTATTGCTTTTCTGCTGAATGATGTTCCTGTACTATCTATATAATAAGTACCCTCTTTCTTCAGATAATTAAAGGGATGCTGCCCATATCTAACTAAAATTATATATTTATACACGGCGACCTTCTATTAATAAACGTGATATTGTTACAACTGAACAAAACCTCACAACTCCTCACTATTTTCCTCCACTTAGGCTCTTTATTATCCTTCCTGTTGTGCATTTAGCACTGGTGAAAGTTGCCAGAGAAACAGTTTCATTAAAAGGATAAGGCAATGCAGCCTGTTGTCTCACACCTGGAGTCTCATGATTTACACTCAGTTCTTGGTTCTGATCTCTGGCATGGCCATGGGCCACTTTGTTTTGTGTTTTATGAGCTCTAAAATAGGAATAGCATTATTTTCCTCTTAACTCTCTCCCACACAGAGTCTTTCAATGAAACACAGTAGAAAACTATTGTCTTTTTCAAGGCCGAGTGCTTGCCAATGGAACATCACTGATTTTCTCCAGACCATGATCCTGTATACATCTTTAGAGTATGAAAAATCTCCCTCTGAATGTGATGGTGCATTTTGGCTTCTGGTATTTTGGTCTACCATGTAACATTAGAACCAAAGAAAGTTATATGAGACCAGTAGATGCAGCAAGGGAAAACAACAACAACAACAAAAACCAACCAATCAAATAAACAACAACAACAACAACAGCAAGAAAAAAACCTACAAAACACAACAACAAGAAAACAGCTAAACAAAGAAAAATATCAGTTGCATGAGGTCCAAAAAGTCCTTGAAGAAATCTAATGGGTGGCAAAGCATCCACTGTTACATTTCTGATTTGTTGTTTTCCTTAGCAATATGGTTGGTTTGATTAAAAGGGGTATCTACTTTCTACTCAAACTCATGTTATTCCTATGTTTAAGTCATCCTTATTGCAAAAGCAGTACCACCATAACGTATTACACTTCTGGAAAGAAATAAACAAAACTGTCTCGTGCTCAGTGAGGGGTGGTTGCACCTTGGAGGCGGGTAGCTTTTGGGATAGAGGTGTGTTTTGGTATTATTATGATATTATAACGAGCAAAAGTTCACTAGAGTACAGTATTTTGTCAAAAACATGGCAGGTCATTGTCTCAGAGTGGCAAATGTGCAGCTGATCGGTCTCAGTGTGCACAAGAACAGTCGAGTCCCCCTCTTGTCACAGAGCCTAGCCGTGGTGTCTCCACTTCACTCTATGCTCCGTACTGTTCCTTAGAGTCAGCACACCAGATTCCCCTAGTGCAGTAACATCTAAGGTTGGAAGCCCAGGGAATGCTGAGGTCATGCAACTATGCCCTACCCCAAAAACCTTTTCCATGCTGTACATTTTCTTTAAAATGTGAATATTAGTTTAATTTTTCTAGTCACTTTAGGCAATTAATCCACAAGATATGACACGACTTCCATGACTGGGTGGGATGTCCCACAGCTCTTTACATGACAGTGGATGCCTATGTTGAAACAACTGAATTTCTAAATGGCCTTCAGGACAATACCATTGAAGGCCATTTAGAAGTTGAAAAGAGATATAGTTATACCCAGCTGAAGATATCTGTTGAGATAAAACTGTGGCCACCTTGAAAAGTGTGCAAAGCCTTGAAAGTATCTTTCCTGTTCAGTTTCCAGTTTCACCTTAATTGTATGCCAGATGTGAGTTTCTCTAGGAATAAAGACAGGTGAAAGATTAAGTGGGTAACCTTATTTACATTTACACTGTGGTGGGGTGTTAGAGCAGTGACATTTCCCAACCTTGCCACAGAGAGTATGGCACACTGCACACTGCTCAGCCTCTGGCCATTAGGTGCTCCCAGCCTTTAAAGAAGTGTTCTCTATACCTCTCTTCCCAAATGTGTGACTGCTTTGTGTGTGCATGGGCATAGCTTTGTGCATGAGCAGGTTTTACTGTGTGGGAGTATGGGTGATGTTGCATTGGGCTCTGTAAGAGCCCACTAAAATACTGTGTAGAAAATTCAAGATCATTCTTGGATATGCCATGGAGGTGCTCCTGATCAACATTTCCTGAGCATGTCATTCATCATCTTAGTCTCCCTGTGGGTGTATCTGTGGCCCTCATTGCTCTTACCTCTGAGCATCCTCTCATCTAAGATGGCTGCAGACCTTACTTAAGAAATTTAAATTAATAGGCTAGTTGCTCTACATTCCCTGTAAAGTCAATGGAGAGAGACAGAAAGCTCTAGGCAGGGATTCAGATTTAAGGTGGGCTGAATTCCCCTCCAGAGAGGCTATCTCCATCAGCCTAGACCATCTCTGCACCTGATCTAGGAACCTCTGTTAACTTACAGCTGCACATGCAAAAGTGACTTTAAAATTATATTTAGAAACCCTAACAAATTCCTTCTTTGCCAGTGGAGATATGACCCTGGCGTATAATGCCATACCCTCTCCATATCATTGGCTTATTTTCCCATCTCTCAGTTCCAGAGCCTTGCCTCTGCCTTGCTGTATTTCAAAGATTATAAACTTTCTTCCTTGTCCTCTTGATTATTCCTTCCAGCCTTGCTAATAGCTGACCAGCTTTCCACTGTACTGTAGCACAATATATAATAACCTGCAATTATTGTCCATTTAGGCTTTCCCCTAGGTCTTCTTTATTCCTGCTATTAGTGGACCTGTACACTGCTTTTTCGGCTGATTTTACTACCAGATTCATTGCTGCTGAGATGAAAAAAAAATCACTGATGATCTACAACCTGTTATATAATTTTCCCGCCTGTCATTATCTTTTTTTTTCTTTTTTTCTTTTTTTCTTTTTTTTTTTTTTTTCCTTCCAGTTCCTTGTTCTACTGTGGAGACTTTATGAAAATTGCTTTATAATAGGCCTTCCTCTGGTGTTGCATTCTGTTCTGTACTGGATCACGCCTTGAGTATTTTGCTGCTGTCTTCTGTACTTCTGTACAACAGTTACAGTTTATTTGTTACCTGGAGGTCGGTGTGCACAATAGCTCTGCTGTTTGACTCAGCTTCTCCACCCTCTTTTTTTGCTCATGATGACCAAGGTAACTAGGATTCTAGAATCCTAGCTGGGATATTGCAGTTTATTGCCTTTCATTTTCATTATGAGTTAAGAAATTATTACAACAGGTCTGACCTACTTCTTAGCATCTGTATGTGAAGTGTGCTGTGTCTACAGAGCACTTATCTCCTATATTTCTTCAGTCTTTGTTTATGCTCCTGGCCTGGGTTAGGTAGGCTAGTAAGCCTTTCATCCAGTGAAACCCTTGGATTGAAATGCAGTGAATATCTCAAGTCAAAGTCAAGTGGCTGTTATGTGATTTATATGACAAAGGCATATTAATGACAATAACATTTCTAAACAAATCAGACAATTTTCTAAACAAATTTATCCAGAATCTGTTCCTGTAAATGTTATAATCAGTGTTCTGTGCACTCTCATTCAGGTCCATATGTGTGCTGCTTGAAAGGGTTAATCATATGCAGTTCATTCAATCACAACCAGACATCTGCTGCAGCTCATTAATATAGGTGCCTGTGTGTACCCTTCTTTAGCCTTCAAACCCCATAGCTGTGCTTTGTTAATGGGCAGTGATCCATGTCTAGCTCCAGTCACTGCTGTGGTGGCACCACTCTTGAATTGAGCAGATGCAAGGAGTGAACACTGGGCTTTTCTTTGCAGCCGCACAGTACAGCTTTGCCACCCTGCTGTGCCTGATCTGTGTCCCAGAGACTTCCTGGGGGTACTTGGACCTTCTCTCCAGGAGGCTGTTTGTGCTACCCTCTAGTGGCCAAAGTAGAAAGAATACAGCCGAATTAAGAGCACATGACAATTTTTATGAAAAGGTGATCATGGATTTTTCTGAAAACATGAAATCAAAGCAAATCATTTTGGGAAGTAGGACTAAAGATTATAACTTTAAATATGTTTAAAGTTAAAGGATGGGAATTGAATAGGACTTCTAAAACATGAATGTCTTCTAAATATATGTAATTTGCATAACATGAAACCTTGATGAAATGGAAGGTGATTTTAGACTCTAGGCAGAGACTCAGTATTTTAAATATACTAGATATTTCTTGTGTGAACAGAAGGCAATAGCTTGATGTCCCCAATCAACCTTAGTGAAATATGACAAAAATACTGTTTCCCCCACTTTCTCTGTTGTCGACTACAAACTTTTTCAGCAACAGAAACTCTCCTACACTGCTCATACAGCACAGTAAAGTTCTGCTCTTGTCTGAACTCTACCACAGCAGTGAAAGGAATGAATAATATCTGATGAATTACAAGGGTGTAGAGGGAAAGCTGAGAGAAGGTACAACTAAATGGTGGATGCCTGAGAGCTGTGTGGGAGTACGGGACAGCATTTCCGAAGTTATTGAGGTAGAGGTGCTGGGTACTGCTGTTATAAATGAAGTCTCAACTCACTCTGAATTTTGTAATATTTATAAAACAAATATTTCTAAAAGGTATAAAAGGCAAGTAAACAGTGCTGGGTGTGTGGGGAGTCTACGCTCCACCAACACGCACACACAAACATCAAACATTCTAAATATACAGAACATGGCTTTACATACTAAACCCGAGTATGCCTATACATATGTACAATCAGAAAAGGTAACAAACAATCCTTTAAGTTCCATGACTTAACAGTCTCCATTTTCCATTTCTTTTCTTGATTACAAACAAGTCTCCATTTTCCATTACTTTAGAACAATATGTCTCGCTTTAAGTTGTCAAGCAACTTGTTCTTCAGGCCTTATGTATCCCATTCTTCCCAGATCAAAGTAAAGCATATCCATCTCCTTTTCAAGGCCAGTAAGGCCTGGGTCAAAAGGCACGTTCAGGTCAACAGGGGGCGAAACAGCAAAAGCCTTCGATGGCTGTAGCAGCAGAGGGGCTGATGGTGTAGCAGTCGGATCAGTAAAGGAGCCCGCAGCTCCCTCACTATCTGGCAAGCCACACTTTTGTGATTGTGGCTCCACATGGCTCTTTAAGGCCTCAGAGATTGCTCGCCAGGTGCCGAGCAATCCCACTGCAACCTTGTCCTTTTTAGTTGCAGAGTCCCACACCTTGACCTCGGTTTGGTCCCATATTTCAGAATCATAAACTGTCCAATTGTTAATAAGGAGAATAAGCTGTAAGGTTACCAGGACAGTCTTTGTTCCTAAGGACGTATGATTCCCCATAATGCGCAACTGCTTACCAGCGAGGGGCAGTTGTGTGCACAGGTCTGCTTCTCTCAGCTTGAGCTTCTTTCCAGCTCCAGCGCACCTATTTCCAGCGAGTTTCTCTATGAACTTCTTTGAGCAGTTTGCTGAGTCTGGCCAAACCTATCTCCAAGAGGCAATCAAAGTGCCTGTTCCCCTCCTGGTCTCCGTTCTGCTAGCCTGTTCCTTTTCATTCCTTATTCCTGCTTCTTTATTGATGACATAACTTCATCGTGTTGCCTTCTTTTTTTTTTATCTTGAGGGCAGGCTCCCCTCTTATACCCTTCTCCCCACAGCAGTTCTTTTCAAAACAACTTTTCATTGGTCAGACAACTTTGAATGTAACAACAACAGCAAACACCCAGAAACTTCCATGCCTTAATGGCTTCTTTGTTCCCTCTAAACTCTTTTATATTCCTGATGGCCTCATCATTAAGAGTCTGATGTTATCATCAACCACGGGGCTTTCCGACCCCCATGGCCACTTTCCCACATCTCCCCCTTCTTTATTAATATCAACCATTTTCTTGACACAAATTATTATGCCATATATCACAACACTGAGAAGATGTAAAGTAAATTGTATTCTATACAAGTAATGAAAAGGAAGGCAAATTAAAAAAAAAAAAAAGGAATAAAAAAGTGTTATTTTTTTCCAGTTCAGATTTTTAATGAAAATTATGACCTTCTGTCTGTTGTTGTTATATATGGAGTTGTTAATAATCCTGTGTGAGACACTCTCCGCCCCTGTTAAGTTTACTATAAAAGTGAGGCTATTCGGGTGTTATATATGGAGTGGTAATTCATGTCAGAAAAATGGTTGATATTAATAAAGAAGGGGGAGATTTGGTAATGTGGCTAATGGGGGTCAGAAAGCCTCGTGGTTGGTGATAACATCAAACTCTTAACGATGAGGTCATCAGGAATGTAAAGAGTTTAGAGGAAATAGAGAAGGGTGACTGAGGCGATGCCCTGCCATCTGGGATTGTTTGTTTTCCCCTCTGTTAAGGCATGGAAGTTGCGGGGGGCTGGGGTGTTGCTGGTTAGAACTGTTAACATTTATTGTTTAGTGTGGTTTCAAGTGTTAACAAAACGCGGGAAAAGCAATCACGTTTTGTTGCTTTCGTTGCATTGTGGTGAGCAGAGCATGTGCAGGAGAAGAGGAAGACAGTCGAAGCGGCTCCTGCAGTCTGGAACAAAAGGTTGCTAATGGTGATGGGGAAACCGTGAGCCTTTCACCCACGACCACCACAAAGAGAATTATAATATGAAGCGGGGATAGGATATACATATGTCACAGAATCACAGAATCACAGAATTTCTAGGTTGGAAGAGACCTCAAGATCATCGAGTCCTAAGAGGAATGGTTAACTGAAATAGGTCACATAGACATAAAGCAGCTGAGGGATCTTTGAAACAGTTAAGAATCCCATGGCCTGCTGTAGCTGAGCAAACCAAGCTGCCAGAGTACCTGTGAGAAGCTCCCACGGCAATGACTCCCACATCGCCCAATTAAGGAACTCAGAAAATATTGTTACCAGCAGCTGGCCTCAAGGACTAAGTCTACGTGACCGCTAATCACAAAGGGGGTTGTTTTCCTAACTTCTAATCAAAAGGGGGGTTCTTTTCTTGCAGGTGGTATTATTTTCTTAACGGTTTGTCTGAGTGCTTTTGACCAATAATCTTGTGTGAAACACTGTCCACCCCTGTAAAATTCACTATAAAAGTTGGGCTATTCGGGCAATAAAATGGTGGAGCATGATCTGACTCTACTGGTGTCTGTCGTGCTTTCGTCCATGCTTCGCAACAGAGTCCAACCTCTACCTAATGCTAACAATCCCCACTAAACCATATCCCTAAGCTCTATGTCTAAACGTCTTTTAAAGACTTCCAGGGATGGTGACTCCACCACTTCCCTGGGCAGCCTGTTCCAGTGTCCAACAACCCTTTCAGTAAAGAAGTTCTTCCTAACATCTAACCTAAAACTCCCCTGGCGCAACTTTAGCCCATTCCCCGTCGTCCTGTCACCAGGCACGTGGGAGAACAGGCCAACCCCCACCTCACTACAGCCTCCTTTAAGGTATCTGTAGAGAGCGATAAGGTCGCCCCTGAGACTCCTTTTCTCCAGGATGAACAAGCCCAGCTCCCTCAGCCGCTCCTCGTAGGACTTGTTCTCCAGGCCCCTCACCAGCTTCGTCGCCCTTCTCTGGACCCGCTCAAGCACCTCGAGGGGTCCAAAACTGAACACAGTACTCGAGGTGCGGCCTCACCAGAGCCGAGTACAGGGGGACGATCACCTCCCTAGCCCTGCTGGCCACACTGTTTCTGATACAAGCCAGGATGCTGTTGGCCTTCTTGGCCACCTGAGCACACTGCTGGCTCATATTCAGCTGACTATCCACCATCACTTCCAGGTCCTTCTCCGCCAGGCAGCTCTCCAACCACTCATCTCCCAGCCTGTAGCTCTGCTTGGGGTTATTGCACCCCAGGTGCAGGACCCGGCACTTGGCCTTGTTAAACTTCATGCAGTTGACGTCAGCCCATCGGTGCAGCCTATTCAGATCCTCCTGCAGAGCTTTCCTACCCTCGAGCAGATCGACACACGCACCTAACTTGGTGTCATCTGCAAACTTACTGAGGGTGCACTCAATGCCCTCGTCCAGATCATCGATGAAGATATTAAAGAGGACCGGCCACAGCACCGAGCCCTGGGGAACGCCACTAGTGACTGGCCTCCAACTGGACTTGACTCCATTCACCACAACTCTTTGGGCCCGGCTATCCAGCCAGTTTCTAACCCAACGAAGCGTGCGCCAGTCCAAGCCAAGAGCAGCCAGTTTCTTGAGGAGAATGCTGTGGGAGATGGTGTCAAAAGCCTTGCTGAAGTCAAGGTAGACCACATCCACAGTCTTTCCCTCATCCACCCAGCGCGTCACTTTGTCATAGAAGGAGATCAGGTTCGTCAAGCAGGATCTGCCTTTCATAAACCCATGCTGACTGGGCCTGATCGCCTGCTTGCCCTGCAAGTGCTGCGTGATGACTCTCAAGATAATCTGCTCCATGAGCTTCCCTGGCACTGAGGTCAAACTGACAGGCCTGTAGTTTCCCGGGTCTGCCCTCCGGCCCTTCTTGTAGATGGGCATCACATTTGCTAGCCGCCAGTCAACTGGGACCTCCCCCGATCGCCAGGACTGCTGATAAATGATGAACAGTGGCTTGGCCAGCTCTTCTGCCAGTTCACTCAGTACCCTTGGGTGGATCCCATCTGGCCCCATCGACTTGTGCACATCCAAGTGCCGTAGCAAGTCACCAACCAGTTCTTCGTGGATGGTGAGGGCCACATCCTGCTCCCCATCCCCTTCCACCAGCTCAGGGTACTGGGTATCCAGAGAACAACCGGTATTGCCTCTAAAGACTGAGGCAAAGAAGGCATTAAGCACCTCCACCTTTTCCTCATCTCTTGTAACTAAGTTTCCCCCCGCATCCAGTAAAGGATGGAGATTCTCCTTAGTCCTCCTTTTTGTGTTGATGTATTTATAAAAACGTTTTTTGTTATCTTTAACGGCAGTAGCGAGATTGAGCTCCAGATGAGCTTTGGCCTTTCTAATTTTGTCCCTGCACAGCCTCGCAACATCCTTATAGTCCTCCCTAGTGGCCTGCCCACTTTTCCAAAGATTATAAACCCTCTTTTTTCTCCTAAGCTCAAGCCCCAATTCTCTGTTCAGCCAGGCTGGTCTTCTTCCCTGCCAGCTCGTCTTTGGGCACGTGGGGACAGACCGTTCCTGCGCCATTAAGATTTCCCTCTTGAAGAGCACCCAGCCTTCCTGGACCCCTCTGCCCTTCAGAATCGCCTCCCAAGGGGCTCCACCAACTAGTGTCCTGAGCAGCTCAAAGTCAGCCCTCCGAAAGTCCAATACAGCGGTTTTACTGGTCCCCTTCCTGGCCTCGCCAAGAATAGAGAACTCCACCATTTCATGGTCACTCTGCCACGGTCACTCATGTATAGGCATACTCGGGTTTTCTTGTAAATATGTAACAGCAATGTCCTATATATATTTGGAAAGTTTGATGGGTGGGTGTGCGTGTTGGTAGAGCATAGGCTCCCCATGCACCCAGCGCTGTTTACATGCCTTTTATAAATATTCTTTTATGTTACTAAATTTAGAGTTGAGACTTCTTTTATAACACGGGTAATAAAGGGAGAGCATGGTAATAAAGGGGGAGCATGATCTGACCATATTAGTGTCTGTCGTGTTTTCAGCCGTTCTTCCTGCAACGGATTTTGGCCCTAATTTTAGGTGAATTAGGGACTATAAATCAGTCCCTACGAATGCCATTGAAAGGCACAGTTCTCAACATTTGCTCTGCTTTCCTTCCCTAGCCATAAAATAAGAACAACATTATAAAATGTATGCAGTCACAAATATCTGTAACCATCATATTCAGTTAATTAACAATTTAAAATTAATTTATTATTCTCCAGATGCTTATGTTAGTACATTTCTCTTGAGATATCAGTGCTATTCGGACCCTCATCGGGAGTTAGAAGGTATGTTTGCTCAATAGTGGTATTTTTTCTGGTCTTCTGTCATGTCTGTTCCATTTCCCACTATGTGATGTACAGTTTATAGGTATACATTCAGGATCAGTACAATCATATCCGGGTGTTGTGGTTCCGCTCGAGTGGGCAGCCGAGCTCCACCACAGCCGCTCTCTCATTCCCCCTCCTCAAAGAGGAATGGGGAGAAAATATGATGAAAAGGGCTCAAAGGTTGAGATAAGGACGAGAAGATCACGCAGTAATTATTGTAATGGGCAAAAGAGACTCGGCATAAGGATACAGTAAGATTTATTGCTCATTACTAACAAGCTAGAGAAGTGAGAAACAAAGGAAAGAAACCAAAAGCACCTTCCCCCCCCATCCACCCTCTTCCACCTCCTCCCCCCGAGCGGCGCAGGGGAATGGGGGAATGAGGGTTATGGTCAGTCTACAGCACTTCTTCTCTGCCGCTCCTTCTCGGTCACTCTTGTCCCCTGTGCTGTGGGGTCCCACCCACGGGATACAGTCCTTGATGAACTGATCCGGCGTGGGCTTCCCACAGGCAGAAGCTCTTCCAGAACTGCTCCAGATATGGGTCCGTACCACGGGGTCCATCCCTCAGGAGCAAACTGCTCCAACCTGGGTCCCCCACGGGCAGCAGCTCCTGCCATGTCACCTGCTCCTGCATGGTCTCCTCTCCACGGGCTACAGGTCTAGCCCGGAATCTGCTCCAGCAGGGGTCTTCCACAGGGGGCAGCCTCCGTCTGTGCAGGGCCACCTGCTCCACCGTGGTCTCCTCCACGGGCTGCAGTGTGGAACCCTGCTCCACCGTGGTACTCCATGGGCTGCAGGGGGACAGCCTGCTTCACCATGGTCCTCACCACAAGCTGCAGGGGACTTCTGCTCCGGCGCCTGGAGCACCTCTCCCCCTCTTTCTTCACTGACCTTGGGGCCTGCAAGGCTGTTCCTCACTCCTCTCTCTCTCCCAGTTGCTGTGTGGCGCAGCATTTTTTTTTTCCCTTTCTTAAATATGCTCTCACAGATGCACAAACAACATTGCTTTTTGGCTCAGCTCTGGTCAGCAGTGGGGCCCTTACCTAACATGGGGCAGCTTCTGCATTCTTTTCACAGAAACCACCCCTATGGCCCCCTGCTACCAAAACCTTGCCACGTAAACCTACTACAAGTAGTCATGTGATGTCTTCTTTGGTAAAATGTCCCTTTTACACCCATCCAGCCCTGTCCCCTTCATCTGCAAATGTCTCCTGCTCAGTCTTCCTTAGGTGGCAGCTCCATTAAACCACGTGATGGACGCTTAGGGCATCTTTACTGTTTGAGACAACTAATTCCCATCAGTAATTACTAAACTGTAGCCCACTATCAGATTTTATGATGGCAGGTGTACTATATTTAGCAAAAATAGTTTTAACATGCCTGATTACCTGTTTCACCATAGTGTCTTCTAGTACGCTTTCAGGGAAGTGAGAGTAATATTCTAGAACAAGTACATTTTTTTTTCCTGTCAGCATAATCATACCTATGCCAGCTTTGCTCCAGAGAGGTTTTTTTTTCTTTTTTCATGAATCATTGACATTGGATTTTTTTGACTTAGGCCAGGCTTATATTTTTGGCATGTATAGTAAGTCTTGACAACTTCTTAAATGTCACTTTATATTTGTCTAGAATACTTTTTTTTTTTTCATCAGTTTTTTTATTTTTTCTTAGATTTTTCAGTTCCTAACTGGCCTTTGTAGATGCCCAGAATTAGCTGCAATGTCTGGGTGCAGCCATGAACTGGGATGAATGCAAAGCAGTCTGGGCTGGTTGCTCTTATCCTACATGCTCATCACAAGGCAGCTCAGCCACCTTCCTAACTCTGGTGATGTCTCCTCAGGACTGGGATATTATCTTGTACCTCCCCAGATGTGCAGGTTTACTTTTTCAGCTGTTGCTCTAGCAAGTACAGTAAGAGTTTTGTCAGACTACAGGCATTTGTTTGCACTAAATCAAAGAATAAGTTCAGAGAAAACCTCTGCACTCTATTCCTTTGCACTTCCACTGGATGTTACAGAAATGGACTGAAGCTTTGAGCTGTCTGCCAGGTTTAGCTTTAGCTTGCAAATCATATGGAAATAAATATTTTCAGCATGACTGTAGGAGGCCATGAAATGGCTACTTGTGGCTTGTGGTCAAAATGGAAAGTAACCATCTCTTATAAATAAAGCATAAATTATTTACTACATCTATATACAGAGACTAAAGCCTTATTCTCCATCTAAATGCATCAGTGCTGTTCTTTGCAAGCACCAATGAATGCTGTGCCACTCACCTTTGGTTTCCACCGTGCTGCTCTAAGAGATCCTTATTGGTGCCCTCCCTAAGCAGCTGCATTTTACACTTACTGGAATAGCACCTTATAGCCAGGCCCTTTTAAAAGAATGCTCTGTGTTTGAAATTCTTTACTGAGATTTTCATCCTGTATCCATGCAGCATCTCTTTCTGGCACTGGTTTGGATAGTTAGATTGACATCTAGATGCTTTTCTAATGCTCATCTGTACATTTTCCCTTTCTTTTGCCACAAGATAACTAGTGATGTCTTTGTGACACAGGGTTTCCAACATTCAAACATGCTCTGCTTTAGACTGCCCAAAACCTTTAGTTATGTAATTCTACTGTTCCATCCCAGAGCTATCACTGTTGGTTAAGCAGACATCTGTGCTCTCCAGAGCTTCGTTCATTTGTAGTGGTCTGGGTTGGGTGTTATAACCAACCTAAATCACAGACTGTGGGAATGATGCCTCTAAAAAGGTGTCCTGAATGTGCAAAGATGTATGGCATTTATTGCAGAGGCACAAACCAAAACTGTGACTTCTCAAGCAGAAAATACTTAATATTGGTCCTAACCTCTATTATTTTTCTCTTTAATGGTAGTAGGAGACATTTTCTTTTTGCATCTCTGTTCAATTTGGGAGCACCTATAAACAGGAAAGATTTAATTCTTGGGGATACTGGGAACAGTATCCCCATTTGGCACTTCTACTCACCTGAGCTGTCTCATGTCAATAAGCCTGCCTCAGATTTTCTTTAAGCCTCTTCATTAAAAAAGCTCTGTTTCCTGAAGAATATAGTGGCAATAAAGTTCAGCTTTGTCCTGAGAGCTTCTTTGTTCCCTCATAGACTTCCAAAGTTGTTTCAGTCCCCTACTCCTATGCTGCTTGTACCTTCTTGGTAACTTTAAGGTCTTGCTGAGTGTTAAGTAACGAGTGGGATTTCTTTCCTGGGGATATGACAACTGCCACATATAATGGATTTATGATAAATGATACATCTTCTGTTTATATGACTTCATGGTAGCAGAATACTTTGAAGAAAGGCTGAAGCACTACTTTCTTTTTACATTTTTTTTCTCCTCAGTTGTTGTAAATGCTTGGTAAAAAGAAAATGTATAACTCTCAGAGGTATATATCAGTAACAGGAAGTAAGAAACTCAAAAGTCCTTTTGTTGAACCACACAAATAAGCTTCTGTTAATTTTTCTCACTCACCCAACAGTGTAGAAATTTGGGAATATTAATTCATATATATTCAGGCTGCAAACTTAGTTATGGCCATGTGCCATCCTGCAGAGCCTGAAGATGGAAAATTTCTCTCTGTGATTGCTCTACCTGGTTGAAACACCTGCTACTGAACCACAGCACTTTTTTCAGATAGTTGAACCAATTTTGATCTTTGTTGCCACAGTCAAAAGGAAAGAAAAGTGTATACATGATGCAGGTGCTGATGATTCGCACTATTTTTCTCATCTCATGGCAGTGACAGGGCTTATGCCATGATGTGGCTTTGAAAACCCCAGCTGTATCTCTGAGCATGAGAGACATTATAATGCGAGTTTGAACAAACTTGTAGAAATGGTATTCTTTTGACTCGCAACAAGAATAACTCAGTTGATATATATCTAGGCCTCTATTTATTTTAGCCATTTTTTCTGTTCTTGATAGGGTGATGACTAACATTTCTTTCTTGATGGAAAACAAAATAGGGTTGATAAAACATTGAAAAGTTAAATCAAAGGCATCTGTGGTTACTGAAAGCCAGCGTTCATCAGTAGGGAAACACATTGGGAATCTGGGAGCTCTTAGATTTTAGTGCCTTCAGTTTAAATGTCAGACATATGACATTTTTCTGTATCTGCAGAATTTAGGTTTAGAGTCTTCTTTAAAAAAGTAATTCAACTTTCTGGTCTCGTTGTTAACAGCCTCTTTCAACCTTCAGTCAGTTATCCAGTGTAAATAGGAGAATATTTGATGACATAAGTGGAGGGTTGATACGTATGTGAATAGCAAGACTTCTCCCTTTGGACAATACACTTGGTCAAGGAAAGCTGCAGAGACATTGAAGGAGGTGATTCGTGGTTTGAAGTTGAGAACTATTTAGATTTTTTTTCAATTAATAATGAAAAGAATATAATGTAGGGACAGAAAAGCTTATGAAAGTGATATGCATCTATTTCTCTCACCATTTAGAAACACCCGGAACATTCACCTTTGAGTAAAGTAACTCAGTTGTGTACTGAGAAAGTCAGAGAGAGATCCCTTCCTCTTCACTGCTGGCAAGACTTACCCCCAATTTCAACAGATAATGCATTTGGAGGCAAGAGGAAGTCCTAAAATATGATGGGTATAGAATATCTGTCAGCCCAGGGCATCATGTTGTCAGTCCTGCAAGTTTGTGGGTTATGTCAAGTCAGATTTCTCCATTGTGTTGGACATACTTGATTTTAACTGAAGAAGATTCTCAGATGCCTTGAACTGATTCTGTGGTAAACATGAGCTGTGGGAGTATTGCCATGGGGGTCAACAAGCCCCATGGCTGGTGATAACATAGGACTCTTAACGATGAAACCATGAGGAATGTAAAGAAGTTAGAAGGAACAAAGAAGGGTGATTCAGGAGACACCTTGCTGTCTCAAACTGCTTGTTCTCCAGCCCTTAAGACATGGAAGTTGCTAAATGTTTGCTGTTGCTGGGTAAAATTGCTAACCAATTAAAAGTACTGCTGGTAGAGCTAATGGCATAAGAAGGGAGCTTGTCCTCAATAAAGTAGTGGAAGTAGAAGTTACTGATCCTAAAAGAAACCCTGGCATCTGTGTGGTCTTCACGCCACACTGAGCCAACCTAAATAGCTGCTTTATTATAGTTTATTATGTTAGTGTTGGTTCATAATAAATCGTTGTACTCTGTAGAAAGAAGTTTGAAAAAAAGTGCATAAATATTAAATGGCCTCAGGAATAAAGACATTTTCAGCAGGATTAATGAGTGTGGTTTTCCAAATCCATTGGGTAATCCAAAATCCCCATAGTCATTTAAGGACTGACATGTACTGCCATTTATAGTAATGTAAATCCAGTGTAATTGTGTTGAAATGAACAGTTATTGTGATATATGGAATAATAATTCGTGTCAAGAAGATGCTTGATGTTAATAAAGAAGGGGGAGATGTGGGAGTGTGGCCATGGGGGTCGGCAAGCCCCATGGTTGGTGATAACATCAGACTCTTAACAATGAGGCCATCAGGAATGTAAAAGAGTTTAGAGGGAACAAAGAAGGGTGATTCAGAAGATTCCATGCAGTCTGGGGTTTCTTCTTCTCCAGATGGTTTTCTTGTTCTCCAGCCATTAAGGCATGGAAGTTTCTGGGTGTTTGCTGTTGTTGTTACATTCAAAGTTGTTTAACCAATGAAAAGTTGTTTCAAAAAGAACTGCTGTGGAGAGAAGGGTATAAGAGGGGAGCCTGCCCTCAAGATAAAAAAAAAAGGCAACACGTTGTTATGAAGTTATGTCATCAATAAAGAAGCAGGAATAAGGAATGAAAAGGAATAGGCTAGCAGAACAGGGACCAGGATGGGAACATTGATCACCTCATGAAGATAGGTTCGGCCAAACTCAGCAAACTGCTCAAAGAAGCTCGTACTGAAAGTCCCTGGAAATAGGCGCACTAGAACTGGAGAGAAGCTCAAGCTGAGAGAAGCAGACCCGCGCACACAACTGCCTCCTGCTGGTAAGCAGCTGAAGTTATGTCATCAATAAAGAAGCTGGAATAAGGAATGAAAAGGAACAGGCTAGCAGAACGGGGAACAGGCACACTGATTGCGTCATGAAGATAGGTTCGGCCAGACTCAGCAAACTGCTCAAAGAAGTTCATAGAGAAACTCACTGGAAATAGGTGCACTGGAGCTGGAAAGAAGCTCAAGCTGAGAGAAGCAGACCTGTGCACACAACTGCCCCTCGCTGGTAAGCAGTTGCGCATTATGGGGAATCATACGTCCTCAGGAACAAAGACTGTCCTGGTAACCTTACAGCTTATTCTCCTTATTAACAATCGGACAGTTTATGATTCTGAAATATGGGACCAAACCGAGGTCAAGGTGTGGGACTCTGCAACTAAAAAGGACAAGGTTGCAGTGGGATTGCTCGGCACCTGGCGAGCAATCTCTGAGGCCTTAAAGAGCCATGTGGAGCCACAATCACAAAAGTGTGGCTTGCCAGATAGTGAGGGAGCTGCGGGCTCCTTTACTGATCCGACTGCTACGCCATCAGCCCCTCTGCTGCTACAGCCATCGAAGGCTTTTGCTGTTACGCCCCCTGTTGACCTGAACGTGCCTTTTGACCCAGGCCTATTGGCCTTGAAAAGGAGATGGATATGTTTTACTTTGATCTGGGAAGAATGGGATACATAAGGCCTGAAGAACGAGTTGCTTGACAACTTAAAGTAAGACATTGTTCAAACGGAATGGAAAATGGAGACTGTTAAGTTATGGAACTTAAAGGATTTTTTGTTACCTTTCCTGATTGTACGTATGTATAGGCATACTTGCATTTAGTATGCAAAGCAATGTTCTGTATATTTAGAATGTGTGATGTTTGTGTGTGCATGTTGGTGGAGCGTAGACTCCCCGCACACCCAGCGCTGCTTTCTTGCCTTTTATACCTTTTATAGTTTTTATACCTTTTATAAGTATAAATATTACAAAATTCAGATTGAGTTGAGACTTCATTTATAACAGAAGTAATTTACCCAAGAATGTTTTTGTGTCTTGAAGTTTCTTCAATATTTCTGCTTTGAAAACTTTGCAAGTGTGTATGGATCAGAGCAGTTACCGAGGCACTGACGTTCCCAATTTGCGCACAGTGTGACTTTTATAATGCTATCTGTGGGAATAGAAATGTTGTTTTTGCAGTTACATTGTTTAGAGGAAAGGAATATGGTATTGAGATATGCTTACAGTGATAAGAAAACTTAGCAGGTGACCTTGTACAATGCAGACAACCAGACTCCTTAGAACAATTAGGTGAAAATCACGGTGTCAAGTCAAGTCAGATAAGTGAAGAAACATTACCACTTCAAACAGTAAAAAAGTCAAAAGAAATTTGAAATTTAACAGGCCGGCAACTGAAGGCCATGCCAGACTGAGTGACGTGTGATTGAGATGTACTTTTGTACGAAGAGAGTGTGGAGCCCTGATCCGCGGTTCCGTAGCTCCGCGAGGGGCGTGGCCAGAGACAGACGAAGCGTGAGATAACCGAGAGAAATGAAAAGTCTCGGGAAATTTGGTGTGTGGTAAGCCCTTGCACAGGGATGTGCTTGGAAGTACACCAGAGAAATTTGGTGTACGGTAATCCCTGCACAGGGAAGTGCTTGGCAGTACACTACCATTTTCCAGAATCGGAATGTTAGTATGTGGTACCCTGTAGGAGGGAAATTTCTGTAGCAGCACAGTGACAAGGGCTAGGAAAAATGGGAAATATGGGTTCCAGGAGACAGGGAGATAACCCTGGGGGACTGCCTACCGACAGTTCTTCCTGAAGAATGATAAGAATTTGGAAAAATAATCTCAAAATTAGAGGAGATAATTAAAAAAAAAAAAAAAAAAAAAAAAAAAAGAGGTTAAATATTGTGCATCAATCTGGATAAAAGAACCAATTAAGGAAACAGCAGTATTTTGGCCAAAATACGGGTCTGATGAAAATTCAGGCTTTACATTTATGTGTAAACAATAAGATTCCTTTTTCGGAGAAGAAGCCAGGTTATGCTCCCTATAATCCTAATATTGCACCGGTGGCAGCAGCAGCCACTCCAGGAAGGGAGACAGGGACTGTAATTAACACTGTCCCTAAAGAAGGATCGTACTCTAGGCTCTGGCAAGAATTAGAACAAGATAGAAGATATATTGAGAATTTTGCCTTCCCTGATACTAACAGTACTAACACTAACTGTGTATTCTCTTAGGTGAACTCCCCCCCTTCTCCTTACCAACAGAGAGGTTAGGAGTTTTAAGAAGGAGATGAAGTCTTTAATTGAGGACCCCAACAGCCTAGCTGAACTATTAGACCAGTTCCTAGGGCCTAACTTATACTGTTGGGGGAGGGAATTATGTCTAGAAGTATGTTGTTTACAGGGAAAGAAATGGGAATGATCAGGAGGAGAGCTATACAAAGTGGGAAAGAGCTCATTCTCCAGGACCAGGGGTAATACTGGCAGGACAGAAATACCCACTTGCAAATCCTGGCTGGAATAATAATAGTGTGCAACACAGAAATCATATGAGACACTTGGGGTCAGACTGAGAAAGTACTCGGGGATGAATCCTCAGGACCTCGTATCCCAAGGGCTCTTGAAAGTTCATTGTGTGATTAATCAGCCTGGCAAGATACACAGAAAATGCTCCAGAAGGTGGGTGGATGTAGTGAACAGTCACTGGGGGTCCTCCTGCGGGAGGACGTGAAGGTGTGTGTCAGGAGGGGAGATGAGAAGGAAAAGCAGAGTGCGGAACTAATGGTATTGACAGTGTAGCAGGTAGTAAGGCAGAGGGTTGGAGAAAGAGGAAGAAAATCTTCAGGGGGAGTCAGGGCCAGGATGGAAAGGAGAGGAAGAGAGATAGTGAGAAACAATCCATAGCCAATAACTTATCTAGAGGGCAGGCTCCCCTCTTATAACCTTCTCTCAACAGTAGTCCTTTTCAAAAACAACTTTTCATTGGTCAAACAACTTTGCGTATAACAGCAACAGCAAACACCCAGAAACTTCCATGCCTTAATGGCTGGAGAACAAGCAACCCGAGACTTCATGGAGTCTCCTGAATCACCCTTCTTTGTTCCCTCTAAACTCTTTTACATTCCTGATGACCTAATTGTTAAAAGTCTGTGATATATGTTCATCTGATTCATGTCAGTATGGAACAGTACTAGGGCCGCATGGTATGATGAATGTGACCTTCTGTCTTACATACCCTTGTATAACCACAAGTCTAAGAAAAACAGAGTGGTTAATGTATATAGTTCTTGTACCTTGCAAAGGAATTCGTGTCAATAGAGAGCAGTTCTGTCTGTCTCTGGGTCCTGCACTGGCAATTTAATTCTTCCACAGATGTGGTTTCTTCCCTTTCCTCCCAGTGTCCCAGTCTCCCCCTCATTATAGTCAAATTATCAAATCTTCAGAAATATTCCTCAAATCCATGAGCCTATTTGCTTTTGTTATTCCAAACTCTTATTCCTAACAGTTACAGCCTTTTTGCCTTTGTGGTTGATTTAGCACTGCTATAGATGTGACTGGAGTGTCCCTGTGAATGGCCTGTGAGGAATGTTTTAACTACTCGTGAAGTGTCAATAAGAGAGCTATTTGTGTTTGTATGTTCTTTCTTTGAAGTCTCTGATGTCTGGGGGTTTCAGAACAACTGCTAACAACTAGTGACTGTTATGGCTTCTGAATGGGACACTATGTAAGCCCCTGATATCTGGCCAGGAGGCCAGGAGATTAAGGAGAAGAAAAAAAAAAGAAGCTGAAGGACAGCTAGGAGACAAAACTTACAGGGGACGCTGTGTAAGCCAAGGAGTACAAAGGGGAAGGACAAGAAAAAAACTTGGAGAGGAAGACTACGAGCCTTCAGCATGAAAGACCCCTAGAGACCCCCATGGGGACCACCGGAGACTGATGCGCATGCTCCAGTAGGAGGGACTGGATCCCGGAAGTTAATTATAATAACCTATTTTTTTTAGAAGTAGTAATGAATATGTATTAGCCTAGGAACATAAAAATCAGCTACTTGATGTAACTGGTGTGCATCCTGGTGGAGCGGAGACTCCCGGTGCACCCAGCGCTGTTTGCTTACCTCTATTCTTTTAATAAATTGTAAACTTTGATTATAATCCTATTTTGAAGACTGAGCCATTTATAACAATCTGAACAAAGCTCACAATATTTCCCATCCAGACTGCATGTCATGCTTTTATTTCCATGGAAACCATGGCACTGGAGCCTTGATACAGTCCTGAATCTCATCGTTATATGAGCTCAGGGACATGGTGACACTGTTGGGCTCACAAGCTGTTCTGCACTCAGGTAAGTTTGGGAATTAATACTGTTCAACATGACCCCAGCTGACATTTAAATCCATTGATAACAGAGTGTCTTCCAGGTTACGCAAGCTTAAGTACCAGATCCTGTTAATGTTACCATAGAAATTAAAGCAGTCAAAAGCTGTCTGTGGCAGAAATGTCCCAGAATATTAAGATCAATATTAGGGAGCATGTTGAGATTGTTCAGCTGCTGAATTGGTTCATCAGAAGGCACGTTGCCCTCCCTAGCTCACCTGACATTATTGACTTCTGCTTTTCAAACCTTCAATATGCTCTATGGCAAGAATAGCAAAATCAATGAGATGTGATAACTGGGGATAATTTGGTATATAATCTGCTGCTGACCAGGTTGAGTGTTTCGCAAGAAGGGAAAGGGGATATGACAGCGTGAACAGTTCTTTAAAAGTATACACTTACATATTTGAAATTTCAAGGAGAGGTAATAATACAGAACCCCTTGCAATTTTCACTGCATAGAAATACTTGGGTTGAATCTTAGTGTTTGGAAACAGACACTAAGACACATGACTGGGGAGGACAATCAAGCTTTCAGGATCTTACAGCTTGGCTGGATCAAACATAGGCAGGACTAAGCTTGCTGGAGGCACGCAGGCCAAATGGAGTTATAGACGTTCATCTGATATCAGCTGTGTGGATAATAATAAGATGCTAAAATGTCTGATTTCATAACAACTGAACCTCAAAGATACCAAATTGTTTGGTATAAGCTGGGGTGTAATCTCATTACTAATGTTTTTCAGCCATGCAACATCTTTAAGCTAGCTGTTTTCCCCATGGCCTGATCCTGATTGTCCAAGGGAGCAGAAATCTCTCAGGTGTATTACTCAGGAAGCCTCTCTCCCTTCTGATTTCATAAGCAACAACAATAGCATGCAATGTATTTCTCTCTGAGGAAAGAATGGGGTAGTCTCATCTTCATGCCTCATTATGGGCTTCTTGGTTATGCTCAAATTGCACTGCCAGCAGACACCAATGTCGTGGTTTAACCCGGCCGGCAGCTAAACACCACGCAGCCGTTCGCTCACCCTCCCCCCTCCCTCTCTGGGACGGGGGAGAGAAATGGAAAGTGAAGCCCGTGAGTTGAGATAAAGACAGTTTAATAAGACAGGAAAATAATAATAACAATAATAATAATAATAATAATACAATGATGATAATAGTACTACTACTAATAATATGTACAAACAAGTGATGCACAATGCAATTGCTCACCACCCGCTGACCAATGCCCAGCCTAACCCCGAGCAGTCCGGCCCCCCTCCCCCGGCTAGGCACCCCTATATATTGTTTAGCATGATGTCAGATGGTATGGAATACCCCTTTGGCTAGTTTGGGTCACCTGTCCTGGGTCTGTCCCCTCTCAGCTCTTGCTGCACCCCCAGCCTGCCTGTTGGCAGGACAGAGCAAAAGGCTGAGATGTCCTTGGCTTGGTATAAGCACTGCTCTGCAACAATTAAAACATCGGGGTGTTATCAGCACTCTTCTCATCCTAAGCCAAAACACAGCATTCCACCAGCTACTAGGAAGAAAATTAATTCTGTTCTAACTGAAACCAGGACATCTATCCACCCCTTATTCCATACCATTATTTTCATGCTCAGGTTACACTCTTTTCCATACATTCTAATTAGTCACCTATAGTAGTCATGGTAGTGATAACATACAGTATTATATAGTAATTAACATGGTACAATTCAGTTCATGGGCTATTCTCACCCAGTATTAAATCTCCTTGAGGTACACACCAGACCTCTCCATTCTTTTGCATCACCCACCAAGTGTATCCAGGTCCCTGAGCGAAAACAATTCCACGAATAGGTTTGCCTTCTCCTGAGGCAGGACTAGCCCAGACTGTTTTATACAACATATTTTTTACATGCACTACAGGAACTTTATCCCCATCTACAGTACGTAACAGGTTTGATTGGGCAGGTCCAGCTCGGTTGGCAGATCCCCTAGTATTGACTAACCAGGTGGCCTTTGCCAAATGCGTATCCCAAGTTTTGAATGTCCCAGCGCCCATTGCTTTCAATGTAGTCTTTAACAGTCCGTTGTATCGTTCAACTTTCCCGGAGGCTGGTGCATGATAGGGGATGTGATACACCCACTCAATACCATGTTCTTTGGCCCAAGTGTCTATAAGGTTGTTTCAGAAATGAGTCCCATTGTCTGACTCTATTCTTTCTGGGGTACCATGTCGCCATAGGACTTGCTTTTCAAGGCCCAGGATAGTGTTCCGGGCGGTGGCATAAGGCACAGGATATGTTTCCAGCCATCCGGTGGTTGCTTCCACCATTGTAAGTACGTGGCGCTTGCCATTGCGAGTTTGAGGGAGTGTGATGTAATCAATCTGCCAGGCCTCTCCATATTTATATTTCAGCCATCGTCCTCCATACCAAAGAGGCTTTGACCGTTTGGCTTGCTTGATTGCAGCACACGTTTCACAGTCATGAATAGCCTGTGCTATAGCGTCCATGGTCAGGTCCACCCCTCGATCACGAGCCCATCTGTATGTTGCATCTCTACCTTGATGGCCTGAGGTGTCATGGGCCCATCGGGCTATAAATAATTCACCTTTATGCTGCCAATCCAGGTCCACCTGAGCTACTTCAATCTTAGCAGCCTGATCCACCTGCTGGTTGTTTTGATGTTCTTCAGTAGGCCGATTCTTGGGCACATGAGCATGTTTTAATAAATTGTAAACTTTGATTATAATCCTGTTTTGAAGACTGAGCCATTTATAACAAGTCTAATTTTATCATTAACCATGGGACTTTCCAACCCCCATGGCCACACTCCCACATCTCCCCCTTCTTTATTAATATCAACCATTTTCTCGACACGAATTACCACTCCATATACAACACCTGGTGTACTGCCAAGCACTTCCCTGTGCAAGGGCTTACCGTACACCAAATTTCCCGAGACTCTTCCTTTCTCTCCGTTATCTCATGCTTCGTCCGTCTCCGGCCACGCCCCTCGCGGAACTACGGAACCTTGGATCAGGACTCTACACTCGCTTCGTACAAAAGTACATCTCAATCACACGTCACTCAGTCTCACCTGACCCCCAAGGCAATACTTAATATTTCTTACCTTGTTCTGTGCACAGAGTTACCGGATCAATTCTTAAAACCTGGAGTGCCTACCTTCTTCCCTTCCCCACTACTTCACGGATCCTTCCTGTTTAATCAGTCTCGGGCCCTCTGTCAGCTCTCCGCAGAACCGCCACCATCAATGCACAGGACTGCAGAAATCAGCGGGGCATGCCTTCCTTCTGCTGCAGCGGTGGGGCTCCCTGGTAGGTGACTGGATCCCGGACGAGCCCCCAAATTGTGAGAAACACTCTGTAGCCAATAACTTAGATTCAGGCGAGGATCTCAGTGAAGTAGTAATTTATTCATGATTGCAATGGCGGGAGCCCCACAAGCAGGAGAGCGCCTCTACTAGCTCCAAAACACAGTTTATATACTTTTTGATGACAGGACCCTCCCCTGTTTCCCCATTGACTGGGTAATCCAGGTTCACAATCTATCTGATGCTTCACAGACAATGCATGGCCTTCAGTTGCCGGCCAGTTAAATTTCAAATTTCTTTTGACATTTTTTTTTTCTGTTTGAAGTGGCAATGTTTCTTCACTTATCTCACTTGACTTACCGTGATTTTCACCTAATTGTTCTAAGGAATCCAGTTGTCTGCATTTTAAAAGGTTGTCTGTTAAGCTTTATTATCATTGCTAGCATATCTCAATACCACATTCCTTCCCTCTAAACAATGTAACTCTTCAAAAACAACATTTCTATTCCCACAAGATGAAGGAATGGAAGGTAAAGAAGGCTGCCTGTGTTGTAGCCTGAATCGTAGCAGGGACAGTCTTTGATGGGATATTTTCAGTGTGGCCAGGCTGGCCACTTCAAATAGGAATATCCGGAGTGGAGGAAGAAGGAGAGAAGGAAAATGGGATGAAATATGGTATATTGATATGTTGTTTCAGCATCCTGGAGGGAGAAAGGTATGGAATTAAGTTGGCCAATGACAGCCTTTGGTGAAAGTACAGGCTGGAGAAAGATAAAAAGAAGTGTTAAAAAGGGTTACTGAAGGTGTTAAAGGTGTGGTATGTAGTGTTTGACAGAGCTGTTTGAGGTTTAATGAGCAGGGAAAGAGGATGTAGGCATTGCCTAAGTAACAGTCTAGAAGTATTGGTATATTTGCTGTGGCGTTTGGTCAGTTTCCAAAGTATCGGGAAGGGGAGGGACGGGGGGGAACAGCCTGCTCCACCAGGGGCCTCTCCAGAGGCCACAGGGGGACTGAGGCTTTGGTGCCTCCTCCCCCTCCTGACTTTGGTGTCTGCAGGGAGGTTTCTCGCTCCTCGCTCTCCCAGCTGCTGTTGAGCAGCAGGTTTCTGTTTATTTGTTTGTTTCTGTGGATGTGCACTCACAGAGGCACGGACTGTGTTGCTCATGGCTTGGCTCTGGGCAGCGGTGGGCCTCTTTGGGGCCGGCTGAAATTGTCCCTTATCTGCCACGGGGAGGCTTCTGGACTCTCCTTGTGGGGGGCTGCCACTGCAGCCCCCCCCAGAACCTTGCCATCGAACCCAATACATAAATGATAAAATGATCACTGGGCAATTATTGTATGTACCCAAGGCAGGGACTAACTTCTTGGGAAGGGATTTGACAATGAAATTAGGCATTCAAATAGTAAATTGTTAGACTGGAATAACAGTGTTATTAATTGGGTGCTCTCAGGCCCTGGGAGCAAAGATACACATGTATAGCAAATCGAAGTGCTCCCAAGGGGTTTTTGTTCTAGTAGTACATATATCTTATTCTTTGTATTGATAATTATTTGGAAACCTAAAGGTTAAGAATAATGACAGGGAAAATTCAACTGTTAATTTTGGTTTTGGTGATTGTAGGCCTTAGAGAAGGCCTTGGTCAATTAACAACTTGGAAAAGGCATAACCAGATAACAGTAAGATGGGATACCCCATGAAAATACGGGTGAACATGACAAAGGTTTATGTACCACAATCCGTCATGTTTGATGCTTGTGAGGTGTTTGCTTGTGGAGATTTAAATGCCCAACGACAATTGAGCAGAGACAACAAATAACTGGGAGAGACCCAACAGCCAGAATGAGAGTAGCTGTATGGAAACAATCCTCTATTGCCATCAGAGAAAGGGAGAAACTGTCCTGGTTTCAGTTAGGACAGAGTTAATTTTCTTCCTAGTAGCTAGTAGAATGCTATGTTTTGGCTTAGGAATAGAAGAGGGCTGATAACACCCCGATGTTTTAATTGTTGCAGAACAGTGCTTACAACAAGCCAAGGACGTCTCAGCTTCTTGCTCTGTCCTGTCAACGGGCAGGCTGGGGGTGCAGCAAGAGCTGGGAGGGGACAGACCCAGGACAGCTGACCCAAACTAGCCAAAGGGGTATTCTATACCATCTGACGTCATGCTAAACAATATATAGGGGTGGCTAGCCGGGGGAGGAGGGCCGGACTGCTCGGGGATAGGCTGGGCATCGGTCAGCGGGTGGTGAGCAATTGCATTGTGCATCACTTGTTTGTACACATTATTAGTACTATTATCATCATTATTGTTATTATTATTATTGTTATGATTATTACTGTTATTATTATTTTCCTTTCTTAATAAACTGTCTCTATCTCAACTCACAGGCTTCACTTTCCCATTTCTCTCCCCCATCCCACAGAGAGAGGGGTTAGGGTGAGTGAACAGCTGTGTGGTGTTTAACGGCCGGCTGGGTTAAACCACTACAGTCCTTTTGGCGCCCAACGTGGGGCACAAAGGGTTGAGATATTGACAGATCTGACCAGAACGTGTTAAACTAAAATTGGTATAAGTAGTAGACCTGCTTAATAGTTACTTGTCATAATGCTGATTGCTTTAATCTCAAGTCTGCTGCGCCTGTTTTCCAAATTGAGTATTATAGCACGTTATTTCCCGTATGTGCTCTCTGTCATGTTGTTTATCCTCTCTGGGCCCTGTTTTAAGTTCATTATGGTACTGTACGTTGTAACAGTGGCTTATGAGATGATGAAATATCTGGTCATGACTCTAACTTTGTATTTGTACTCAGCAACGTCGTTGACTATATACTTTGGAAACCGTATCTCAGAAACTATTAACAATTATACCTGTTGCCTTTTTTCATCAGGGAGTCAATCTGTGGAGGGGAAAGGGGAAGATATTTTTTCTTACTCGTTCACTCTCCCTTTCTCTTTCACCACTCCCTTTTCCTCCTTGATCACTCTCCTTCACCACCTTCTTATGCTCCGAGCTTGTTACAATAGCTCTCCAAGATATTGAATATCCTTGGGATACTCAGACCAGCATAGTCTTGTTGTTATGCCTCCTAAATGTGCTTCAGGTTTTGCTTAAAGTTAAACAACTACTTAGGAATCTAATCCGGAGATCTGACCGCAGGCAGTATAGTTGTGGGTGGCAGGGAGTATGGGAGGATATGGGCAGGCATCTAGAGCAGTTGGCACCCCCAGTGTTTTGGAAATTCACCCCTGAACAACTGCAAAATCCTCAAAAACTGGCAGAATGTTTGAAAAAAAGGTGTCATGACTCTGGCAGTTCCAAAGTGACACAAATCATTGTAACATGCTGGGGCCTGGCTCATGCCTATCGAGCTGCAATTGATACTGCTATCAACTTAGTGACAGACCCTGTGGCCACTCCAAGCCCTGTGACAGATCCAATGGCCACTGCGACCCCTACGATGGACTCTGCAGCCGCTCCAGTTCCTGTTCCTGCAGCCGCTCCAGCTCCTGTGGCTGGGTCAGAGAAACGAGCTGTAGCAGTGCAAGTTGACCCTGCAGAGGGTATTCCAACCCCTGTGGCAGGCCCTGTAGCTGGGTCGGAGAAACAAGCTGTAGCAGTGCAAGTTGCCCCTGTAGAGAAGGTGAAAAAATGGTATAGAGATTCAGGTCGTTTAGAACGCAGAGAGTCTTCTGCCAAATCTAAGTATAGAGACGACGATGCTGGGCCATCAGGGATTCAGGAGGAGGAGATGAGGATGTTGAAAAATCAACAGTAACTACCCGAAACCTATACGAGCGTGAGCTACGAGATGTGCGAAAAGATTTTGGTCGTTGTATAGGTGAGCAGCTTGTCACCTGGCTGCTCCGATGCTGGGACGCTGGAGACAATTGTGTAGAATTAGAGGGCAGGGAAGACAGACAGCTGGGATCCCTTGCTAGAGATGCAGGCATTGACAAAGCAATTGCAGATGGAGCACGATCTCACAGCCTCTGGAGGCGTCTCCTCTCAGCTGTGAGGGAAAGGTATCCCTTCAACGAAGAACTTTTATGTCTACCAGGCAAGTGGACCACTATGGAGAAGGGAATCCAGTACCTGAGGGAATTAGCCGTACGGGAAGTGATTTATGAGGATCCAGACCTAAGACAAACATCCAAAGATCCAGATGAAGTCAGGTGTACACGACCCATGTGGCGGAAGTTTGTACGGAGTGCACCATCATCATATGCCAGCTCATTGGCAGTAATGGCCTGGAAAGAGGATGAGGAACCCACAGTGGATGAAGTGGCTAAACAACTTTGGCAGTACGAAGAAAGTCTATCCTCTTCCTTACAGGCCTGCGTCTCAGCTGTGGAGAAACTTTCTGAAGAGTTCCACCAACTTAAGGAGAATCTATCTTCCTCCCCACCTGAACAAACCAGTGTCCACCGACCAAAAGAGAACACTTGGGAGAAAATTTCTGAAAAGGTTCACCAACTTGAAGACAGATTATTTTCCTCCCCACCTGTACAAAGCAGTGTCTCAGCTATCAGAGGTAGGCGTTCATCCACACAAGGAAGACGGTATGGTGGGTACTCACCCCGTGCCACCCTGTGGTTTTACTTACGAGACCATGGAGAGGACATGAGAAAATGGGATGGAAAATCTTACGCAACCCTAGAGGCACGGGTACGTGAGTTGCAAAAGAAAACAATCAGGAAAAAGGGATTCTCTGAAAAGTTTTCTGCTCCAAATTCCAGCAGACAGTCCTTCAAACACAGAAATGAAGAAGATTCTGACCAGGATTAGGGGGGCCCAGCCTCCAGCCAGGGGGAGGTGTAGTGGGTTTACGTGGCAAGGTTTTGGTAGCATGGAGCCATAGGAGTGGTTTCTGTGAGAAAGATCTAGAAGCTGCCCCATGTTTGGTAAGGGCCCCATTGTTTTCCAGATCCGAGCCAATAAGCGATGTTGTTTTGCGCCTCTGTGAGAGCATATTTAAGACAGGGAAAAAACGCTGCGCCACGCAGCAGCCGGGAGAGTCAAGGGAATGAGAGAACAGCCTTGCACCAAGGTCAGTGTAGAAGGAGGGGGAGAGGTGCTCCAGGCGCCGGAGCAGAAGTCCCCTGCGGCCTGTGGTGAGGACCATGGTGAAGCAGGATGTCCCCCTGCAGCCCATGGAGTACCACGGTGGAGCAGGGTTCCACGCTGCAGCCCGTGGAGGAGACCACGGTGGAGCAGGTGGCCCTGCACTGATGGAGGCTGCCGCCTGTGGAAGACCCCTGCCGGAGCAGATTCCGGGCCGGACCTGTAGCCCGTGGAGAGGAGCCCACGCAGGAGCAGGTGATCTGGCAGGAGCTGCTGCCCGTAGGGGAGCCAGGTTGGAGCAGTTTTCTCCTGAGGGATGGACCCCGTGGTACGGACCCATATCTGGAGCAGTTCTGGAAGAGCTGCTGCCTGTGGGAAGCCCACGCCGGATCAGTTCATCAAGGACTGCATCCCGTGGGTGGGACCCCACAGCACAGGGGACAAGAGTGACCGAGAAGGAGCGGCAGAGAAGAAGTGCTGTAGACTGACCATAACCCCCATTCCCCGTTCCCCTGCGCCGCTCGGGGGGAGGAGGTGGAAGAGGGTGGATGGGGGGGGAAGGTGCTTTTGGTTTTTTTTTCCTTTGTTTTCTCACTTCTCTCGCTTGTTAGTTGTAGGCAATAAATCTTACTATCTCCTTATGCCGAGTCTGTTTTGCCCGTTACAATAATTATTGCGTGATTTTCTCGTCCTTATCTCAATCCTTGAGCCCTTTTCACATATTTTCTCCCCATTCCTCTTTGAGGAGGAGGAGTGAGAGAGCGGCTGTGGTGGAGCTCGGCTGCCCACTCGAGCGGAACCACGACAGGAGGAAAGGGACAATCGAGTTTATTGGACTGTGTGGATTCGATGGCCTGGCACGTCAGACACACAGAAGTATAAGGCTTTAGTAGACACCGGTGCACAATGTACTGTAATGCCATCAAGCTATAAAGGTCCAGAGCCCATCTGTATTTGTGGAGTGACAGGGGGATCTCAGCAGTTGACTGTATTAGAGGCTGAGGTGAGTCTGACTGGGAATGAGTGGGAAAAGCACCGCATTGTGACTGGCCCGGATGCTCCGTGTATCCTTGGCATAGACTATCTTAGAAGAGGATATTGCAAGGACCCAAAAGGGTTCCGGTGGGCTTTTGGTATAGCTGCCTTAGAGACAGAGGGCATTAAAAAATTGTCTACCTTGCCTGGTCTCTCAGAGGACTCCTCTGTTGTGGGGCTGTTGAGGGTCAAAGAAAAGCAAGTGCCAATCGCTACCACAACTGTGCACCGGCGGCAATATTGCACCAACCGAAACTCCCTGATTCCCATCCATAAGCTAATTCGTCAATTGGAGAGCCAAGGAGTGATCAGCAAGACTCATTCACCTTTCAATAGTCCCATATGGCCAGTGCGAAAGTCTACTGGCGAGTGGAGACTAACAGTGGACTATCGTGGCCTGAACGAAGTGACGCCACCACTGAGTGCTGCAGTGCCGGACATGCTGGAACTTCAGTACGAACTTGAATTGAAGGCAGCCAAGTGGTATGCCACAATTGATATCGCTAATGCATTTATCTCCATCCCTCTAGCATCAGAGTGCAGGCCACAGTTTGCTTTCACTTGGAGGGGAGTCCAATATACCTGGAATCGGCTGCCCCAGGGGTGGAAACACAGCCCTACCATTTGCCATGGGCTTATCCAGTCTGCGCTGGAGCAGGGGGAAGCTCCTGAACACCTGCAGTACATCGATGACATTATTGTGTGGGGTGACACAGCAGAGGAAGTTTTTGAGAAAGGGAAGAAAATAGTCCAAATCCTTCTGAAAGCCGGTTTTGCCATAAAAAAAAATAAAGTCAAAGGACCTGCACGAGAGATCCAGTTTTAGGAATAAAATGGCAAGATGGATGTCGTCAAATCCCAATGGATGTGATCAACAAAATAACAGCTATGTCTCCACCAACTAACAAAAAAGAAACACAGACTTTCCTAGGAGTTGTGGGGTTTTGGAGAATGCACATCCCAAATTACAGTCTGATTGTAAACCCGCTCTACCAAGTAACCCGTAAGAAGAATGAGTTTGAATGGGGCCCTGAGCAACGACAAGCCTTTTGAACAAATCAAGCAGGAAATAGTCCATGCAGTAGCCCTTGGGCCAGTTCGAACAGGACCAGATGTAAAGAATGTGCTCTACACTGCAGCCGGGGAGAACGGCCCCACCTGGAGCCTCTGGCAGAAAGAACCTGGGGAAACTCGAGGTCGACCCCTGGGGTTTTGGAGTCAGGGATACAGAGGATCTGAGGCACGCTACAATCCAACTGAAAAGGAGATATTGGCAGAATAGGAAGGAGTTCGATCTGCTTCGGAGGTGGTCGGTACTGAAGCGCAGCTCCTCCTAGCACCCCGACTGCCGGTACTAGGCTGGATGTTCATAGGAAGGGTTTCCTCTACGCATCATGCAGCTGATGCTACATGGAGCAAGTGGGTTTCACTGATTACTCAGCAGGCTCGAATAGGAAACCCCAGTCACCAAGGAATATTGGAAGTGATTATGGACTGGCCAGAAGGCAAATACTTTGGGATATCATCAGAGGAGGAGGTGGGTCGTGCTGAAGAAGCCCCACTGTACAACCAGTTACCAGAGAATGAGAAGAAATATGCCCTGTTCACTGATGGGTCCTGTCCTATTGTGGGAAAGCATCGGAGATGGAAGGCTGCTGTATGGAGTCCTATGCGACGAGCTGCAGAAGCTGCTGAGGGAGAAGGTGAATCGAGTCAGTTTGCAGAAGTGAAGGCCATTCAGATGGCTTTAGACATTGCTGAACGAGAAAAATGGCCAGTTCTCTATCTCTACACTGATTCATGGATGGTAGCAAATGCCCTGTGGGGGTGGTTACAGCAATGGAAGCAAAACAACTGGCAGCGTAGGGGCAAACCCATCTGGGCTGCTGCATTGTGGCAAGACATTGCTGCTCGGGTAGAGAACCTGGCTGTAAAGGTACGTCACGTAGATGCTCATGTGCCCAAGAATCGGGCTACCGAAGAACATCAAAACAACCAGCAGGTGGATCAGGCTGCTAAGATTGAAGTAGCTCAGGTGGACCTGGATTGGCAGCATAAAGGTGAATTATTTATAGCCCGATGGGCCCATGACACCTCAGGCCATCAAGGTAGAGATGCAACATACAGATGGGCTCATGATCGAGGGGTGGACCTGACCATGGACGCTATAGCACAGGCTATTCATGACTGTGAAACATGTGCTGCAATTAAGCAAGCCAAACGGTCAAAGCCTCTTTGGTATGGAGGACGATGGCTGAAATATAAATATGGAGAGGCCTGGCAGATTGATTACATCACACTCCCTCAAACTCGCAATGGCAAGCGCCACGTACTTACAATGGTGGAAGCAACCACCGGATGGCTGGAAACATATCCTGTGCCTCATGCCACCACCCGGAACACTATCCTGGGCCTTGAAAAGCAAGTCCTATGGCGACATGGCACCCCAGAAAGAATAGAGTCAGACAATGGGACTCATTTCCGAAACAACCTTATAGACACTTGGGCCAAAGAGCATGGTATTGAGTGGGTGTATCACGTCCCCTATCATGCACCAGCCTCAGGGAAAGTGGAACAATACAATGGACTGTTAAAGACTACATTGAAAGCAATGGGCGCTGGGACATTCAAAAATTGGGATACGCATTTGGAAAGGCCACCTGGTTAGTCAATACTAGGGGATCTGCCAACCGAGCTGGACCTGCCCAATCAAACCTTTTACGTCCTGTAGAAGGGGATAAAGTTCCTGTAGTGCACGTAAGAAATATGCTGGGTGAAACAGTCTGGGCTACTCCTGCCTCAGGAAAAGGCAAACCCATTCGTGGAATAGCTTTTGCTCAGGTACCTGGTGGGTGATGCAAAAGAACAGAGAGCTCCGTTGTGTACCTCAAGGGGATTAAATTCTGGGTGAGAATAGCCCATGAATTGAATTGAATCATGTTAATTACTATATAATACTGTATGTCATCACTATCATGACTACTATATACCCTAGATGAAAATGGTGATTATTTAGAATGTATGGAAAAGAGTGCAACCTGAGCATGATATAAATGGTATGG